>NC_063988.1:10372500-10745000 GCF_932276165.1 Plutella xylostella
ACCGCTATCTACCAACGCAATGACTAAGTTGCATTAAGCACCGGAATCCCCACACAATGACAACACTACAGCTACACAGAAATGCTTTCATTCACCCAAGTACAGTCAGGAAATGAGATTTGTATCCACTATTCACCAATCCGCGCAAACACTTAATATTTTAAGATCTATTGACGAGAGATAGAGGGCATAAAAATACATAATAAATAGAGCGATAAAGCAACAATCAGTACGTAGATACCGATAAAATATTATTTAATTCAATACTCTATCATTTATTGCATCCATAAATTTTCCTTTCCTCGATATTTTAAATTTAACTTATTTCTCCATAGTCGGTTATCTAACCGACCAGGGATAGGTTATCAATTATACGTCATCTCCATATAAAATTCTTGCCAGATGTGTCAAAAATCACCACTAATACCTGGTTATGCTCTAACCGACTATGGAGAAATTGGCACTTAGCATTACATTGCTAGCGCTGCCGCGGGGTGTGGATTTTTTCATCTGTACCAGATTATGTGGACAGTGAATTGATGTGATCTGGTTTCTTCCGTGAAATATGTCTCCCAGTGAACGTACGTGAGTGAAGAAAGGCACACAGAGTATGATCCGGATGAGTGGAAGTGTCCGCTCGAAGTGGAACATCACACGCAATAACTTTGCCCTACTTACGCTCAGCTTGTCTTAGCACCCACTTGACCCCATCAGCGAAAATAGTATGATATTGTATAAAATATAATGGAAAAAGTGATACGTATTTTGCAATAAAGTTGTATAGAGAATGACAAAATTGTACTTCGTGGATAATCCTTTTCGTAATTTCCGTCGTTTAGCGAATTCGATTCCATTTTGTTTGATGCAGTTTGGATTATTGTTTTAAAGAAAGATCCCTACGAATTGAGAACCTCCGCCTTTTTTTGAAGTAGGTTAAAATATAATGATGTCTTCTTCATAACATAAGCTTCATCTTCATTATCGTATTCAGTATATACAAATATACATGGTCTCCCTCCTCCATGTGTCTTCGCCGTGGGACACCCTGTACTCTTTTTAATCCCATTGAGTAAGCTTGACCATTCACGTATCATCAATCTTCGTTTGACCTCAGGGAAAGAAATTCGCCTTTCACTGGCAGAGTCCTCTTCCACTTGGACTGAAGGAAACAGTTACCGCGGCGATGACTTGCAGTGAGTCGGGATTCTGGAATTAACCTCAAATTGGATATACACTATACAGGGTGTATGTTTAACGGTAGGTATGAGAAAGTTTGAAACTATAACGCATTCGAAATGCTTTGCTTCCGAGCGTGTTAGAAGGTATGAATGCACTTTTTTGCCGCCTTAACTTTAACTTTAATGATATTTACTTTTGTATCTTTTAATTTTAATTTTATAAATGTAAATGTAATTAAGATATGATATGGGCTTTTTACACCTGAAATAAAGATATATTATTATTATTATTATTATGATTAATCAATTATTTACGTTTACTTTTACTATCAAAGTACTCGCAATAATAATTATCTATAGGATATTGAATGAAGATTTTCTGAAGCGCTGACGAACCTGGGTTCGATATCCGTATAGGTACCTAACTGTGCTATTAAATTTATTCACGGCTCATAGAGTAGTCCCAAAGAATATTATTATGGTCTAATTACATCGGAACTAACATAATAATATTAATTTATGTACATACACTAGCTAGAGAGAAGAGGCAGTAGCTGTTTATTTTCCACTAGACTTTGTCTTTCATATTATCGAAATATATAATATTTATTATTCCAAAAAAATATGTTTTGCATCTCCGAAAAAATGAAATCAGTTTTTACATCCATTCCGAAATAACGCAATATTGTTTGTAAAGCTGAAAACTTTGTTAGTGCACGAAAATATCCGGTAAAACTAGCACGTGTGGTCACCATACCTGTCCCATTTCCCATTTTTATCCGGCCATAACAATCTCGTCGGCTATGTTTTTAAATTATGGTTACATTAATCAAATTGGATGGTCGCGCCATTTGTGAGTGAAACCCAAAGTGCTTTGTGTCACCTGGCCGTAATCACTATGAGCGTATGATGCGGACCTATATGCAGGGTGAGTTTTAAAACCTGACTACAAAATGTGTTATAATTTTTAATATTGTGTGTTCGTTGTATATCAACTGGCATGAGGATATAATGAACTGTATTTGTATTTTTTTTGAAAAGTTACTTTAGCCTGAGTGTTTTTAAATAATTATATGTTCCAAAATCTAAGTAACAATAGTAATACATACAACCCCTTTTTAGGCACTCCTAGAACAACGCGGACTCGGGTGTACCTTGGCACTAAAAGAACATTAAGATACCATACACTAAATAATTCTAAAGACGAGCCGCCTCCTTTTAGAAAACCTAAAACAAAATTAAACTAAAATTGCTGAAACTTTCAGAGGTTCAACTGAGTCTGAAAATCTTTTACTGAAATAGTCCTGAGGTCTGTGGGCAGACGGCTGACAGGGAAACGCTAAGTAACTCTCAATAACATGGTTGCCCTCTTTACTGCATGTGCCCTCAATTCTTAGTAATAATGTACAGAAATGGCTGTAATGAGAATTCGTATGAATTTATTAGGATAATTGTTATTATTATTTCATCGGACATCCCTAGAGAGCTATTTACACCTCGTTATGAGTCTCGTCCAATGTTTCAGTGGAGGATTATACATTATTCCTGAAAATTCGACTCATTTCGTTTGTACGCTCATTGTTTTAAAATTGAATATATTTATCCTGAAACTATTAAGTGCTAAATATAAAGTTTGTTCAAACAACACCAATATCAGCTCGGTCAGAAATCAAACCTCCGGAAAAACGATCAGAGTTCAATTAGACCATTATTACTCAACAAGCCAAACATTATAGCACAATCTAGCAACAGACTTTAGAAGTAAAAATTGTTATGTACTTTCCAAGTCACTGGTAAGTTCCACGACGGAGTTTTTCCGAGTCTGCGTAGAACTTGGGACATTTGCCAACAATGTGTTGTGTTTATCTTGCCTCCTTTCGGCCCGATATGCTTGATCGCTCTTTGCTTCGTGGCAGGTTTTTGTACATACACTGAAATAATGATGAGCTTTCATTGTATATACATAAATAAAATGAGCAATTACAAAATGCGTCCCAGCAAATATGAGCGCGTATTTGCTTTTTTGTTTGCAAGCGTAAACGCTGCTGTTTTTAAAAATAAACGTTTATTTTCTTTGAATAAGATTTTCTATTTCCAGCATTTAGAAAACTTCCCCTCCACGTGTTTACTTCATATTGCTTTAGCACGGTTGGACGAAAGCCTTTGCGAGCGACGTATCCACTTGTATGCAACTTATTGCTGGTGCACCCTGGGCAGTGGCTGATGCTTGTCTGCCTGCCTTTACCACAGTAAAAAACCTTAATCCATATCTAGTCTTTTTCACGAATTTATAAATTCAAAATTTCATGCACACAAAATTTAAAATACGACCCAGTCCGTGGCTGCAAACGAGGCTAATATGAACTCGAAATAGACACCATCTCCGATTCCATTCACTTATTCCCTTATTAAATGCACCCTGTATACATTAGTACATGCACTAGACTGGCCAGCACATGCACATACGGCCAATCGCCATCTGCGGTCGTCAGCGCTATCTTTTAAACGAAATAGGAAAACGTTCAACCGCACCGCGAACCACTTTCAGTGGTAATTGAGTGCAACCATGCGGAGAAAGAAAGATGCTTTTTAAGAATATTATAGGAGAAATGTATGCGAATGCTTTATACGTTATTTTAATAGATTTGTTTCAGTAGTGTTGTGTTTTTATCTAAGAGAGAGTGCATAAGCATGCGACTTAGTTTTAAAATATGTGGTCAGAGGTAAGTAGATGTACTTAGCAATATTTTACTAACACTATTAAGAGGTAACGATGGTAATAACTTGCTTAACTATTTTCTCAGAATAATAACGCGTCACATTTAGTTTTTCGTACGAAACGAAGGCGGCGCGTTCGCAACGACGCGACGACCGGCTACAATACAGAGAGTTCCGGGAAACACGAGGTTCGCAAAACGTTAAAAGTGGGCTCCATCAAAGGAGATACAATCTTATAAACCAGATAATAAGTAAAGGACGTAAAAGAACAACGTTATTCATATTTAAGGAAAAAATATCGTTACCGACATAACAGAAATTATTTTGTAAAATCTTTTCCCGCAAGATTTACTTCGCGGGCCTCTCGCTCGTTGGCAAATATCATTTTATGAGAGTTTATTTTCTAGTGGCCTTCTTTATTAACTTTCATCCTTTTAAATACGGTTGTTATGATTGTAAAGTGGTATTTTTCTTCAATAATAGCAATATTTCTTTAACAATTGCCTAGAGAAGCCAGTTTTGCCACGGTTCTAACTTGGATGGGTGGTCAATCAGTGTCAGCACGCTCCGCTGGTCGCTCGGTGGTTCATAAACCTTCACAACAGGTTAGCTGTTATCCGTAAAGAGAACGTTCTCGTCCACTTCACTTGGAATCCTTCCAAAGTGGTGGTAGTAGGTACCTGCATAAACACTGCCCGTAAAGTCCACTGCAGGACATAGTCAATAGTCATCCTACAAGTCTAGAGAGATTTCACCATACTCTCCACATTAGACAGGCAAGTTGGAGTTTTCTATCGCACAACACAAAAAATAATCTACCAAGACCTGATAACAAATAATAATGACGTATATATTTTAACAGATGTTTACCCCAGCCGGGATTAGAACCCGAGACCTCCTGAGACCTTGAAAACATGAGGTAGGTAATTGCCCAATATTTTGGTTAAATAATGTAGCTCGGTGAGCGCAGATGGAGGGAAACGCCGGCAATTAGTTTCAATAAACACATTTACACATTCCCCCAAAGTAAACTAAAGTGTGCCATAATTCATAGTTGCCTTCAACTCAGTACTTAGCAGCGTGCGTTATATGAACCGACTGGAGCTTAGTTTTCTTCAGTTTTCTTCGCAATAAATTTAAGTTCCCGCCGCGGCCGACGCTGTTTTTCAGTAATTTTCTTAAGTAACTCCGCTTATTAACATTAATGCCCCCGAGAACTCTTCATTCTCCGCCGAGGCCAACTTATAAATTGTAATTTATAAGATTGTGTAAACTGTGTGCTCTGTTCTTAATATTTTCATTTAGAAGGCTCTGTAGCGTTTTTACATAAATACGAACAAATACAAAAGACGTAGGTACAAATAAAGAAACTTCGCTTTCGCTACCGCCGAAAATGTCACAACCTTTGTGGTCACAACACTTTAATGAAACATCTAGCGCAAACCTAGCACCAACTAAAACCGCTTTTAACTAGACACAGATAAATAAAAAAGTCCAACATTTCTACGAACAGAGCCGCAGTAATTGGCATTGACGAGGACATTCCTCACATGTTCCCAACATCACGCTCAAGTGGGCACAGTAATGGGGGACGATTCTGACCCTTGATAACACCAAGCATAGGGTCTATTTAGTTATCAGGGTTTCCTAAACGTCTTGTGAGGCTGGCCGGGTATTCCCCCGGGAACGGTTGTAGGCTTTATCTGCTGAAGGATCGCCAGGGCGGGCGGCTGAAAGAATTGTAGATTAAATATTGTAAGACTTGTTCCACAAGAATGGATGAAAGTGAATTTTAAATGGCTTCTTTTAAGTTAACTGTTTATTGCGATATACTATATAGTATAAAATATAAGGATGTGGTAATGGTAAGATACTCGTGTTTGTGAAATGAAATGAAATAGTTTGTGTGTGCCTATTAAAACTAAATGCAGAGTTTCATGAAGGAACTTAAAACTAAAAGGTTACTGTAACTTTCTGTTACCTACTGCCAAAGCAAGGAACCTTAGTTTAAAGTATTTAGTTTTCCCTTAATACCCGAAAAACACATTACGTGCAATATTTTTAGCAGCACGCAACAGTTGTATACAATTTATGTAGTATTTATCAACTATTTCTATTTACAATACGTATTGAATCCAGCTCGCGCTACTCTGGCTGCTTTATATTCCGCCCTCGCGCGCGCAGTGAGCGAGTTAGCGACCAACAATCGGCCATCGAGAGAACATTCCAGAAAAACGAACCAAGAAAAGATGCTACGGGCACTGTTTATGAAATGGACTAGACTTTTTGTTGACTGGATTTTTGTGAGGGAAGCAAGTTTTTGGGCAGAAAAAATATACTTACACGAGTTTCTATTCATATAGTTGTATACTAAAGAGGTTTAAGATTGGACGGAGTTAATTATCATACTCTTACATTTATAAGCAAAACATGAACAAACTAAATATAAACTTATTAAAAAAACTTCCATTTCCGTGTGGTTAGACTCTCTTTATGAGGTGCATATTTTCCACAACTCAGCAAATTTAAAATAAATTTTCGCATGATTTACCGCAAATGTTTGCTATTTCTCTTTGCTGCAGGAGCGTAGCTACTTTCTGCTAGGTTAGTCGGAAAGATCAACGAACCAAGAGTCGACATTCTTATTCTTAGAATACCTATATTGCATTTCTCATAAATAATGATTATTAAAAATATAGTTAAAAATAAATAATTTACTATGGCGTAGCATCAATGTGCTACGGCGCTGCGTAGCAGCGTAGCGTTAATGTGCTACGGACGGCGTAGCGCACTATGCGTCGAGGATAAGATATAATACAGGCATTTGATACAGGGAAATCATACCGTAGTATCAATGAGCTATAGCGTTAATTAAAGGAAGCTCCTACCAATGTCAGCGAAGACAGTAGCAACATTATATTCAGTAACAGCGACAGCACAACTAAGCCGGAGTTTAACAAAGCTCACACGAAGCCACGCGAGCTTTGTGGAACAAACGTCGCCTGATGAAACTTTCAGCCGTTTCCGGTTCACTTGTGTGAACCTCATGAAATAACAAGTGGATTAGTGGAATGTATTAATTAAAATTATTTATGTTTTTCAACGGTGTTAATCAAAGTTGAGTAGAAAGACTGTTGTGGCAAAGGTCACACGTCCCGGATTCGAACATCTATTCATAGGTATCTGCAGAAAAACTACAAACATTACCCCAAATATAAAAAAAAAAACTGTATGTACATTATGTATTATATTATAGTAATCATGACTGTATCTAAAGATACAGATATTGATTTAAGCTAGTATGTAGCACATTTAGCGCGCATTTTACTTTTTGGGCTTAAAACAACTTGAACAAATCATCATAATTAAATAAACAATGTGGTTTGCGTATCTCGGCCATCCTAACATTCACTTACAGAGTGAGAACTGATACCCTCCCTCCTCCCCCTTATTACAGCAGAGATCTGTCGGAGTCAGACTAATGACAAAGTAATTGAGATGTATCAATCACACCCGACTGATTGGAAGATTCATTCTGATCTGGATCAGGAAGGGGCGACAGATATAATAGATTTTCCGAGGAACTAGATTTATTAAACCTTTGTTTTGGGTCATTTATTATGTATTCGGTTATTCTTTTCATATTTCATTAATGTACTGCTGGTTTGTTGGAATTAATATTCGAGCTGAACCCAAGACTTCTTAGGGTGGACATAGGAGTATTAGTAGTTGTAGTTTTATATTACGCATAAGTACCTAGCAGTAGTAAGTAGTTAAAATGAGAAATAGTAAACACCAAAACTGTTATAAGAAAATAAATATATTTGAAATTTAAAATCTAAAAGGGTACATTCAATTATTTTTTCTGTAAAAATATTTATGTTGTTTCCTTTTTGTTCTTCTTATGTAGGTATGTAGACGTGCAGTGCTCTTTTACTTTATATGTAGATAGGGACGTCGTTACATATATCTCATAGATACGTAATTATCAAATGGGGTATTCAAGCTGAAAATGTATTACAACGATCACTTTCAGGCTTGATGGGAATCCGGCGAAACCGCATTTGCATAATTGAAACATTGGCACATGATAAACCCCTCTAATTTCCTATTTGCATATTTCATATACTAGAGCTCACTTCGGAGTTCCAGCTTTTGTCATAATGTGTCTTATAACAAAAGGTTGAGAGTCTGAGAAAGTGCCCCAAAGTGACAAACTTACAGAAAAAATGCCATACAGCAACATTTCGTTAGTTGGTTGTATTTCCAAATGAAGCTTTGATTAAGAAAAGAGATATTTGTATACTTTTGGGGGCTAAAGTGGAGACGACCGGGATATCCTGTAAAAGCAAAAAACGGCACATGAGCTAAACCAGTGGTGATGTTAATGCCACTGGCAATTCCAAGCAAAGAAATAAAATCGTAGCATACCACAGTACCGTGAAACTTTTAATGGATTAGGTATATTCGCAAGTTTTGCCCTTCAGATCGAAGATTCTACATACCATAGACACATATGCATAATTTGTTAAATATTAGTTAAAGCTAACGTCCACTCACCATTATCAAACAGCGTGGATCTGTCAGTCGAAGGCGTGGGGTCGTGCCGGGGCAGCGGCGCGGTGCCCACGAGCGCGGCACACACCGCCCCGCCCGCCGCCGCCGCGCGCCAGCCCCGGGAGCCCCCAGCTCGGAGGGTGCCGCGCACGTTGCGCTCCGGACGCACCAGGATTATGTACAGCTGTGGGAGAGAGACTTGTTAGATAAGTTAATTCTCTGGTCCGCCATACATCATCATCATCATCATGAGTCACTGCTAAACATAAGGCTCGTTCAAGAAATGCCACAACACTTCTCAGCTTTTTCAGTCGCCACCGGCTGTCTAAGGTCGTCGGTCCAGCGAGCCGGGCGGCATCCCTTGAGCTTGCAGATTTTAGGAGCTATATTCACTTGACGGTTATATAACATATTACCTGTTCCCGCGAGCTTCGCTTGGCCTTAAAAAGTTTTCCCGCGGGAATTCCGGGATAAAAAGTAGCCTATGTTCTTTCTCAGGGTCTAGTCTAGACCATATGTATACCAAATTTCATTTAAATCCGTTCAGTAGTTTTGGCGTGAAAGAGTAACAGACAGACACAGTTACTTTCGCATTTATAATATTAGTAAGGATAAGGATATTATAGTGAATACGAACCGAACAAAATAACAAGACATAACAATATGTAACAAAAAATATTTGGAAATCCGAGGACAGCTTTGCGGCGTCCGTCAAAAGAGATTTTCATCGTCCTGCAGTGAACTATTCTAGAATGATGAGGAGAAAGGCTTGGTTAAGATTGTTTTAAGAGCACAACACACATTGCAAACGATCTAAACCTATTTAGAATTGATTTAAAGCTTTCCACAATATTCTCATAAATCAATCCCAAAACCAGTAAAGTTTTTAGCACGCTCGCGGATAAGAAGTTTCCCCAAATGATCGATGCTCTAAATTCCAAGTGTATCTTCCTTTCAGACAGATTGATGAGGTCATCAGCGGAGTCTCTTACTTTTTATTACATGCGATTTCTAAGAGTGATACGTTTTTCCCGACAAACATATTTTACTATGTAATTTTAATATATGAGCCAACTAAGATCTTTACAGCACATCTGAAACTATGAAAGCATTTTTTTCACGAAATAATCATTGGCAAACGTCCAAACCTTGGGAAATAAAAGTGCCTCCTTTACCAAAACTTGAGGCATTAGCTCTCGGTGTGGAATACTGCCAAAAGTTTTAATTAATGACTTGACAAACCGAGACTTGACAATATTGTGCGTGGGTGAATGCAGATCTAGAAAAGGAAGCTGATGGCGGGAGACTAAACTGATGAGACTGTATAAAACTTCTGGAGAAACAAAATGATATAGTATTTGCTGAGGTAAGGCATGGTATGGTAGTGAAGAAGAGGCACACGAGAGTGACGGAGGCGGAGAGGGAGATGGTGACTGTGAGTGTGACAGAGACAGCACTAACCTTGGGGGAGAAGAGGCACACGAGAGTGACGGAGGCGGAGAGGGAGATGGTGACTATGAGTGTGACAGAGACAGCACTAACCTTGGGGGAGAAGAGGCACACGAGAGTGACGGAGGCGGAGTGGGAGATGGTGACTGTGAGTGTGACAGAGACAGCACTAACCTTGGGGGAGAAGAGGCACACGAGAGTGACGGAGGCGGAGAGGGAGATGGTGACTGTGAGTGTGACAGAGACAGCACTAACCTTGGGGGAGAAGAGGCACACGAGAGTGACGGAGGCGGAGAGGGAGATGGTGACTGTGAGTGTGACAGAGACAGCACTAACCTTGGGGGAGAAGAGGCACACGAGAGTGACGGAGGCGGAGAGGGAGATGGTGACGGCCATGCTGGTGACGCGCAGCGGGACGTGCGACGCGGTGCCGAAGTACAGCGGCACGAACGCCAGCCAGATCACGCACGTCGTGTACATCGTGAACCCTGGGGAAAGTCAATTAAAGATGAAAGTCAGTAAAGGATATAGAGGTGGAATTTCACCTGTACCCGAGACAAAGGAAGAACTGATTGAACATTCTGACTCCCGAGAAGACAAAACAAGCTAGGGCGTCATACCACTAAGTAGGTAATGTAAATCACGTTGTGATAGCTGCACAGGTCAAAGTAGAATATAAAAGTCCTGCCTCTTTAAAGAATTAACTCACCGATATGTTTGCTCTCATTAAACGCCTCAGGGATCTTCCTAGTCAGCACAGCATACACAGTACAGACAACAATGAGCACGATGGGGTAGAAGAAGGCGATGGTGTAGCTGGCGTCCACGTAGGAGTCACAGACCAGCATGTTGTCCTCTCTGGTCGGGTAGTGGTGGATGGCCCGGGCGGGGGAGACGATCTGCCAGACCACCACTATCACCACCTGAGGGGGAAAGGGTTGGTGTAGTTGGGGAAGGGAGGGAAGTTTTAGATGTTGGATGAGTTTTGAAGAAATGAATGATTCATTCAGTGGCGAATAACACAAAAAGTCTAAGGAATACAAATAAAATAATATTAAAGCATGTAACAGTAATACAGTACAGAATGCTTACAAAACCGATCTGGAAACATAGATTTCGTAGTGATAGACGAGAAATCGATATTAAAACATTTTTGAGTCATAGTTAACAGGGAAGTAGTTTACATAGATATCGAAAGTAAAGCAGAAGTCACAAAAATCCTTTTAAGTAGTATTTGTGCTGCACACGAACATTTAGATCTGATAGTTTTGAAGCAAGAAAGTTTCTTATGTAAATTCAAAACAAAGTCGGTCTAAGCCACGCTCGCAGAATAGGCCCTTAGGCAAATAACTAGTAAATACACGGAATTCTGTAACAACATTCTTGGGAAGTTTGATGTTCTGCCCGCTGTAAGTCGTCTTACTAAGACTTGACCTCCGAACTTGAAGACTTTACATACTTTGATCGAACAAGCATACGCAGTTCTGGAGTTTCTATCATTTGCCTTTATTGGATGGAAAATTATTCAGTATTTTATGTAGGCAGCTGTAAAATTTATATTCTCTTCACAGCAGGCGAACTTGAAAATTAACCTTGATGTAATCAAGTAAGTTGGAAAAAATAAGTTCCATTATAAACTTGGATAATTTAAAAAAGAACTACATATTACATTGCAAATTTCTAACTTATGCCAAAATTTGTTCGTAAATTTTCATAAATTCCAATTCGGTTTCCTTCCGTGCATAAATTAAATGTGTCGCCACATAATTAATCATAACTTGCTGGATGCGCAATTTAAATACAGCTTTTAACCCACAACGGCGTCCCACGCTAACTTTGCACAAGCACTAACTTCTCCCTCAGCGGTTATCGGTGTTTTCGCTCGTATAGCCATCGTTCAAACTGTAGGAAAATATTTATCCGTACCAGAATTTTCAGTTTCCTGGCCACAGTTACATAAACAGTAAAATATACAAATGTATATCCTTTATAATCAGAGTGTATAACATGTGCAGGCTGCTATTTTCATTAATAAGTTAGTGACCGTCGCTGCCAAAACTGTTTATAAATTTAGATTAATGAATGTTTAAGCCAGCTAACACACGGTAATAATTAAGAGCCAATTTCACATTTTAATTTTGGCGTCATTTTTTGTTAAATAAAATAACATGATATCACATAGGAATTATCATAGCGTCACAACGATTCAGCGATCTTGAACAGGTGTACATACTAATAAATAAATTATTTAATTTATTTCATTTAAATAAATCAAACAGCAAATTCAAAATGAAGGACACTTCTTTACTCAGAAGTACTTGTATCCTTTGAACCCTTTACACAATCAGACTGAAGGGAGAATATTTCAGTTTGTACCTACTCTTTTGGAGTTTTTTTTAAAGACGTTCTTAGTCAAGTGTCATTAGGACCGTTTTCCTTAATGAAACGTTGCTTCAAAGGTCGCTTTGACCGATGCTGGCCATCCGTAAAGAGGAAAAAAATGCGCACACAAGTTTACAAGGAAGTTCATTAATAATAATAGGTACCCAATTATTTGGCATTGTTGAATTAAACAGCTATGCTAAACTTGTGTATACTTACCGTATTTTCTAGATTAAAGTAAGCAATGGAAGTATTTTTTTATTATTTGAAGTTAGTTCCAGGAAATAGGTACAACTTTATTGTTTAACTGCAGTACCAATCTCTAATAGACCCGCATGCCAAATCTCTCTTGCAAACATCCGCATACATTTATTATTTTTATTTGAGATTTAAGACTGCATTATTCACAAAAGTTTTACGTCTCATTTTACGAACAATTGGCTCGGCAGTAAAACACCGACCACGTGACCGCAGCCTTCAGTAGGTACCCCTACTCTTAAAAGGCAATGTATTGCGTCTGTCTTGCGTTCTCAACATTAAAACAATCATAACTTTTCTTGAAAAGCGTTTTTACAAAAAGTAAAAATACATACCTACATGTTCATTTGTTCATTAAGTTAACGGATATTTCAGAACCTAGCACCAAGAATGTAGAATTTACTTTAGTTTCCGCCAAAAATGCCTTTTTTGGTCTTTATTCAAAGCACCGAACTCCTAAATTGTAGGAATTCTATTTTGTTTACAGGTTCTCAAAATAAGCACCATTTAGCGAAACAAACTTGTTATTTACTTTTTGGAAAAACGTTTTTAAAGTTAAGTTATGATTGTTTTACTTCGGGAACGCAAGACAGACGCAATACATAGCCTTTCAAGAGTAGGGGTACAGGGCAATCTCGCCTGGCCCACTGACCTGTATGGAGACTAGTACGGTGCAGATGAGGAGCTGTGACTTGGGCGAGATGAGCGAGGGGCGCCGGGCGGAGTGCTTGCTCGCCGCGAAGATACGAGCGATGCGGTTGGTCTTGGTGAGGAGTGCCGCGTAGACTACTGTGAAGCAGAAGCCTGTGCCGAACCTGGGGAGGAGGCCGTGGTGTTAGATATGAGGTAATGTATGATGACGTTTGGTAAAGGAAAAATTATGTGCCTGGACCCTCAGGACAGACCCTTGACAACTGCATAGAAGACACTTGAAAAAGCGGGCTGAGGTGCGGGGATGTATGATGGTGACAAAAGCATCGACGCTATATTGGTGCGCGCTATGCCGCTCGTTCACTATTGGGTTATTATTGCTAGGGCGCGCTCTGAATCCTCTTTTAACATTACTACTAAAGGGGAACATGCGCAGATGGTCATCTTATCCTTATTTAATGATACCATGAGCATGATACAAAGGCTGAATTCAGTAGGCGAAGATTTAGTATTGTGTCGCTTGCCTGTGTCGATTATGGATGATTAGGGCCCTTTTAGTAACCTAATAATTAAAAACCTACCTCTGCAGCGAGCACAACACATCAGTCGGCCGGAACACGAGCGCGAAGGTGACGAGGTAGCACATGACGATGCCGAGGAGCAGGACGAAGGATAGCTCCCTCCCGCTCGCGCGCACCACCGGCGTGTCCCCGCGCGCCGCCCACACGCACACCACGAACCTGCGACATCATCGTGTGCCATAAAGAATTATCTATCTATCTAAAATGCAAAATGAATGCGTAAATGAAGGTACAGATATATGAGCCGGTATGACTGCACATGATGGGCCGATCCTATCGTAACAACTATCGTACGTACTGTATCGTACATAACTGTACTTATCTAATTTGTTTCTAATTTGTACTTATATGTGTTATGTTTAAGTGGAACAAATAAACGATTTATCTATCTATCTATCTATCTAACCATGTCGGCGACAAATCCCTATACAAATGCTACTCTGCCTACCTCACTAGACACTTCACTAACCCTCACCTGAAGGGCTAGCACGGGGCGCATTTAAGACGTGATAAAAGTTTTGCATCGCGCTTACTCACATCGCGAAGCCTCAAGAGCGAACGCGACGGAGAAATTTTATCACGTCTTAAATGCGCCCCATGCTAGCCCTTCTGGGCTAGTATAACAGCATTGATTTACACATTCATTTGCATTTTAGATGCAAGAAAGGAATTTTCTGATATTATATTAAATGAAAAGAGTTATTTTCACCTCTCTTTTCAGCCAATTCTTATTTACTTTCTGAGCATGACTGTGTTGTGGCTAGGAATTAATATTACTAACCACTGCACCAAACGTTCAACGGAAAGCGTTATTGCGATAATAAATAGTATTTGCTAAACTTCACGACGTATTTACGGTCAGTTCGTCGTTCAGTCTATCGACGTGATTATCCTCGGTTGGCTTCCCTCAACCGAGACAAACACATAAAGATAAATGGTCTGGTTTAAAACTATGATGGTGGAATTTATTCAGTGAGTATAAAAGTTTGATTCCAGTTTTAAACTGTGACAACAGCTGGGCCGCTGAGAATGGGGTTTTAAATATGATAAATTGGAAAACATTCTGGACGCCGGCATGTGGGCATTCTGTATTCTGTGGGGCAACCAAAATTCCGTCTGAGTCCTCCTGAGGGAATTCCGGGATAAAAAGTAGACTATTTCTTTCCCAGGGTCTAACCGTATGTTTACCAAATTTCATTCAAATCCGTTCAGTAGTTTTGGCGTGAAAGAGTAACAGACAGACAGGCAGACACAGTTACTTTCGCATTTATAATATTAATTAGGATAATTAGGATTAGGATATTTTCTCTTTAGGATTGGTGTATATTGAAATAGCCATTATGTAGTGTTTTTTTTCCTCAGTGGCCATTATCTGTAAAATTTGCACCCATGTGCTGCCAATGATAATTTCAATAATTGTAAGTATAGTACGAATTATCTTTTAGGTTTATTACGATTTATCAATTATTTCTGTACAATAATCTCAATGTTATTTGTAAAGCAGTGTAATTCACAGAAATCGCTATATTAAGCCTACAATGTGCTAATTGGTATCTCATTTCAATAACCTCATTACTCCCTTGTTCACGCTTACAATAATGTTGAAACAACAAACTGATGCAACGATACTTAAATCCAATTAATTCAAAATCTATTCAGCCGTTCAAAAGATATCTTTAATAAATCGGCTGGATTGTGAGCATGCCCGAGCAATTTACACACTTAAATACTTTAGGATTAAACTCCTAAACAGACTACTCACGATACAGGCCTGGCCTAGTGTGAGGGTCACTGATACAGTCATAGGAAAAACATCACCAATATTATTTTTGTATAAAGTTTTGTATAAAATATTTTATATGAAAAGGTATTGGTTCGATTTCATTGGATTTTTGGGTAAATCGTAACGTGATTAAAAGTATGCAAAGCTATATTATTTATTATTTTACGTTTGTTTTCTGATAAAAGAGATGACTGTGTGTTATTTTTTAAAATTATAATATTAAGTCATTTGAAGTTTTATAAGCACGCAGACAATGGATAGATGGGAAGGAACTACACAATGGAATAAAGGAGACAATACAAAATACTACATTAAAGTATCATTTGGAATTTTGTTACAATAGAGGTACAATGTTGCCTCGCTTGCGTCTCACAGGATGCCAGGGCGAACAATAATATTTTCCACCATAACCATTGCACTCTTATTATTGCATTGCCGGATTAGTTGGCTTCAAAGCCACCAAAATAAGTTTCTCAGGCCATGATCATCGACTGTAAATTGACGTTGAGGCTTGGTAATAACTTGGGCATTTACGTAAATATTTCATGAGATTTTCGCTCAATTCATTACAAACCGTGATGTTGTGACGAAAATGTCGTCGATCCGGATAGTGAGGATCAAATGGAGCCATAAACGCTCAACTCACAGTATCAACAGCAGTCCCAGTGATGAGGAGATCATGCCCATGAATAAATCATCTATAAGTATTAGACGTATATGCCAGTGATGGTGATGAACCTAAAGCCCGCTACTCACAGTGTCAACAGAAGCCCCAGAGACGAGAAGGTCATAGCACCAATAGCCCAGGCGGAGTCAGGCCGCAGGTAGACCTCGGGCACGGCGGCGCACACGGTGCGGGACGCGGCCGGCAGCGTGCCGCGCGGGCACTCGATGCACGCTGTCTCGATGTCTGGGTGCCGGATCTGTGGGGGGAATGGGGGTTAGAGGTGGTATTTTTCTTGGGGTATTGAAGGGTTAGTGGTGGTAAAAGAATTGGGCGTAAAAGATAGCGTAGGAAACTCAATTCCGTGGTTCCATTGAAGGACTTCTACTGTATTTTAAAATGGGCTGTAATGTATAGTAAGTAACTAGCACGACCTCGTACTGCGTGAAGTTGAAGCATCGATCTTCGCTTCAGGATCTGTAATTGTAACCTGGAGTCTAAGGTATACTGCGTATATACTGCGTGTATTTATCATCTTCAATTTGTTGACTTTCGCTACAAACTCTGTATTGTAACCTGGACTCTATCATGCAGTGCATAAGGTGGTACCTCGTACTGCGTGCAGTTGAAGCAGTGCCAGCAGCAGCTCTCCCCCTCCACGTACTGCTTGGCCTGCCCCAGCTCGCACTCCGCGCTTGTAACCTGGACTCTATCATGTAGTGCATAAGGTGGTACCTCGTACTGCGTGCAGTTGAAGCAGTGCCAGCAGCAGCTCTCCCCCTCCACGTACTGCTTGGCCTGCCCCAGCTCGCACTCCGCGCTTGTAACCTGGACTCTATCATGTAGTGCATAAGGTGGTACCTCGTACTGCGTGCAGTTGAAGCAGTGCCAGCAGCAGCTCTCCCCCTCCACGTACTGCTTGGCCTGCCCCAGCTCGCACTCCGCGCTGCACACCGACTCCGGCGGCTGCATCTCGCCCCACTTGAACTGGATCTCTGGGTGATGAAAGAATACTTGAGGTCAGGTTGCCACCGACACGTCTAGGAGAAGAATTCTCGAACATAGAACAGTGAATCGCTTTTAAAATATCTAACCTAAACCGTCAGAAGGACGAGCAAATAAATAGTAAGTGGAAGAGGTTGTTGAAACCACGAAAATAATGCATGACTCAAGATCTAAGCCATGCTATGATGAATGTGATGTTAGATGACTGCTACAAATGGCATGAAAACTCACGATCCATATCGAGCTGCAGCTCCCCGTCGAGGTAGCGGCCGACGCGCAGCCAGCGGAACACGCCGCGCGACACCTGCTTGAAGTGCAGGATGTTGTACCGCGCCGGCCCGTCGCCGTTACTGTCGAAGTGGAACTCGTCGCCCGTCAGACCTGCAGTGCGAGAGGGACAGCTATATGAGCACACTGTCTGCTTGAAGTGCAGGATGTTGTACCGCGCCGGCCCGTCGCCGTTACTGTCGAAGTGGAACTCGTCGCCCGTCAGACCTGCAGTGCGAGAGGGACAGCTATATGAGCACACTGTCTGCTTGAAGTGCAGGATGTTGTACCGCGCCGGCCCGTCGCCGTTACTGTCGAAGTGGAACTCGTCGCCCGTCAGACCTGCAGTGCGAGAGGGACAGCTATATGAGCACACTGTCTGCTTGAAGTGCAGGATGTTGTACCGCGCCGGCCCGTCGCCGTTACTGTCGAAGTGGAACTCGTCGCCCGTCAGACCTGCAGTGCGAGAGGGACAGCTATATGAGCACACTGGCTGCTGACCGCCTATGTAATGGAGAATAAGCTTTAGTAGTCAGATCCGTTGTTCATTGACCCCTGCTGTCAATAAAGCGTAGTGTTTATACCCACTAAGCTGTTGGCAAAATTAGGTGTCCTACCTAACTGTGTGCGCTGAGAACTAAATTTTTATGCGATCCGGTTTACAGTAAGCCGCTGAAAACAAACCCTACATAAATTGAACTCTCGTCTTGTTATTGCATCCTGAAGATAGTAGTAAAATCCAATGGCAATACACATAAAACTACAGATAGTACATACTTACGTCTCTTTCAAGAACATTGCAATGATATGTTATACAATACCATTGAGGCACCCTCTGAAAATCCTTTTTATCGTTTTCACATTATTTCAGTTTTGTTATATTGTATTGCTCAGTCGGGGCTCAGTTGATTCGCTCTACAATGTCCCAATAATAGTGAGTATTCCGATCATGTCATATGTGAACCCACTCTGACGATTGGAGTGGCATGAGATGAGATCTCAAAATAGTCCAAATACATACAACATGACAGGTATTCCCAAATGAAATGAATTTGCCGGTACACAGTTGTAAAACTCAACTTCATTCTGCATGGAAGTAGTTTTGTTATGAGTATGTCCTTGTTTTGTAACAATACATTGCAGTGAAGTTATAATTGGAAGTAAGTACGTAAAATAATTATAAAATTAAATTTTGGAGAGAGGGTAACTTTTGGTTTACATTAAAGTGTGTAATAATGCTAACTTTTAATAGAGGCAAATGCAAACACTAGAAAAAGTGTATTATGACAGGAATTTAGTTTTAATTTCTAACAATGACGTGGTACGTTGATTATTATTCATTTGTAAAGACTATACAAGATATATATCGTAATCCTTCCTCTTAAGGTGGGTACTGACCAACGTTAAGAGGTGTACTGTAACATGTTACACAGCGCGCAATCGTGCAGTCAATACGTAGTGTTACGTGAAAACCAGCGAGCAACGAGCCGAGATTTTAGAACTCAGCGTTACGTAACACGCTGGGAATGTTACATTACAGTCCGTACGGTAGGTCAGTACCCACCTTAAGAGGAAGGATTATGATGATACATAATAGACACATCTGACAGTCGGTATGCCCACTTACCCGACAACTCTCTCAGCACAAGCTTGCTCGTGTTGGGGTCCACCAGCCCGCACTAGGCCAGCGTGGTAGACTAGGCCTTAACCCTTCCTTCATTGGAAGGAGACCCGTGCCCCAGCAGTGGGGACGTGATGGGTAGTGATGTACCTGTGAAGTGTACTTGTCGGAGGTAGCGCAGCAGCGTGGCTCCGCTGGCGGGGCGCATCTCCGGGCACAGCCCCGGCCGCCCGCCGCACAGGTCCTGGTGCATGTCCCTGTAATGACACCACATGGTAAACTAATGCCTAGTTTCATCATACTCTGTTAGATCATTAACACCCCTGTTACATTTTAATGTCATAAATTATACTTCATCTTCATAATAATATGACATTCTTGACAGATGTGTCAAGAGTCAACCACTAATCCCTTGTTATAATATAACAGAGTATGGTGAAACTGGGGCTAAACGTATGACACCTAATCGAACTCTATTGATTAGAGCTAGTTATAGAAACTTGATGTACTCTTCTTCTCCTTAGCATTTTAGTGACAAACATTACAGCTCGTCTAAAGTTTGAAAGAATGCCAGTCAAAAATCCAAACCATTAGCTAGTTATGCCCTTCTTGTGATGTAAAACTGATAAAAAAAAATTATTATACAGGGTTATTGGTAAGTAGACCAGATCCTTTCAGGAGGTGATAGAGGAAGGCATTTCCAGTCGATTGAACCCAATAATGCATTATCCGAAACTTAACCATTTCTAAGATACTCGTATTTAATATTTCAGTTTTTTTTAATTTTTTGCCAAAATTTTAATATTTTTTTTAGTTGTTTTGCATAAGTAACATCTTAATATAATAATTAAAATAATCAAATGTGCATTATTCGACTTAAATTAGACATAATACTTCAAAATAGTTAAACATTTTGAAAAAATATTCAAAACACAAAAACAAATAAATTAAATTAAAAAAGAATTTCATATGACATTTTTTTGTGCATTTCAGCTTAAAAACATGGTCAACTAATAAGCTTTCAAACAAGATAATTCAATATCAAATCGATTAAGGTGTCACCAAGATTTAGCCAAAACAACCAGAAAAAGCGGAGAAAACTCAGCAGGGGTTTCCATACTAAAGTCAACAGGACTGAAAACAATCACACTTTTTACCTTGAAATTGGGCTAATTTTGTTAGTTTTCCTGTTGAATTTTGCCCGTCTGTGCTGGTTGTTTTGGCCATATCTTGGTGATACATTAATTGATTTAATATTGAATTATCCTGTTTGAAAGCTTATTAGTTGACCATGTTTTTAAGCTGAAGTGCACAAAAAAAATTCATATGAAATTCTTTTTAAATTTAATTTATTTGTTTTTGCGTTTTGAATATTTTTTCAAAATGTTTAACTATTTTGAGGTGTTATGTCCAATTTAAGTCGAATAATGCACATTTGATTATTTTAATTAGTTTATTAAGGTGTTACTTAAGCAAAACAACCAAAAAAAATATTGAAATGTGGCTAGTTTTTTTTATTTTTCGGTTTTAAGCATAACATTTTGGCAAAAAATTAAAAAAACTTAAATATTAAATATCTTAGAAATGGTTAAGTTTTGGATAATGCATTATTGGGTTCAATCGTCTGGAAATACCTTCCTATATCACCTCCTGAAAGCATCTGGTCTACTTACCAATAACCCTGTATAACTACTAAAAGATTTTATTTATTTACTTTTACAATACATAACTTTCAATTTTTGACCATCATAGGACATAACTCTTTCAAGAATATCAGTTGTGACATATCACGCAACGCACATAAAACAACATGCTGCAGCGGCTGTCGCAGAATTTAATAATAACACATTTTAGAGCGATGGTGTCGGCAATATCCTTTAAATGTGGACATTATGTAAAGTGATGCTGTTTATTGTGCATAGAGAAATCCTTTATTATGCACTACCTCTCTTACACTGGAGTCCCGCCTCAATTTCATTGTATAAACGAGATTTAAGGAGCATTAAAGCACTAAATGTGTGTCAAGTACATTCTGAACCCAGGTATTTTCGTATAACATTCGAGGACAGTCTGTGAACGAGGAAATTGTTGTCTTTACGTTTTGTGATGTTAAGCTGTAATTTTATATTTTTTTTCAATTTATTTCCATGCCAAAGGGTTACGAGCATTTACCAGAGCTTCGAGAGACTTCGGAAATGCAGTGTGAGAAGTTATAACATAATTACATCAACTTGCTACGCTGGCTACGGCTTGCTACGACGGCGTAGCGCTACGGTTGCTACGACGTAGCGCTACGGCTCGCTACGCCTGACATGCTACGAAATGCTACGAACGTGATAATTGTATTTCGTGGCACAAATTACATAAGTTCACATAACAGATGAAGGCACTTGAGAAGTAAGATTATGTCACCTGCAATTCCACAACCATAAGTTGGTCTACTAGACACGCAGCCTTATTGCAACTTAAACTTGGTCTAATAAAGCGCTGTATCTTGAAAATCCGAACTTATCCTACAAGGCCTTAATACAGTGGGTGATCAAATTATTATGATCACTTGATTTTTTATTAAGAAAACGACTATGACTAAATAATGAAACCACCAGCAAACCTTTGAGTATTGTACTGTACATATATCATTTTGATCATAAAGCTTTTATGCGTATGGCAACATTGGATTCTATACATGGCAATAATATTATGTGTAGACACATAAAAAAACATCCCTAACTGTCCACGTTGGTAAAATTTGCTTATAAGTTCTGTAGTGCAATTCATTTGCTTTTTATATTTAAGCTTTGTATAATCTATTCTTGTGTACAAATAAAGAATATTCTATCTATCTATTGTTGTTTTTTTGAATATAAATTGTTAAGTTAATGGAATAACAAACATTTACCTTTAGATTTCACCAATTAAAGTGGTTTTTTATTTCGGTTTTTGTTAATTTATATAATGGGTAAGGGTAAAAACATTCTTGAGGCAAAAATAGTTGAAATCAAAACATAACTACTCAACACAAGTCTCTCACAAAGTCAGATAGCTGAAAAGTGCAGTGTTGCAGTCAAAAGTCAATAACATAAAAAAAATTGAAATGAACAAGCCCTTTTGAAACGTTAAAATGATTTTTCTGCAAGTGATCATAATAATTTGATCATTTGATGATAATAATTTGAATTTGATAAAGTCAGCTGCAATAATCGCAATATAGAGCTAACTTATATGCATCATCGACGACACATTATAGTGCATAAATCTTTTACGACGACGTGGCGACGGCGGGGCGGCGCGACAGCGATGTCATCAAATGCATTAAAACATAGCATGTTGTGTACAAGCGCAATCAAGCGCCGCATCGCCGCCGCCGTCGTTCCAACCGTCGCAGTTAGCCACGGCCTGAAAAATGGCTTTTACAACATGGAAGTAGAAAAAAAGACGGAAAGAATCTCGCTAACTAAAAAGTGAGGCACCCAAAGTAAGTCAGTTTCATTGTTACAACAAGCCCGCTACACACACATTCACACTCGGAGTAAGTCAGTCCGCCGCCGTGCGCCAATCACGTCGCACCTACGCACCGACACACTCTCATGTCGCCGCCATTGCTGTGCCTTATTTTTTAGTTAGCGAGATTCCTTTCGTCTTTTTTTCTACTTCCATGTTTTACAAGTATAATATCTTCCCTATTAGCCTTACCGTATAGCATAAGCGAAGGCCATCACAGCGTCGACCACGAACTGCAGCTGCGCCTCGAACTCCGTGTTCTCAGCTGACAGCCGCTCGCCGCCGCCACACACGCGCGAATAGTGCGCGTTGTACGGCGTGCGCGCGCCGCGCGGGTGCCGGCAACGGAAGTGGTCCTCCCAGAACTCTGGAAGAAGAGGGGAACCTTGGGATACTGACGTGGTGGTCAGAAAAAATTACATGTATAGACGAAAGAGAAACTAGTGTTCCTATCACGAACTTGTTTTGACAAAGATTTGTGGATTCAAAATGTATTAAATTTGACACTAAAATCCGTTTTTTAATCTCAGATACTAAATTGGTAGATTCTGAACGGTTCATAAACAGATGATTGTCCTGCCAATAAAACGATACGCCACTTAATCGCAGGACAATCGACTGTGGATGAACCGTTCAGAATCTGTTAACTTAGTATCTGAGATTAAAACACAGACTTTAATTACTTAGTAAATGTTACTTCGTTTTGATTTTGCGATCAGGGGGACCCCTGATCTCTAACCTAAAGATGAAGCACATAGGTGCAAGTCATAGAACAACGCGGACTCGGGTGTGAAAGTAATTGCTATTCAGTGAGTAGTGGCATCGTCGTCGGTCTCAGCGCTAAATAGTGCTGCAAAAATAGTTCGCTTTTGGTTTCGTCTAGGGCGGAATTTCTAGGGCGGAGTCTCCGCTGCACGGCTTCTTTATCGACATAGATAAACGTAATACAGTGATTTGAGGGACTGTGCACGTGCAATATACGTGCAGCGATAGTTGGGTATTTCTTCCAAACCAAAAACGAGTTTGTAGTTCATTGCTGGAAAACTGGACACTTTTCAATTCTACTTTAATAATTATGGTCGATGTATGAACTTGAAAGTCACATTCGGTGTAAAAACCTAGACATTAGATACCTACATAAGCGGGCAGGAATAATGAATATTGATAGGAGTAGTGGAATAGATTGATGAAAACTTTCGTATCGATATTATACACGAATCCCGATGCAAATTTATAAAAAAATAACATAACAATTATAGTAACGTCTGTCAATAAAATTTCAATAAATAATGTATACATTTAGAATAGGTACCTAAATAAGTTTCCTCTTACAATTTTCCTTAACTGGAAGGTCTAACTAACCTCATGATTTTGTGCTACGAAAATTCTTACATAAGTATGTAAGTGTATGTTGGTATAAGTATAACACGAGCGAGTTCACAAAGTTTTTCACTTAATCTTGTGGGTTTCTGCGTAACTTGCACATGTATACTGATTTGTAACACTATTACGCCGGAGTCGGGGGTCCATTTGCCAAGTTTCCTCTTACCTCCTATTTCCTGAAAATTGTTACCATTTCCTCATTGCAAGTTTGTATCTATAGATCGACACATAAAGTTGTCGATCCATTGTACATACTTATATGAGCACTGAAAACCCAAATTTGGCGCGGCACGTTACCGTTGCCGACCATTAAATAAGAACAAAATTATAGTTCTGCATAAGTTGAGTATAACTGCTAAGTTCACTTAGGTATATCGTGATATCGTGAAAGGTATACGTAAATTTTTCAATCAATGCATAATAATTATGAATTTTATACTCTTTGTGCATGTAGAGACACTTGGGATACGCACATTATAATTTATTTATTTTTCTATCATACTTAAATTGGCAATGACTCACAAACTTTGCCTTTACCTTCTATTCTATTCTCTGTAGGGGTGTAAGTACCTGCACCTGGCTCTCTCGAATGGAACCTTTGTGCATATCCCCAAGGTCTAAACTGCCTTCCTAAGCTTGGACCATTTCCCACCACGCTGGTCCAATGCGGGTTGGTGGGTTCACATATCTAGATTGATGTGCTAAATCTAGATATGCAGGTTTCCTCACGATGTTTTCCTTCACCGTAAGAGCGATGGTATACATTGTACTTAAGTTAAAAGAACTCATTGGTACATGTCAGCGCCGGGATTCGAACCCGCATCTCTTGATTGAGAAGCGGGCGCTCACCCGACTGAGCTACCACCGCTCCCTGCCTTTACCTTTATTCTCACTTTTACGAGTAGGAAATATCTGTTTCTGCATTAATGAAAGTCTATCGGCTCATAAATAGTATATCCAGTAGTTAGAGAGGATACTTCACTACTCTTTATTGCGACTCGAAGTAACAATGTCGAGATTTATGTCGATAGCTTACGAACTAACGGATTGACGACATTACGTACATTGCAAGAAATTATTTGTGTATAGGTTAGATATTCCCGAGTTAAATATGACTGTGCTCAAATCTCAGCTTTTTATAATATTGATAATTATTATTTTTTTAAACTTAATTTTCCATGTACAGGGTGTTGCAAAAAGGGTATACTAAGCCGAAACCAACATGTGCAGTATGTTATATCTAAGCTAATTTTGAAATTCTGATTTCAGTTTGTCACGATTTCAGAAAATTAGTTGGTTACGTTTTTTTATCTATGTACCTATGCAATTATTCTGTTTTGCTCGTTTTACAAAAAGCATTAAGTATATTATGGAAAACGATAGAAAGTGAACAGTTTACTATGAACAGATTGTTCATCTGAGAACTGAGAAGCATAAACTCTACTCGAAACCAATAGATCTCAATCGTGCGATCCGGAACTTCGAGTCCGGAAATCCTTACTTCATATCGCGGCCGGATCGACCGGATCCGGCCCTTATCCGGACCGTATCTAATGTGTGAATCACGGGACGAAACTCACTCCAAGTTTACGAGAGCAACTTTGCAACTTAACTACTTTATTGATTTGGTGTAGGTACTTAGAACTTTATGAGGTAGTTTTATTTATTACATTCATGTATTTTTCGTATTGCAAATTATGTGATGCTCAGTTTGTAACTTTGGTTTCATCGATATAATTTGTAGTAGTATTGATGAAGTTAGTTCCGGCGACGTTGTAGCGAGCGTGAGTGCAGGCGGGAGGTTTTCGGGGAAGTAATAACATTACTAGCCCGTAGGATGGCGAAGCGCAGCGTCCCATACAAATATACGGTGTTACGGCATATACATACATAGACCTATAATAAACACAAAATAGTTTGACAGACAACTACAGAACTAAGAGTTCTGGCGCCTATTTTCGGCCCCCAACTAATTACCTACTACCCTGAATATTGCATCAACCACACATGGCTACTCATTCGCAGTTCAAATCCACTGAGACTGGACAATAGTCTCTAAATGTTACAAAATAAAAACAACTGAAAGAAATGTTTGCGAATATTGTTTTTATTAAATTTTATTTGATATTGGACAGTATAAATTAACGTGCATTAGAGTGAAATACTCATGAAATGCTCCAGACTTTCAGAAACCAATATCTTTTCTTCTGCCAAGCGCACTCTATTCAAGGTGTGATAGTGTCAAGTGTAGATTAACCTGGATCGTTTCCGAACAGCGATCCCTTCAATCTTTTACGTCTTCATTGGTGCGATTGTCAAATAATTTAATTCCAACCAAGCCTCTCGTACAGGCTTTGCAATTTACGAAAACGAAAAATGTGTTGGTTTTCTTCTGTCATCCGCATACATTTTCTATCAAAAGTGTCATGATCGTTTTCGCTAGAGGCAATACTTTGTATGCAAGAAAATGTAAACTTTTATAGTTTTCGACAATTATCAAACCTGTACTAGACCTACCCGTAACGGTTAGCAACGGCCTTTACAACTAGTTACAGAATAGGAGGCCAGTTGTTGGACAGGGTTACCGAATAATTACACCTGGATTGCTTTCTAACTGCATCATAGTTTCCTGTGTAAAACACGGAAAATTTAACTTTCTGACTCGCGACTACGATAAGATAGAAGGTGAAGGTGAAATAAAAGTTTATTGGTGGGAAGATCCTTCATAACCTAGCATACTTAAGCATACTATCTTTTACTACATGTGAAAATAAATCGATAAATTTATATTAAGATTTTCCCAAATTAAGTTGATTTGCTTATTAACGAGTTTATAGTTACACATCATCTGCTAGCTTATAAAATCTTGCATTTGTAAGTCATTACTTTAAATTCAACATCTCTGTAAACAGTGTAACGTGATCGTGAGTTCAAGGTCGCAAGGCTCATCGGCATACAAGCGCCCGATTTATTAATGAGAGGCGCGCAGGTGCGGCGGCGTCGTAAACGCGAGCTTTTGACACCCGAGCGAATATTTACGAGCACAGGCCGTACAGTGTACTGTACTGTACATGTACGCGGCTGTAACAAAAAAGCTGAATGAATATTAATTACGTTTGTTAAAACTAATAAAGGCTGGCATGTCGGGGTTGACTTTTACCGAATTCTGCGTCACGCGTAAGCATTGAGCATGTTACAACATAGTGCCAGGTGAGCCTAGTTGGCTAAAAGACACGTGACTTATTATCGGAGTCAACAACAGGAAAATGCAGCTGGTTCAAGAACAGATTGGTTCAGTTGACTTTTTACAAACAACTCCTTGACTTTTTACAAATATAGGAATCCTATTGCAAGATGCAATCCAGCCTGCTGAACCAAAGACCGTAAGACTATTCGTTATAATGTATTTAAATGATTGATATAGAGCAGAGGAGGAAAAGGTGAAATCACTGGACCAAGCTAAAGGTAAGCCAAAAACCAATGGTGAAAGGTCCACTTTCACTTATAAAGGAACTTCTTACGGTACTTACTGAAAACTGAAGGCATATTTCATATTTTATCTTCAAGTTTGACAAAGTAATTTCCTCGCTTATATTTTATTGCGTCGTCTTGGTCACTTCTCTGGCGTTCATTGTTCTACTGAATACAATACCTGGTTGAATAAATCCATACCATCTCATTGTTTAAATAAGTTATTATTCAGTTTTACAACAAAGATATCTCTAGTTTACGAACAACGAAATGACAGTTTTTTTATTAAAAACGCAAATTCTTCTGTTTTATCTGCCGTCACATTACGGTAGGATGGTTATACCTTTAACGAGTGTATTGTATTTAAAAAATCGCGAACAAAATATTTGCCTCTTCAAGGAAACTTTGTTGGTCACGTGACTTTGTTACTATGGACAGTATAGAATATTTTTTCTCAATAATTTCCATAAGTTCTATTCATGACGACCGAATGGCGTAGTGGTTAGTGACCCTGACTACTGAGCCGAAGGTCCCGGGTTCGATTCCCGGCTGGGGCAGATATTTGTTTAAACACAGATATTTGTTCTCGGGTCTTGGATGTGCCCGTAAAATGGCAATAGGCTCGCCCCCTATTACATTGGGACTAAAACATAACACTGGCGAAAAGTGGGTGCAGCAATGCACCTCTGCCTACCCCGCAAGGGAGTAGATTAGTACAAGGCGTGAGTGTGTGTGTGTGTGTGTTCTATTCATTTTCTTCCTTTTCCTATACTTTTGCAGCACCTGTATAATGTATATGGCCCATTAGAATAACGGTAAAATGTCGTATTTTTGCAAAAATCTCCATAATTCTGCTGTTTTGTTTATTACCCCCTATCGTCATAAATTAAGGATTGTTCAGCACATATTTCATCATTAACTTCAGTAACTGAATACGGTTATAGCGAAAATACCCAGCGGACAATCTAACTTGATAAATTATGATGTTAAGTACGTGTTTAATGCGAGAATATGGTTTTTTGTCACTGTGCAATGTTTCAGGTTCACTACACTCAGGAAAAACTCTCATTATACTTAGGCACTTAAAGAAGGAATAGGTATGTAGACTTTTTTTATAGCAAACTTTTATTATCTGTGCTTAGCCATCTTACCTGTAAATAAAGAACTTTATTATTATTATACCATAGTCAAAAAGTGCAAAAAAAATTAAAACCTAGGAGCTGAATTTTTAAATTAAATGAAAAGCTCTATAAATATAGCTTACAGAAGCTTTCAAAGAGAATCAACACTGTGACCGTTTTTCCACTATCACCGTCATAACTAGATAGAGTTTAGGTTGAGGAGGGATAATTATTAGTGCTTACATAACCCCACCCCTATAAATATCTAAACCATTGCAATGACAAAAATTACGGGGTCCTCCGGAAATGATGATGGGCACCAATATAATATGGAAGCTGGGACCAGCACCAATAGAAATGAGTGATACGTCGTTGAAAAGGTATTTTTTTGCAGAATATGAATAACGGAAGCGCTAGTCTTGATTTACTGTCCAATTAGAATAATCGTACCTTGAAAGTTTTTATTTTTTATTTCTGTAGGTAATTTTAATGTTTTTGTTAGTTTTTATTTTTATTTTTATAACAAAATGATCATATTTCATATAATATTATATTTGTTTATTATCTCAGTAAATAAAACCAGTTGAAAGTAATTTCTCCAATTTCAATAATACGTGTTTACGTGTATTACGTCCTAACTGTCAACAGGAGAGAGAGTGCAATGCCATAGAAAAATACTTCCTTCCGACGAATATATTTCAAAATGGACAACTTATACGGGTTTGTCGTCATAATACTTTTTTGCTCACTTGAAAAGAGCTATCCAACGATGTATGCCTCATCTTTATTGGACATAGGTCCCAAAACGCCCATTGTCATTTAGTATTGTTTGTCAAATCCCAAGAACAACATTTATGTAAATAGGTACGTATAGAAATTATATTAGTGATGTTTCTCTCCCGATCGCAAACTTGATTTGACAACGATATTCAAAAATTAGATGTGACACTAATTATTTCGTAAATGTAACTTCGTTTGAACTTCGCGATACCTAATGATGATATTTGAACCTGTAAATCACTAAGGGCGAATTCGTCCAAACATCACGTTACACGAGAATAACTATACCGGAATAAAATTTATACGCGAGTAAATATCTGGGATAAGTACATTTGCATTCTACCAAGTTATACCATGATTAATTGAATGAACGAGGAACGAAAATGTACTGTAACTAAAATAAAAATAGCTGCGTTTTCAAAGCATCCAATAGAAATGACATGCCAACTTAGTTTGAATGGATTATAATAGTATGAAATTGTTTATGATTAAAATATTTTAATCGCTGTTGTTATTCTAAGAATTTGCCTTTTAACGTGGTTTTGTTTATGTTTTGACAGATGTGTTTATATGTCATATGACGGTTTTCTAATCAGCTGATGTGCCGCCGCCATTACAAAATTACTCTCGGATAAGCTCGTTACACGGTCAATTTTGGCGGTATAACTTTTTATTCTTGGGATAAGCTACTTATCTTGGTTTCAGGTTTGGTAGAATGCAAAATCTGCTTACTCGCGAGTAACTGGTAGTTTACTCTCGAGTAAAAAGTTACTCGACGTTGGTCGAATCCGCCCTAAATAGGTTACTTCAGTGACTGTCAACGCGGCGTCGGCCGCAGTGGACAACCACACTCAGTATGTTTACTTTCCGTTCAAGAAACGAAGTTTCCAAAGGGACAAGTTAATATTAGTTTTATGCCTGTTGCCGAAGTATTTCACTTAGGAACATAATAATATTTTAACTTGTATCTTAGAAATACCTTAAGTAATTCTGAAATAATAACCTTTGATGTGGTTTTATTCAGAAATTAATATTGATGTAACTAAACTTTGACTTCTAAGAATAACCGTATGACTTATTACCAGATCATTACCTAATACTGCACCCTACGATTCGTCTTGTCGACCTAAAATAAGAGCCAATCAGATTGTCCATAACTATTATATAAATTGTATAGCAAACCTCCTCTATCATTAAAACCTCACTTTCTAAGCCGAGCTCATTTATAAACTTTACGATTCCACTGGGAGAAAGAGACTTGAGCCCGCGCGAGCCACTTTATAGCCCCCAAGATACAGAGTACTCTCTTATGAAATACGACGTCGCATTCACACTGACAATGTACGGGAGTTGCGCACGTAACTTACACTAATTACTGAAACTTTAAATTTGGATTCCTAAGACTGCCTAGATTTACGAAGCGATTTCTACAATTGCGAGGCAGTTCGCAATAACTCCTAGCAGATACCAAGTTATTCCATTCCCGCGGGTTGTTTGCAGAAAACTAACAACTAAGTGTTCCAAGTACTTAAGTGAATATCGATATCGTTGCATTAAAAGGAATGGAGTTTAAACTACAATTTTACTTCCTTGCGTTTGCATAGGAAATTTGTATACTTAAATTCCAAATAATTATACGGGTGAAATTCTAACAGTAAATGGTACAATGTTCAGGTTTAACAAGAATGTTATTCAGTATATCAAATACCTGTGATCAATAGCAGGAAGTATCCTACCCTGTACATAATTAATGAAAAAATGCAGCATCTATATCAGACATAAAAACTCACAACATTTTGTTTACAAAGTGTAAAAAAAAATGCATAAAGCTCGAGGTTTAGGAGAAAAGGAGATGTGAATAGGGTGCAACATTGTACGCTAGGCATCGCCGTGGGACACCTTTTATCATGGTCATAACTAAAAAAACGCATACATAACATATTCAAACCTAGAAACTCACCAACAAACCACGGATTCCTCACATTGTTCTCCACGGTCAGCCCCAGGAAGTACTCCTTGAACCCGCGCACCTCGTTGGCCTGGGGCTGCACGCTGACGGTGCCCTCCACCGCCTCCTCGTTGCCGGCGGAGACCAGGGCTCGCGCTGACCAGCCGTCGGAGCCCACCCAGCGGAACCAGCGCCCGGCGCGCGCGCGCGTCGCCGCCGCCATCACGCCCGCGACCTCTTGGTCCGAGCCGAAGACGATCACTCCTGGGGGAGAAGAAGGCGGGTAAAGGGTTAATGTAAGTATACAGCTGCCACTACTCGGTTTCGTTATCTTCGTCTATAAACTTGTTCAATGCGAGTTTTAACCAATTGTACCGTAATTATGGCGAATCGCGATATAGTGACGTTTATCTACGACTATAATGAACCCGTGTAGCCGCAGCAGGTAAATTTTTGGTCTGACCCGAATGCAATGACTGTTGCTGTTTTTTATCTTATTTCTATTAAAAAATAGTACCTAATAATCTGAAATTAAAAAGTAGAGAAGTTGATGGTATTTGCTATGGGGATTTAGGGAGGTTGGTGAGACGCAATGTTTTTTCAGTAGAGCGAAAATTGTTGGTCAGAAAGAATATTATCATCACACGTTTTTACATTTTGGAAATTTGAAGTTGCACTACGCGGGAAATAAAATATATCTTTTAATTTAAAAAAATATTTATTACCAAATGGGCCGAAAGAATTCAGAATGAATTCATAAATTCTTGCGAATATTTAAGCCGCACGCAATAAAGAATCATAACGTGCGACAGCACAAAGCTTTTATTAAAACAGATCCAAACTATTGTTCACAATCCTACCGGCTGCGCCATTAGTTAAAAGCTGGTATATTGCATCGTAAAGTTGTCCATATTTTGCGCAAGCCGCAGCGGTGGCGGCGGCGGCGGTGGCGGCCGCGGGGAAACAGGATGCCGGGACTTCCCCAGATTTAGTTTACGATGTTTTGCTTCGGAGGAGCTCAGAGACAAATGCCTCCACTCCCTCCACAACTTCTCAATACTCCTCCAACTTACACGACCAACCTCCAACAGACCAAACAGGAATATCGAACTTTAAAAACCAATAATCGATTTTGCCGAAGGCTCTGCCCGTTTTAATTGTTTAAATTTATTTTCAATGGAAAGCTTTCAAGTGATTAGTGATTGATGACGCCGGGAAAAGCTTTTCATTCATTACTTATTTATACGAGACATAATATTGACTTTAAATTGGCAAACATAATAATTTACAACTGGGGCAGGTACGGGTTTGAATTTAAGCTGGCGTGGAGCAGGTAGAGGCAGATATTAAACAGAATGTGCTAGCACCTGCATTCCACATCCCGCCACGCAGACGTCTGCCGAACTAATTAACATAGTGAACGGGAAATTGACTGAACTAAACGCAGCTGTTTGCATAATATTGTATCATTGCGCGCTTAGGGCAGTTTTACTTGAGTATTATGTCTGAATGCTTAGTTTTAGCTTCAGTAGGTACGGTCCTTATATTTATAAAAAGAAAATAAATATATATATACCTTTAAACGTTTTAAATATTTATAATTTTTGCTTTGAAAGAGGAAAAGTTACAAAGCTTTTATACCACCACATATACAATACAATGACATGTAGAGCTGAATATTGCGTATAATGAAGCAATAAAATGGAATTGCACGTATGTAAACGTAGTAGCTTTGATTTCCCGAGCACCTCCTTACAGCGCGACTCCCAATACCCGATTCAACATGAGCAAAGGAACCCGACGCGTATAAACACCTCTTTATTTGCTATTACAAGTCTAGTGAAGCGAATCCGAGGCGACGCTGTGGCGGATGTTAAAGGCTATACAAACACACACACACACACTCACAAGTATAGTAGTGTGTATTTACCCGAAGTAGGTAAATAGGGTATGCTAGTTTCTTGGTTAATCCTAATCATGATAAGCCATCTGTATGCTCTTTGAATGAAGCACTTCATTTGATGGGATTGAGACGTTATCATTAAGAGCGTAACTGGTACGGTTATAGTACTATTTGTGTATGTGAGGGAATCTTGGGGGAATAATTAATGAACGTACATACAAATCGGCTGTCCCATTTCAAAACACAGTAACCGCCAACTTTAAAAAAAAACGGGTCTTTGATTTATATATTATTTTAGGCGATTCCGCACAAAACTGCATTGTCAGAATATCAAAAAACCGCTTAGAAACGAAAATAAAATTTCTAAAAACCTAGTAACTCCACCCTGCGAAATCAAAAATGCCACGAAAACCATTTCAAAACATAGTAAGAGCCACCAACCATTTTAAAACACAGTAAGTGAAAATGACTTACTAGGTTTTAAAATGGTCAATGGCGATGGCGCTTACTAGGTTTTGAAATGGTCAGCAAAGGACAATTTTCGTCCGTTAATTTTAGTAAGTCACAAATGGCATACATTATTACTAACACTTTTTTCGAACAAAGTATCAGACATTTCAGAACCTGTATCTTTGCACCAATGAGACCTAGAGAGTTGAATTAAAAGTAGAACATAAGTAAATTTTGTCTTCTTTATAAAAGCCATAGAGACCTTTCTCGTCAGAACCTTTCTACTAGCCCTATTTTGCATAAACCAAAAAAAAACAAGTTATAAATAAGAGAAAACTGATTTTTAGATAGAAATTTAGGAAATATTGTCTAATTGAAGGCAGCCATAAATAATTTTCATGTTAGAGCCTTCTTAATATGGCTATTTAATTCATTTACATAAAACAAAAAAAAAACATAAAAATATGCCCGTATTTCATGTGAAGGATCCCAAACATATAAAAAATGAAATTATTACGCAATTATTGCAATTTCAATATACTTAACTTGTCTTAAATTACACAATAATGGCTCTTACTAGGTTTTGAAATGGTCAGTGAGGGCGGTTTTAGGGTGAGAAAACCATATAAAACCTAGTAAGTGTTTTCTTTTGTGCATTACAGCAACAATTTTAGTTATATTTAAATGAAATAGTATTGTATGTAAAGCCTAGGTTCTGCCGCTTCTTTTAAGCTTACATTTGTTCAGATATCTGTCATAGTTTTACCAGGGCATTGAAATGAAGGGACAAAAATGTTTTTTGGCTCTCCTGAACATTTTGTCTCATGGCTGTTACTGTGTTTTAAAATGGGACAGCCGCAATATAGTTACAGATTACGGATCTGAATTTCGATAACATTTAATTGGAAACAATTGGAATCCCTTGTTTAACTGTGGGTGATTAATTGGATTATGGCGTATGTGTTTGTGAATGGCTATTTATTTAATCTATTTTAAACAGCTTCTTAATAAGTAAGTATATTTTTACAACATTGAAATTGTATGGACCAAGTGCAGACTATGTGTCTGAAGTAGTCTGAACACAACATTAGTAACGAAGCCGCTAGAGCGATGCAAATGGTCCCTGTGCGGCGAAAACTAAACCTCTGTGTGCCCACTGAGTCATGTTTAACTTCAACCGAATAATAAGGACTCAATAAGTTTACGAGAGCTGATGATAACAAATTAAAATCAGTGTAAGTATCCGCTTTAGGTACGGTATGGTACGTTCCGAATAGTTATAATATCCAGTTGAAAAGCCATAAATCGAGTGTCGACAGTAGTTTCAGACTACCGTTCGGAAATCACCGCCGGAGGTTGATAAGTCGCGAATGCCACGTTTGATACGTAAACGTTTTAGGACGTCCCTTTTTTGAATAAAAGCATTTTTTGCGCGCTATTTTTCTTATTTTCTTTTATTCGCGGGTTCGCCGGAAAAGTTATTTTTTGCGAGCGTCGCGCGTAATGTCGTGATAAAGGGATGTCAGCGGCGGACTGATGACGTCACGACTGGTACGCATTAGCCTCTCGTCAGGTAGTCACATTACTCGGTTCTGCTGTGTCAGCACCTGATATCATCTTGTCTCGCGTCGTGAACATGAGGGAGTTGAGGGGAAAATTAGGACATTAGGACTTATATGGAGGGTTAAATAATTAATTTACTTGTAAGACCATGGTTAAACCTGCATGTTGCATTGCCGAAAAGGGATAATAATATAGTAACCTGTCAACGTTTGTGAGGGATAGCACGGAGAAATAGTACCTACAATGGTTTTTACACTGATAATGTAGGTACAGGGCTGCAAAAATGCATATAATAGAAAATACATAAAAATAAAAAATGTTTATTCACGTCAGCAAACACGAATTAGGAAACAATTCTACAAAGTGCTCGACACCGGTCTAAATGCAAATAACAAAGTAAATAAAGGCCTAAGCACCGCGACGTGAGCCGAATAGCTCCCCTTCAGATACCGGTTACTTAATCAATGCATTATCTTCGGAAATTAATTAAATTTCTATTTCGTGGCGCAAAATTAAGTTAAGTTGTCGTGCGGTAAAGCTTTATGATTTTAGCTCATAAAATGTTATAAGTATACCATCGGTGTAATTCATGCTGTTGGTATCGATTTTAAATCCATATTCCGCATACAATTCGTCGTGCGAGTTTGTCAAGCGTTTAGTAGGCCACAGGATGATTAACCGATAGACTACCTACCTACATCTACACCTTATATCTGTACTTAACCGATAATTAGTAAAAAAAATAACAAACAAAGTTGAAGTTGTAAACTTTAAGGGCAAAAGTTATAATATGTAGGTATGACTATAAAACTTTCCTTTATTTCTGGAGATACTCATAAGATGCCACCCTGTAGTTATATTCCACGTTTTCTCTAAAATAATAACATCTTAAGAGGTTTACTGTCTCTTGGTACTTCTAGCTTTTTGCACTGCGAGGAAGAGCTAAGTGCTTATTGTGTTAGTTGCAATATGATATTTGCTTTTCCCAGTTCTTAATTCTTTTATTACAGCGGGCACGTGTTGATGCAGTGGATTGTTTCTGACTTCTTGGGAATGTAGTTTTATATAAGTTCTGAGTAATTTCGCCTCTTATTGTTAGTAGGCACAATCTTTGGTGGTTATGGTAGTATTCTTTTTTGCGGGCGGTACAACATGTTTCAACTAGAATCATTCAGTAGGCTCACAAATTCATATAAATATTTATATTTTTTTTATCCTTTTTTGGTAGAATGTAAACAATATAATTCAAACAGAACAATGTTATTTCGAAAACTTCGAGTCAATTTAATTGACGTTGGTGCATTTCAGACTATCCTTTCAAATCCATGTTCTATTGAGGCCAAAATATTGTATAGTTATGTAAAATATTGTTTAGATTTAAGGCAATCCTAGATTAAGATTAATTTAAGTAATGTAGGTATGTCTCGATGAGACTGGCATGGTCACAGTTTATTGTAAGTGACCAATGTCTCTTTAATAAATAAAGATTTAAAAAAACCGTTGGGATAAATTTTAAGTACAAATACTTTTAAAAATATAGGATGTCTTACTATTTGCTGTTCAAATGGATTTAAACTAGCGTACATACAGATATTTGTCGGAAAGTATTATGTCTCAGATCTTGGGTTTCCAATGCTTGTGCTGTTTGTGTCGTGTGACTATAAAAACGTATTTTCTACGTCTCTACATCCATACAAACACATTGTCTAACCCCATTTTGCCCACTACGCGACTCTCAAGCGACGCGACTGCGACGCATCCTTTGGTCGCATATATTTTACCCGTCGAAGACCCGTTTTTATAGGCGATCATGGGTTACGTCGGTTGGGATGCAGAACATATAACTGACCTCTAGCCCTAGGCCTGGTGAGCAGGTGCGCCACAATGGCATCGTACGCGGAGTCATCCGCCTCGCCGGAGTCCTTCACCAGGCGCTCCTTCACCGCGATGCACACGCCGCTGCGCGCCAGCAGCGTCTCCAACTCCTCGAAAGCCTGCGGGGGAACAGTAGAAGTAGGTAATAAACTGTAGCTTCAGCATTTATGTTCAATACGCAGTGACGTAGTTTTTGGTTAGGGCAGTCGTTTACCCGTCGCGTCCCGGGTGCCCGCCAATCTAGTTTAATAAGGTAGTTTAAAACAATATACCTACAGTGACTTAAATTTTGCAATAATACTACCCTAAAACAGCATCTAACCCCAAGATAACCCTAACATATTAAAACACAATCTTTAGTATACCTACATATATTTCGTTTCTTATGACAAATAATAAAAAATAAGATTTACTACAAATACCTTCTGTTAAATTTTACATATTCACAGTCTTTAGGTAACTCCCATTCCAAAACCTTTATTTTTCGGTCGAGGTTAGCGAAATATCACCCTTTACGTAAACTGCTCAGTCACAGCAACCGCAACTTACAGGAAACATTGTAAATTTTCTTACAACATTGTAAATTTCGCAAACTCTCGCATGTCAGGGAAATCCTGCGAGGAGACGCGCGGCGGCCGCGGTCTGTGGTAAGCTACTTTATGGAATAAGCCCGCGTTATTCACGATAACATTCCATTACGGAGAGTAAACTGAGACGTGATGTCGTTCGATCCAATTTTGCTTGCATGTGCACAGTCTCAGGATTTTAATCAATCAACGAATGGGTAGACAGTGGTGACTGTCGTAAGGGAGCAATTCACTTACGGTATTTGGTCTAATTTGTACTCATGTTAAAAGTTGCGAGCAAAATCTTGGATGAGCTATCGCTTACAATACACAGGCAAAGATTAAAACCGTCTTAAACTTATGTACTTATCTAGAAATTTTTCCCCGTGAGTATTGACTACGAATCCAGTTTGAGTTACTTGGCTATATTATGAAGCTGTTCAAAGCTTATTAATTATAATTACGAGGCTAAATAATGCATATCCCTGAGTATAAGTTAATTTTCTATCTATCTAATATCCCGCATAATAATATGTTGTATGCCAGCGCAGCGCATCTTCGAGACTGCCTGATCCCTCGCCACGTCCTTGATGCCGCTCGAAGTGGGATTAGCCACATCTAGCGCTACCATCCATCGGATTTCTTATAAGTATAGATCCTTTTCACGTCAATATTCACTCCCGTTCATAGGGCGGGGTGCATGATAGTAGCCTCCTCGAGTGACGTAAGAATTGCAGTCTGTATATTATTATATCCGACTTATCCTGGCTGGGCAGGTGGGCATTCTGCGACTATTTATGACTGGGTAATCTGATCGCCACCGTGACATGTCCTAGCCTACCTTGCCCTAGCCTGCTGGTGTTGTTACCGACAAGATAAAAGGAAATACACACGCGATCAATGAAAAAGTTCCACATGCCATTGGAACTTTTTTTTTTCTTGCGAGTATAGAATAGGTATATACAATTATATATATAGTGCTGTCATCGAAAAGATACATCTAGGAAAATACATAATATACGCAAATGCGGAGTCAATACACCAACGATTCATTAAACCGTCTCAATATCATACATTAGGCTCGCGACTAAATTGGCGAATAAATTCGGCGGCCTGACTACCCGGTGCCGACTGCGCCGGACGCCGCACGGTCACTGCCGATTCAATTTGAAATATGAGGTCGTGTGCGGCCGGCCTTAATAGTTGAGAGTTCGATGCGCGAGCCCACGAGTAATTACTATTGTTATTTGGAAACTGATGTTTTAATTACACAGCGATTTAGGTAACAGCTTTGGATCTCCCTGAGAGTACACTTGGGCTTTGAAGTTTGGTGGAGAGCTGAAGTTACCGGCATAGTTCACCGGGTTTGTAAACAGTGGCCGTGGGCTGGTTATAATTGTCGGAGGACCGGTAACTGATGAAGTTAAAGTGTAATAGAAGAGAACTGAGTGCTGTGAAAGCTTTCAGCAAAGAGCAGATGATATGAAATATTTTGAATAAGTTCGTTTTCTTTTTATATTTGCACTTATATTTATCTCAAAAACATCCATGGTAGCTGTTAACGTAATAATAATATTTACAAGTTGTATAACCTTGAAATATTATCATTTTTTTGTGGAAGAAATGTAATACTCGTAACTTATCTACACCAAAATCTACCCACTTCGTTTGAAGATAAGTTTTTACGAGGCAATGTCATTACTGTACGTATTGCTTGTGCAGATTGAACTGCGCGATAACGAGTTTGTAGGTAATCTCAATGCAAAAATAACACAACCAAGTATTATACAGGATGTTGAAAAAAGGGTATACGAAAGGTGGTAACTCAGAGACTCAGATCAGTCATTCTGATCAACTTTTGATCTACGAGTTTTAAAAATTCCTTAAAAAAAAGTCACGTGACCAACAAAGTTCCTATGGTTGGTTTGCTTAGCATACCCTTTTTGCTACACCCTGTATAGTTGCATATTTGCCTATGACAGAAAACAGGGAGTACCTACTTGCATGAACATATAACAAGCATTTGTTATATGTTATGTCTGCCCGGTCACAAAAGTTAAACACCCGTATTTTTGAAAATTCCATTACAGCAGCAAGCTGCTCTCGTGAAGATGTTGTCTATGACAGCTGCTGAGAAAGGAACAGCGCCATATTATTTATGAAGGAGTTATCGTCCGGAGCACTCTGTATAGTCGGGGCTTCTGTGTTGTCGTTCAAGATACGACTACACTGCAATTCACTCCAAAAGCATCATAATAAAATATAGTTTTGACAGCCTAAAATAAAAAAAACGATCATGAACGTAATATTATACAGGTTTATTGGTAAGTAGACCGGATCCTTTCAGGAGGTGATAGAGGAAGGCATTTCCAGTTGATTGAACCGTATAATGCATTAACCATTTCTAAGATATTTAATATTTAAGCTTTTTTAATTTTTTGCCAAAATTTTATGTTTAAAACCGAAAATAAAAAAAACTAGCCATATTTCAATATTTTTTTTTGTCGTTTTGCAGAAGTAACGCCTTAATAAACTAATTAAAATAATCAAATCTGCATTATTTCACTTAAATAAGACACAAAACTTCAGAATACTAAAACATTTTTAAAAAATATTCAGAACGTAAAAACAAATAAGTTAAATTAAAAAAGAATGTCATATTACAATTTTTTGGGCACTTTAGCTAAAAAACATGGTTAACTTATAAGTTTTCAAATAAGATATTTCAATATCAAATCGATTTAGGTATCACCAAGATATGGCCAAAACAACCAGAGAAAGCGGAGAAAACTCAATAGGGGATTCACCTCCTGAAAGGATCAGGTCTACTTACCAATAACCCTGTATATTGGAACCGTTCTTAAAATATACTTAAGTACTTAATTTATAATAGTAGATATAGAGGCAACGCCAAAAATAAGTGGTGTATTTTTGGATAAAAAGTATATTAGTAGTAGCAAATTATGGGCTTCAACCAATGTTAATGGGAAAATTAACGAGTCTTGATGCCGCAAATGTCATTACCAAATCTGTTACTTCCTTTCTCGGTTCATGAAAACAGGAAAACATTCGTATTTGGATTTACTGGAATACATACACATAATATATGGTTATAAGAAATACATACGCATTAATTCGGAACGTATCTGTTTACAAAGTATTATGCAGCATTCCCTAGTTTTAGTGGTGATCCACTTGTGCTGGCAACCCTCAATAAAATCTCAGTGTCGTTGCTCCCCACATGTTGACAACCCTACGCTTAATAAATACGATGTTCCTAAGGCGCCATTCCAGAATACGGACCACATCGATGAATATGTTACTGTTGCAAGATTCTAGATCAAGGAAAATTTTGTGAGGAAACCTGCACATGTAGATTTTAGATTGATGTGTACCCTAAGTGCATTGTACTCATTCCGAGAGCGCGATACATTATTTTGAATGATTTTAGATCAGATTGGTAGATTGTAGATAAATACTTACAGGACGAAAATATCAAGTAAGAAATAATTAACAGTGTTTGTAAAAGTATTTTCTGGTTTTACAGAAGAAAAAAATATCGAACAATACTTAGTTAATACCTACTTAACGAATTTCGTACGATAAGTACCTATAGGTCCTTTCCGGAAGCTACAATGGGCAACCTAATATTGTTATCCTGTTTAAGTATCGTTTTTACAGTATTTCATATCTATAACTAAGTTATACAGTATTTCGATATACACTCGCGTGCAATGAAAAAGTTTCAGTGACTGGAACGGATATGGCAGGTGGAACTATTTCATTGCTCGCGAGCACATTATAATAATTATAGTTTTCATGAAACAATTTCATTCATAATACACCTAGAACTAGGTAACGTGCTAATGGGTGATTTAGTGAATTGATTGTTCTCCACTGTGGTATACTGATATTGCAACGCACTCCTCGTATCGTGTACTGATATTGGAACGCACCCCTATGTCTGCCTCTTTCTATTTGAACTGTTAATAGCCATGTGTGTGCGCGATAATAAAACCTTGATTTAATTAATTTCAAAGCGTTTTACTCAGTATATTTTATTGGCGACGATTGAGCAAAATCCAGTGTGCAAAGTGAGCAATAAATTTCAGTGGAAAACAAGTTAAATTCCTAGAAAAAGTGTAATAAAATTTGCCGGCATAGCTTCGGTGTGAAGTTAGTACGAATCATTTTCGCATTGCTGCCGAGAATTGCCGCGAGGGGCCGCACGTCAACTGTCAATTTAATCAGTAGTCTGTGGATCAACAAAAAAAAAAAAAAAACAAAACAATTGTGGATAACTTCACTCATGTTATGACGAAAACAAAACAATTCAATGTCAAAGTCAAAAATTGAATCGGAATCGGAGAAATTTGAAACTGAAGAAGAGAGTAAAGACTCAAGGATTGAACAAGTGAAAGCAGGCAAACGCAGTTTTATTTACAAATGTTCTAAACAAGAATTAGAACAAATTTGCAAAGAGGAGAAATTGGATTTCTCGGGTCTCAATGTCGATGGGCTGCGCGGCATCCTAAGCGAGCATTATAAGAAAAAGCAAGTGTGTGCAAAAGGTCAGGAAATCCGTATCATGACTAACTACGGCGAATTAAAGCCATTTGATGGGGAGAAGTTCGAGGTTTTCCATCAACAACTCGATTCATTTATAAATTTGAATGACATTAAAGAAGACAAAAAAGTATCCCTGTTAATAACAAAGTTATCACCACGGACATTTGAAACACTTACGCATTTGTGTGCTCCGGCGAAACCTAATACCCTATCTTATCAAGAGCTGTGTGACAAATTAGAAAACAAATATGTGAAAACAACATCAACTGTTTTGGAAAGAGCAAAGTTTCGACAAAGAAATCAACAGCAAAATGAATCAGTAGAGGATTATATTTTGGAACTTAAAAAGTTAGCTGGAAAATGCCAGTTCAAAGACGTTGATGATCAAATAATGGAAAAGTTCATTGACGGAGTATCTTCGAAGATGATCAAATTCGAGCTTATGAAAACAGGAGAGCTGAAATTAGAAACCTGTATTCAGGTGGCACAGGCGGTGGAGGCTGCATTAGTACAATGTGGAAGTGTGGAGACACAGCCAGTCACAGACATCTTTTACAATCAGGATAACAGGAAAGCTTGGAAAAATAAGAAACCTACAAATAAACCTTCAATTAATAATAACAATAAGCAGAATGGTAGCCAATGCTTTTGCTGCGGGAAATCAAACCATTTAAAACATGAATGTACTTTAAGGAAGAAGTACTGCTCCGAATGCGGACAACAAGGCCATATATTCAGAATGTGCCCAAGAAGGCAGAGACAAACTAATGTAGTTGAAACCGAAACTGTTGAAGATCAGAGAAATGATGTGGAGTTGGAACCAAATCCTTATAATGAATATGAAACTTATTCATTCAGAAGTGTAAGTAGGATACCACCTCACTATATGTCAATAAACATGAACAATCATGATGTACCATTTCAGTTAGACACAGGGTCAGAAGTGACTGTAATATCGCTAAAAGACAAACAAACATACTTGCATTCATTTCAATTGGAAAATTGTAATGTAGTGTTTAGAAACTTTGACCAAACTTTAACTCATCCTTTAGGGGTGATATCAAATGTTACTGTAAAACATAATGATGTTTCAAAAAACTTGAATGTCTTTGTAGTAAATAATGATTCTCCTCGTGTCATAGGTAGGGACTGGCTTAAGGCATTAAATTTATGGCCCCCATACTTCCAAAATAACGTCAATGTAGCAACTAATCAATTGCAAACTGTTTCAGATGCCCGACAAGAAATAAAAAACCAGTTCGCAGATGTATTCACCCCAGGGTGGGGTAATTTTAAAGGAGACCAAATAGCACTCAAATTAAAACCAGATGCAAAACCGAAGTGTCTACCTGTACGACGGGTCCCATTCGCGCTGCGAGACAAGGTAAATAATGAGGTACAAAGATTATTAAAAAATGGCAGAATATCAGTAGTTGAGCAGAGTGAATGGGGAACCCCTGTGGTACCAATCCTAAAACCAGATGGTTCAGTGAGGCTTTGTGGTGATTATAAATTAACAGTAAATAATTGTTTAGAAGTGGATCACTTTCCCCTACCGCATGTGGAGGATATTCTAAATACATTACAAAAGGGTGAATACTACTGCGAACTAGATTTAAAAGAGGCATACTTACAAGCACCGCTTAGTCCTGAAAGTCAGGATTGTACAACTATTATCACAGAAGTAGGGACATATAAATATAACTATCTTCCGTATGGTGTGAGTTCTGGGCCTGGAGCTTTCCAGCGGTTAATGTTTAAAAAACTAAAAGACATACCAAATACTGTTGTATTTATAGATAATATTTATATAAAAGGCGATAATTTACAAGACACTCGAGAAACATTATGCAAAGTGCTAAAAAAATTAAGAGAATGTGAATTTAAATTAAAGCCAGAAAAATGTAAATTATTTGTAACAAGCTTGGAAGTTTTTGGATACTGTGTTGATAAAAATGGTGTTAGTATTATTCCATCAAATATTGAACCACTCTTAAATACCAAAACTCCTACTAACTTAACTTTGCTGAAGTCCTTTTTAGGCAAGATAAATTATTATAACCGTTTCTTAAAAGATATGGCGAAAATAATAACACCATTGTATGAATGTACTAAAAAAAATAGATTTAATTGGACAACTGAGTGTGAAGAGGCTTTTCAGCTAATAAAAAAGAGGTTGGCATCGGCGGAAAATTTGAGACATTACAACCCAGATTTGCCGCTGATCCTGACCTGTGATGCCTCCGACACAGGGTTAGGTGCTGTATTATCTAATAGAGATGAGAATGGTACTGTAAAACCAATTGCATATGCCAGTAAAAAATTAAGTGAGGCAGAACAAAGATATTCCACTATAGATAAAGAAGCTATGGCAGTTATTTTTGGTATTACCAAATTTTATAATTATATATATGGAAGGTCATTTGAGCTAGAGACAGATAACGCAGCCTTGGTTAGGATTTTCGGTCCCACCAAAAGCATACCAAAAATGGCTGCCAAAAGACTGCAGCATTATGCCATATTTTTGTCAGCTTTCAAATATAAGGTGAGGCACATTAAATCTTCGGTTAATCCCGCAGATTATCTATCGAGAACTGTAAATGAGTCGGTTTGTGAGGATAAAAATGTACATTCATTATTAACTGATAGTGACTCATGTAGTTTCTTGCATATCAATACCTCTGAAATGGAAATATTAGATTGGAAACTTATTCAGGCTGAAACAAAAAAAGATGTAACATTAACAAAAATTATTAGATGTTTAGCTGATGGTTGGCCAGAAAAAAAATATGTATCCGAAGATCTTTTACCATTCTATTCCAGAAAACAAGAGTTAACGGTCGATAGAGGATGCTTGTTCTGGGGATACCGTATAATAGTACCTACCTCAATCCGAGAAACTTTACTAAAGGAGCTACACAAGAGCCATTTTGGAATTGTTAGAATGAAGGAAATAGCTCGGTCTTACTTTTGGTGGCCAAAATTAGATGCAAATATAGAAAATATAGTTAAGAACTGTATTGTTTGTTTAGAGAATAGTAAAAGCCCTGGTAAAATTCAAAAACCATGGCCCGTGCCACCTTCAGCATGGTATAGGATACATGCAGACTTTTTAGGGCCGTTCTATAATAAAATGTATCTGGTCATTGTAGATAGCTATACAAAATGGCCAGAAGTATTTGAAATGAATAATATAACATCTACAAGAACTATTGAGATATTGAAAAGGTTATTTACAATATTTGGTATACCAGTACATTTAGTAACAGATAATGGGCGATCGTTTACTAGCATAGAGTTTCAGGAATTCTGTAAATCAGCACAAATTAAACATACATTCTCACCACCTTACCACCCAGCCACTAACGGGGCAGCTGAACGCTTTGTTCAAACATTTAAATCGACTATAACAAAAATTGTAGAAAGTGGTCACAGTATGTCATATGCTATAAATTTATTTCTGATGGACTATAGGAACACACCTCAAAGGACAACTGGTATCACCCCAGCTCGGTTAATGTTAGGTAGAGAACTTAGGAATAGATTCAATTTGATGCGTCCACCACCATTAAGGGAGGAAGTAGAGAGAAAAGTACAGAATAGGGAGCAAGGACATAGAAATGTAAATTTTGAAATAGGCCAAAAGGTCATGGTTAAGGATTATAGGCAAGGAAGTAGGCCATGGGTTCAAGGTGTAATAGTGGACGAATCTATACCTGGTGTAACATATCTGGTGGATGTAGGAGGTTGTCAGTGGAAAAGGCATGTAAACCAAATGTTATGTTGTGCGAATAATTTATTAGAATAAATTTAAGAATGTACTATTTAACCTACCTGTTACTTTTAAATTTGTTAAGTACAAACTAGATTAAGCATAAAAATACATTTAAGATTGTATAATATAAACCTACCTGTTACATTTAAATTTGTTAAGTACAAACTAGATTAAGCATAAAAATACACTTAAGATTGTACAATATAACCTACCTGTTACATTTAAAACTTGTTACAAAAGTAGATGCCCTAAGCATAAAATGTAATCCATTTATAACTACCTAAGTTAATTTCTGGTGTTGTGGGATAGAATTGGTGCGGGAGAGTGTGGTATACTGATATTGCAACGCACTCCTCGTATCGTGTACTGATATTGGAACGCACCCCTATGTCTGCCTCTTTCTATTTGAACTGTTAATAGCCATGTGTGTGCGCGATAATAAAACCTTGATTTAATTAATTTCAAAGCGTTTTACTCAGTATATTTTATCCACAAATGGTCCTATAACTTCTCCGCACGCATAAACTGCAGTGCCTGTAATGCCTTCTGTTACTTATTTCAATATCGCGACACACTCGTTTATTTTATGCGAATGGCCCTCTAATATTTATTTTACGACTGGACCCTAGAATTGAGACGACGGCGACGTTCCGAGATGCCATATGGTGGGTTGATATCGCTCAATGTAGCTCGCGAGGGTTACTCTATCTTGACCAAAAACGAACGAACAAAAGCTGTCATCAATCGTTTATCGTAATTGGTATACGAGGAGTGAGGAGTGATAGATTTTTAGGCGCTTCGCTCCCTGCAAGAGAGTCGAGGCAGAGGCGGCGTCGCGGCGGCGGCGACACGAGCGAAAATTCTTGAACCCGTAAAATGAAAAATAATCAACTTCATGATGAAATAATAAAACAACACAAATTACTCTAATAAATCTAATATTATTATAGCCCAAATTTGGCATACAGTAACGTCAAAACATAAATAAATAAGTAAAATAATAACAAACTTATGCAAATAAGTTCTGAAAAAGGGAAACTGAAATATGATTGTAAATAATCTACATGAGTAATATTTCCCTTTAATTTTTATTATTTTATGAAAGTGTATTTTAATTTCATGAAATAAAAAATAAGCAGCTGTTTTTTTAGCGACTTATCCATTTGTTTGGTTTAGTGGAGGGTCCTGTTATTATTGATGCTTCAGTATAATATTGTCCGTATCCTCCCCAGTATGGCCTTTGTTGAAATAATAGCATGACCTACATACAACTTAGTTACAATACTAATACAATATATACGGGTTCTATAAATTTACGTAGCTCAGCGAGTTATACTATACACTAACTATACCCTTAAGCCGTATAATAATATAATAACAAACGAGCGCCTTATTAAATAACCGAACAATCGGGTTCTAGCTTCGTAAAAAACGAACGAACGAGATCTGATCTGACACAACCCTTGCACATGACAGTGTGTTAGTAAAATTTTGTTTTTAGTAAGGTAAAGTGGCCTCCCAGGTTCCTTCTGGAGGGCAAATATACTTAATTTGCATCCGCGAGTATTGCGTCGCACGCTCAGGCACAAACTTTGTCACCTAAATAAGAAAAGAAACAGAAAAAAAACCAAATAAGATTTTCGACAAAGCCTCTTTCCTCATACATTTGCCAGATTTTCTGAAAGTTTTTATTATTATGATTTTCTCAAATATGTACTTTATTACTTCTTTCTGTAAGATGTTTTTTTTCTTGATGGCTTATTGTTTTTTTTCGTCATGAATAATGAGTTTCGGTGTCAGTTTACAGCGTTGTTTTTTTGCAGTTGTTGACGGATCAAAATGTTTGTTGGTGAAATTTGCGATTGATTGATCATTAAATCCATTTAAAGCTGCGTACAGACCGGCCCAACGAACGGCCAACGAACGCCCAACGATGGATATTTATCATTTATAATACAGGGAAGATTGCAGCAACAGAGGTCAACGAAACCCGTTCGTTGGCGTTCGTTTGGCCGGTCTGTACGCGGCTTAAGATAAAGTTATTAAGTATTAATAATCTTAATGAATAAATACTTCTTCTCTCTATTATCTCTCCTTTAAGTGGTGTTCTAGATTAACTAGGTCATAAAGTGGTACCTATAATCTAGGTATAGAAGTGTAATACGAGGTTGTCTTTCACAAAATACTCCACATTTCAATCCAGCGGTGGTTCTTTGAATTCGAACGGGAAATACCAGCAATTTCTCATTCGAAAGGGTAAAAATAGTTTCTCGTATTTTGGTCCAAATGTCACCACATCGATAAGAAACACCATATTGGAAAGACAAATGTGTTTTTAAATGATTGAGCGTTGCGTGGATAAGGTGTTTTTATTTATTATAATAGAATTATACGGTATTTGTTTTGGTGGATGGCTAATAAATTGAAATACATCGTTTTGTAGGAGAACAAAACTTTTCCATTCCGATGCCCAGTCGAACAGATGACTGATGTTTATTGTATTGAAATATTAAATCAAAAGCTCTTATTATTTGCTATTTATACCTTTTTATTGAGCCATCACGAAGTGGTCACCGATCACCATTGTGTATTGTGTCATTGTGTCCTTAAGGCCGACATATTTTATAAATTTTATAGTGGTGCGCAAAAATAAGAGCCATTAATGAATGTTAATGTGTGTATGATAATTTACCAACGGATGAATAATTTCAGAGAGCTGTCAGGCATTTAATTAGCACTTTTAATATCTTTCCGAAATTTTAAAAGCAGGAGTAGTATCCAGCTCAAATTCAAAGTCCACCTGCCGGAATGTCATTAACTGTAATTTGAGTACTCTCTTGGCAGTCAGCGACTAATACTTTGACTACGGTGACAAACCCTACTGCATTTTGTAACTTTTTGATCAAAAACACAACAAATCTTAGTAAAAAATGTATCAAAGAAAGTTAATAAGTCAGTAAAGTTAATATCCTTTATACCTATATTCAACACATAAAAATATTTTTATAAAATTAGATTAGTCAGCAAAAAGGTATTAATTAATAATCTTCTAAGTTGACAGTCATTTTATAACAACCAATGCCACTCGGAGTTACGGAATACGGCTTAGTGTTACCGAAAATCCAAGAAGCACAAACCACAAACCTTGATCCCATAGTTGGACTCCTCATAGATGATGGAGACGTAGGTCCAGTTGAACTGCTTCACGATCTCGACCATGGCGCGCACCTGGTGCAGGTCGGAGGGGATGGTGCGCGTGAAGTACTCGAAGCGAGCCTTGTTCGACAGCTCCGGGGACGTGGAGAAGAACGACACCTGCGGAGAGGGACGGGAGATTAGGGTGACTGCGGGTGAGAGTAAGATGCCTATATGTCAGAGGAAGGGGAATATGGTTAGAGTAGAAACTCTGTAAGACAACAATTAAGTCAGTTGTACTTGTTACAGTGGACGGCTAAGATGAAGACGAGATTATGGTACCCTGGTGATAACTTAGCGTTTAAACCTGACGACTAGGTGGCGCAGTAGTTAGTAACTGTAACTGTTATGTCGAGGGTGAGATCGATCCCGCGAATAATTTAACTTTATGAAAGTTTATTATTGTAACACAAATTGCATTTCACATGCCACTGATAGCCAACTTTAAAGGTGGTCGAGAATTGGCTACAAGAAGAATTTCCATGTACAAATTTAATCATCGGATATACATAGGTACAGCTTACCTACATAATTTGTTCGCTTGATTAAAAGTTCTACGCGGCTTTAAAAATATTCAATTCCGTAGTAGAAATTGCTTTGAATATTCTATCAAAGGACGCTACTGGGTTGAAGATGCTATATTATCTACGTGTTTACGTAACGTAAGTATATGTAGCAAACAATTCTTCAGGAAATAAAATTTGCTTACTTGTTTTATTTATTCCCAATGCAGTCCAAGCCTTTGGCTTTTGTTTTTATACCTATGACGATTTTGTCCCTACAACTCAAGGGACAAAAATATAGTATAAATATCTGTCTCATGGCGTAGTGGTGACGACCGAATGGCGTAGTGGTTAGTGACCCTGACTACTGAGCCGATGGTCTCGGGTTCGAATCCCGGCTGGGGCAGATATTTGTTTAAACACAGATATATTATTTGTTCTCGGGTCTTGGATGTGCCCGTAAAATGGCAATAGGCCCGCCCCCTATTACATTGGGACTAACATAATACTCTGGCGAAAAGTGGGTGCAGCAATGCACCTCTGCCTACCCCGCAAGGGAGTACATTAGTACAAGGCGTGAGTGCGTGTTTTTTTTTGTCTGTCTCAGGCGGAAATCGAAGCCGTATACTTAGCGTTTTAGTTAGAGTACAATATCTGCTGCCGCCCGGTGACCATCAATCACCGTTCCGTATTCATTTACACTCACGGGCAATGAAAAAGTTTTACTCACAAGATGCCGACTCTAAACAACCCCATTTTTTTGTTGCAGAAGGCGTTAATAAGCCAGTCTTTTCCGTTTAGGAGTAATTTGTTCCTTTCTCAGTGGAACCTTTTCATTGCCCGTGAGTGTATTAAATCGTTTACACATTCCTACATTACACAGACGTTTGTACAAAATATATTATTCACATATAGCTCTACTAAAAGGGTCTTGAATCTGGAGAGGTGTGGAGAATCTACTTCAGGCAGACGTGACTGAAACTTGCTGGAAATTTACACGCAAAATGACAAATTGGCGTGGAAATTCAGTTACAAACTTTTACATTTCAGCCCTCCTGCTCCGGTTACGTAATGTTTAAAAGCCTACAAGCCCGTTAGTAGACAGTCTATAGTAACTAACTGGCGTAAAGCGATTTCCTCCACTCAACCTTTTAGGTGGTTTTACTGGTTTTGTATTCGGTTGGTCTTATTTTGACGCACTGACTATATTTCTGCCAATGAGCCCTATTCCACTCTGTAAAATATAATAATACAATACACACGCAAGCATTGAATAAGTTCCAGTGACAATAATTACTCCTAAATAGAAAATGATAGCTGAACACGTATGCAATATTGAAGTGAAGTTAAGTAAAGCAACGTAAAGTAAAGCAACGTTTAGTTTAAAATTAAAAAAATACCTTTTAGATTTACAAAAATTATCGCCTTAAAGCTTAGACAAGTAAACCTATCTCTGCCTTAAAGGCTTATTAGCCTAATATGATGTTCCAACCCCTTACAATATTATTATAACATGAATACCTATATAGTTTTTATTTTAATTACTTATTATTTTTGAATATATATATATATCTACTATTGTGTATTAATATGTATTCGTGTCTATTTAATTATATTGTTAACATTATTATCATTGTTAAATAAGAGTGTGAACTTTTATATTGTATACTTACGTAATTTTAGAATTTTAGTTTACGCTAAATATTAGTTTCTAGTTAGGGTTCAGCAGAATATCAGCGCTCAGTAAAAAATATTTTGCTGCAGCATGTAAAGCTGAGCTGAATACCTTTTTCTATACCAGTTTGTTGTGTATTTAACTTTGTATGTACTTAGTGTAATTTGGTATGGAAATAAAGAATTACTTTACTTTACTTTACTTTTTACTTTAAGTGCATCAGAATATTATCGACTAAAAACATAAATTTATAGGTAAATCGTGAAATTGGCCATTTTGTGTCAGCATTTTGTAAGTATAATATTTCATTGCTCGGGAGTGTCATAGGAACAAACAACTACTGTTAAACAAGGTGTAAGTTTAGCTTTAAAACCTCCTATGAGAAGTAGACTTTAGTAAGGGTGGGTTGCACCATTTAACTTTAACTATTACAAACGTCAAATCTCTTGGCGAGACAGATCAATCTTCAAGGGATTTGACGTCTGTAATAGTTAAAGTTAAATGGTGCAACCCACCCTTAGATGAACTTCGGTTCCACATCATAAGCCGGTACTTTTGATCGCGACGTCGTCCCATAGATCATAAAAAAACAATAAACTTTTGTGGACATCCTCATTTTATGAAATAATAAAAAAATAATACGCCCTTACCAGAAGTATGTCGTGGAAAATTGTTTTCTCACTTTTACTGTGGAAGAAACGGTCATTTCCACATAAAACAGGTAAAAGCTACTTCGTACTAATTATTATTATAAGTTATAAAAAAAGAATTGTCCCATCTCAGGGAATAAGAAACATAAATAAGTTTAGTATTCGGAAAAGAAAATTCAATAGGGCTGCTGTGGAAAAAAGACTTATTAGGTAACTTATTTATTTACGTACAGGATGGTATTCTATGTTATAGAAGGTAGGGTTGTACTTAATAGAAGGGGTCAAGCTTAGTTTACTGAAAAACTTTTTGGCAAATGAATAAACGTTTTTGTATTTTGTATTTTTGTATTTGTATTTTTGTAGGGGGTAGGGGTGGGGGTGTACAATGCATCACTGAAACTTTCAGTTTGACTAGCAGAACATTGTCGTAAAATCAGGAGCATATTTCATTAAAATCCTATATACTCAGATTAAATTGCGACATACAGGGTGCAGCATTTTTAACCAACTTCAAAAAAGCATTTTCTATCGACTTCAATAACATTTCATAGAATGCCAACTCCATTCACCTCAATATCTCGTATTTACCGCAAAAGCTCCCACACTTGAACATTTCAATTAGAGGCGTCTGTGTTTGCACACACACACACACACACATGCATACACACACCGTGGGTCCTGGGGGGTTACTCTATACTGGCGAAAAATAAAAACGCACGAGAGCTGTCGTGCAATCGACACGTTTAATACAACGAGATAGAGCCGTGGCTCGCGCAGCAGAGCTTCGAAACTTAATTTAACGTTAAATAGAGTGACCCCCTGATCATGCTCTGGGGGTTATTCTCTAAGCACACACACTCGGGTAGACGAGTTCTCGAATGGAGACGGATAGACTCGTCGCAGGTGGAGACAATCTTCAGGTTTGATGATTCAATACTATAGACGTCATATATGCAGATGTAGATAGATCCCAAGGATTAGATGAAAATTCTATTGAGGAAATACTACTAAGAAAATAAGAAGGATGTTTACAAAAATATCGTATCATTTTTCAGGAATTATTTTTAACAACTTGGTCTTAAATGGACACAGAAAGAGGAATAAAAAGTTAAGAATATATAAAAAAATTAATTTAGACGGACAGAGGTTTTGTAAACGTCCCACAAAATTCCTACGGATCTGTGAAAGTGGGATGCAAAATACTACATCATTATCATCCTTCTAAAGCTAAGCAAAACTCACTGGCCACTACTATGTAATCCCTAGTGGTTGCACCTGAAAGATAACAATGAACTCTAAGATAAGATAAAGATAAGATAAAAATTTATTTATTGTAAACATGGGTATATAAAATGGTGTTACAAAAATATCATAGGTAGTTCTCCATGCTTTGCACTATACAGTACGTACAACTTTTTGCTTACACTTTAAAATTCATGCAAATTTACAGTTTGTGATTCATAAAGAAGTAAAAATAAGTTCAAACTAACATTACACAATAATAGTAATATAATAATGAAATAGTCATATAGTAATAGTCATTAATTTATACAATAGATTTATAATATGTCATTTATGTAGTCATTAATTGTATAATAACATTTTTTTTGAAGAATAGTATTTAGTTTATTTTTAAATTGGATTAGGTCAAGACATCTTATATTGTTAGGCAGTTTGTTGTACAGCTTAGGGCCCATACACACAATACTCTTAGTTAAGAGCGTAGTGTTATAGTGCTCAGTGAACAGCCTGTCTCTGTTGCGACCTAGTCTTGAAGTGACATCGGTCATTGTTTTAAATAAATTTGAATTTGTTTTTACAAATAGTAGCATCTCATAAATGTACAAGCAAGGAAATGTTAATATACTGTTTTTGATAAAGTATGGTCGACATGAATCAGTGCTTCTTAAATTAAACATTGCTCGAATGCACTGTTTTTGAGCTTTGAATACTTTATCTTTATCTGTGGAGTTGCCCCAGAATATAACTCCATATCGTAGTATTGAAGCTGCATTACCATGATAAGCAGTTAAGAGTGTTTTTAGATTTGTAGTACGTGAAAGTTTGTAAAGGGCGTACGCAGCTTTACTCATTCTCTTACATACATGATCTACATGGAATTTCCAGGACAGATTGCTGTCAATCAATAGTCCAAGAAAACGAGTGACGTTAGTGGTTTCAACCACCTTTCCGGCATGGCTTACATTTATGTGATCTGGTAGTTTTCTCTGGTAAAAATGCATAAGCTTAGTTTTCTCCAGGTTTATTAAAAGTTTGTTACCTGTAAGCCAGTTTATAACTGTGCCAAGTGAGTCATTTACTTCAATTTCATAAGATTGAGGATCATTGCATTCTATGAGAAGTGTGCTATCATCTGCGAATAGCACCATTGGAAATTTTGTGTGAAGGGGTAAGTCATTAATATATAAAATGAACAATAGAGGCCCTAAGACACTACCTTGGGGTACACCACGACTGTTTATCCTCTGTAGAGACCTATAGGTAGTTTCACATTTAGTGTCCAAACTTACTTTGGTTATTTCTACCAATTGGAATCTTTCGCTTAAATAGGATTCAATAAGCCTATGTATGTTGCCACGAATTCCATAAGAATGTAGTTTCCTAAGTAAGAGTTTATGGTCGACTAAGTCAAACGCCTTAGTCATGTCCATAAACATTGCACAGCAGGGTTTTCTTTTGTCAATGTTAATCAGTGTTTGATTAAGAAAATTAAATATGGCCATGTTTATTGTTGTGCTTCTCCGGAATCCGTATTGTTCATTAACAAGGATATTAAATTTGACAAGATACTGGTAAATAGAATTATTAATATATTTTTCGAGAATTTTTGAGAAAATGGATAACAGGGCAATAGGACGATAATATTGAATACATTCTTTGTTATTCTTTTTGTGAATGGGGATAATGACAGTGGTTTTGAGTCTCTTTGGAAATACACCCATTGTCATACATAGGTTCATTATGTAGCTTAATGGGAATGATATTGATTCAGCTACGGTTTTTATGACCTTAGTCGTAACTTCATCATGACCTACACTATTAGTGTTCTTTAGTTTTTTTATTATCTTTAAAATGTCAGTGGGGATGGATGGTGGCATGAAAAAAGTATGATTTACATTGTCTAGTAGGTTAGGTTTAATGTCATTAGAGGGTAATTTAGGTTCGTCAATAAAATAGTTATTAAAAGCATTAGCAATGTCAGTTGGGTCAGTGATTATATTAGAATGAATGTCAATTTTTGAAATAGGCTCTTTTATGTTATTAAATTTTGAGTTTTTTATTATTTGCCACATAGCTTTGGATTTAGAATCAGCAGTTTCAATGAGATAGCCGTTTTGGGCTCGCTGTGTCAACTGAATTACTTTTTTAAATCTATTTGAATACATCCTAAGTTTATTTTTATTCTCAGTTGTTTTATTTTATTGGTATATCCTAAGCAATTCTCGTTTCCTTTTACTGCATTTTTTTATACCCTTACTTATCCACTTAGGAGTTTTCCTGAGAGAAACTTTTATTTTTTTCAAAGGGAAACACAGTTTATATAGAAGAGTGAATAGCTCTATAAAGCTAGTGTAGGCAGCGTTTGGATCGTCGCAGTCATAGACCTCAGAAAATGAAATGCTTTCAACGTAAGATTTAAATTTTATTAGATTTTCATCACTGTAGTCACGACGTTGAATGAACCAGGATTTTAATGTGTATGACTTTTTGACTGGAAATTTAAGAAGTTGAGCAGTATGATCAGATAGACCAAAGTTAAGTACATCACTATTACAGCCATTGGCATTGTGAGCAAAATTATCGAGGCACGTTTTACTGATGAGTCTTGTTGGTTCTCTTATTTCTAGTTTCAAATTAAATCTTAATAGTAAATTTTCAAAATATTTAGATTGATTATCATTACTTAATATGTCTATGTTAAAATCGCCGCACATTATAATTTTTTTATTGGACCTAGTCAGTTTTAACAGTAAAATTTCAAGTTTTTCATAAAATTCAGTCAATTTCGCTATATTTTTTGTGGGTGTTCTGTACAAGCATATGATAATGATTTTGTGTTGTAACAGTTCAATTGCACAACACTCAAATATGCCTTGAACAGAACTACAGTTAACTTCAGTAAGGACTTTATAGTCATGACCTTTCCTAAGTACTCTGTGGTACTACTCGAAATATATTACTTAAAATGATTCATTCGAGTTGTATCCCAATGCTTTAGGAGATAGGGGTTAGATTTGCTCGAGATCTATGGACGCGTTTTTGGAACTAAATGAATATAGTTTTTGTTTATCCCGCCAGTTGTAGCGGTTCATAATTTGACGACCTACTATGGTCGTGGATGCGAAAAATTGTCTATATAGAACGCTGTCGTGTTATTTTTTTACTTCCGATAAAAAATATAAGATTATCGCGAGCAATGTAAAAGTTGTATTCAAAAAACGCCGAAACCAAAATTACTTGCCTAATAGGGAATATGCAAGTGGTTCAAATAAAGGTCAAATATTATTTATAATAAACTTTGTTGTTGCATAACTACGACTCCATCATTATTTATGATTATAATTTATTTTTGAGCAAGTAAATGAAGTTGAAAAGTACAAAAAAACTTCGGTAAATTCTAACTTCCGAGAAACGTCACCCATTTTCTTAGGGCGGATGTGACGTCATAATTCTTTATATATCAATCTCAGAATAATAACTTCTTTGCGTTTGCGTATAGTTAAATAAATGTCAAGTGTTAACAAAGAAATTTAATGTCACCTAGTATTTCTGATGCTCGTTGTGATCAGATACGATGGATCACATAAAAATTCTTCCAATACGAGTAGATCCTAGCCTCCTATAACCTCTCCACTTCTTGTTTGATATGCTTGTTTGTTTGCAAAGTTTAGGACTTTTTATATTTTTTGTTGGTAGTGTATGGGCTGCCATTAGTTGTTCTAATGTAATGAGGCGTAAACAGCCATTCGCTAGTCAACGAGCCACTCAAATATGCTCCATATTGCAACACAATAAAATTAAATTTGTATTGTAAGTATTATGACATGAACATAACACAAGTTGCTCTTTCTACTTTTAGGTTATAATGGCAGTCTTTAGTATATTTCAAAAGTTGTTATTTTTTTCTAAATTAAGTTATGGAAGAATTCTCGTAATCAGAAGAACTGGACACATTAAATTTATTACGCAGTATGAAAGAGTAAACTGTGGCCAGCTGCGGAAAAGGACAGCAAAGACTATTGAAAAGTCGAGAGCCGTGTGCCCAAATATTAGGGAATATGCATACATTTTTATACTCTTATTCGATAGTTTAGATAAGGGGGTTTAGACCTTTGAGATATGCACAATGGTTCCATTCAAGAGAGCCAGGTGCAGGTTCTTACACCCCCACAGATAATAGAATAGAATGACCCACTAACCCTAGTCTCTCTTACTGAGAACCAAAGTTACAGTAAGTACTTATACATACAATACAAATATTACTTTATATTCATATTGCCATAATAGCGTAATATTGTGTACAAAGGTCCTCTGGTTTGCGCGCTCCCATTTCAAAAGAGCTACTAGCAGCTATTTACGAGCTCCCATTACAAAACAACCACTGGTCACACTTTATTACCATTACAAAATAGCCACTGATCACACTTTATACACTTCCTTTTTCGTTTGTTACCATGACAACATTGGTTTGTTGAAAATACAAAAGTACTCTGTGATTACTTGATTAGGTAAAAAATCTATGCCGACTGACGGGACTCATTATTCTGAGCCGTGAAATTAAACGATTATGACGTCACGACAGCCCGCCATCCTGACGGGAATTTCAAAGTGGTCGTGATGGTTGTAATTTTTTAACTTTCTTTAAAATACCTTAAATTACTTATTTTGGCGTTGAATTTTTTTTTACTATAATAAAGTGAGGTAAAACTATCCAATAAAAGTATAAAAAAAAATTACGCATATTCCCTATTTTAAACATACTTACATACTTAATTAAAATTTAAAGTATTTTTTTACGTTTGTAGTTATGTAATAATATTCTGATGCACTGTTAAATGTACTTCAATATTACAGATGGCGTCTTTTCCGTTTAGCAGTAAATCGGTGCTATTGTCACTGGAACTTTTTCATTGCTTGTGATCTCCTGATATGACTACTATATTTTCGAAAACTTGAATCTGAAACGCCGTAAAAGGAAGTCTTTCATAATGAAACATAAATGGGAAACGTCTGAAAGACGTATCACGTCGCACACCCAATATACTAATGGTTCATCCAGTCGGAAGTGATAGGATGAAGTGACGCAGAATATTAATGATGCAGCAATGACGCACAGTTAGGGAACATGCCTTGTAATTATCTACCACAGTGGATATACAGGGTGTTGCAAAAAGGGTATACTAAGCCAAAAGGGGGTGACTCAAGGGTCATCCTGAACAACTTTTGTTCTACGAGTTTCGAAAGATCAAGAAAAAAAGACCGTTTCTACAGAAACTTTGTTCGTCACGTGACTTTTTACTATAGAGAAGAACTTTTTTTTCTCTCAAATTTCCAAACCACGTTGAACAAAAGTTGTTCAGAACGACCGCCTGAGTCACCTTCTTTCGGCTTAGTTTACCCTTTTTGAAACACCTGTATAATGTTTAAAGTACATTATTTTAGGACCCGAGAATATTGCACCTATGAGAGGTGGCAAAATAAATCGCAGTACATTGCGGCACCAGAAGCGGATTTCGTATCGTATCCCAACAGCAGCAGATCTCAGCCACCAGTGGAGCGGGAGCCGGCGCTTATCGCTTTGACTTTGTTTCTTTTACAAAACTCGGTTCTCTCTACGGAAGAGTGCGACTGTAAAAACGGGTCTTTTGTTAGTGAAGTTGGCGGCAGATAGCGACCTTGGGTTTTCCCGGAAAAACAAATACTGGAGGGATACTTTATACTGACGAAAAACTAACGAACGTGAGCGTTCGTGCAATCGGCACGTTTAATGCAACGAGACAGAGTCGTGGCTCGCGCAGCAGCGGCGCAACTTAGTTTTTCGTCATATAGAGTAACCCTCCAGTATTTGTTTTTGTTGCAAACACACACAAATAGTTACGAACGCAGCTATAACTGATAATGCGTATGGAATTGTTGGAATATTTTTGTTTGAGGGCCCAATTAGGTCCTGGGAGTGCCCTCGAAACGATAACTAGTGCTTTCGACTTCGAGCATATTCACATAAGTATATTTCATAACACACATACGCAACTACGAGACTTCAAACAATTATTTATTTAATCGTTGGCGACACCTAAATGGAGTTGAATAAGGTGAGTATTTACTACATGTTGCGTATAGCACTAAAGCGTTCAGATTTTCCAAAACGTCTGGCTATTATCCCTTTGTATTGTGCTTTAGACCTCCTCGGAGAGCATTCTCTTCTTATGAGTTTTGTAACAGCATTTTCACTCGCTCTTTTTTGTAAGTACCCACTTTTGAAAGTAGCCTGCAAAGGCGCGGCGGAGCCTTAAAAAGCTTTGAACTTGTTGGACCGAATCAAGACAGGTAGCTGCTATACCTCGTTTTAGCTAGAATGATTCCTGTGATAGTAGGTCACAATTTTCATTATTACGCAAAAACACTATTACGAATCTGTCAATTAATTACATTTCATTGGATAATACGACTCACACAATAAGTCGAGAGACAAAATCTATAGAAGTCCATTATGAGATATCTCTGAAACCGCAAAGCTCAAGAAGTTTCCATAACTTCACAGGTATCATTTTAGATGAAACGTAAAAAAATTACGGTCATCAAAAAACGTAAAAGAGATCATCGTGCTATTATCTATTTTAATTCTAAATGCATCAATACTATAAATAAACATGATACACACCACATTTCCACCCATAAACTTTATTGAAGTGATGCCACTTCACTTGTGGCTTGCCATGGAAAAGTAAACTTAGCTTCTACAAACTTGCAGTTGTATCCTGTTGGTCAATTTGCAAACATCTGGCTGCATTCGCCGGGATTGCCTTACAAAGTTTTTGCCACAAAGTTTCTGCATTTTTGCTTGCAGCTTTATTCTAGACAAAATCTGCATTGTTATTCTGACGGTTGTTTTCCTAAGAATATCGCGCGAGCGGGGTTAAATACATTGTATTTTATCTTTTATTGGTTAAAACGTTAACAGTTACGTGGATATTTTGCTGGGGGGATAAAAATAATCATAGCTAACCCTTATCTACTTTCATGAAGAAAATACGTAACTTCTCACATTATTAACGATTTCTGAGAGTATTTTCAGAATGAGTATTAAATTTTGTTTCGAGAATTGTAATAATTTTTTACGATATTATTAGGACACATTATGATGTTGTACTATTCATAGACTATTATACCTGTAGATAAGCATGTATAGCTTAAAATATAATATACCTAAATATATTATTTTTACACAAGAAGGTAACCGTTTTACTTGTAATTGTTAACGCCTAGAAGGTATTATTAGTTTTTATGGTTTTAGTCCGATCAGGATTTTTTTATAATTTTAATTTAATAGTGACCGAACTCAGCCTTAAATGTCTTAACATAGGTACACCAAGAAATCTAATCTGAAAATCCCTATCGCAACAGTGCGAGTTGTGAGAGTAGTAGTAGTAGTAAGTATACTTAACGTATAAAAGAAGTAGAGAACTGCAATAACGTTTACTACCGTCGATAGGACGGCGCATGCTGGAGCCATTTGTGTAAATAGCCCCCGCGCCGCCGCCGCCGCCGCCTCGCGGGTTAAGGCCTGGTTTCGCGATACTCGGTTAGATCATAACAAGGGATTAGCTCATCAATTATACGTCACTTTCATATTAAATTCTTGACAGATGAGTTATAATAAGTTAACAACTAATCCCTGCTTAACCGAGTATGATGAAACTGGGGCTTAAGGTACACCTATAGATATTGTACGTATGGCATCAAACGGATTGTCATAAATGTATGTAAAAATGGCGTCGGCAATGCCGATGAAGTGCACGAATGTGTATGAATTTCTATACAGAGATTACTGTATGCGATGCATCCGTTGCGTACGATGCAGTAGGTGGACGCTTACCTTAAAAGCTCCTTCATACTTGCCACTCGGAGGCGGTACGTCTGGAATATGGAACGTGAATGGCACGTGGAACTTTTTTACTGCACTTCAGTGTTTTAGGTACTTTCGTGCTCCCCCCGCTTGCTAGAAGCACAACGTGTTACTTTGCAACTATGTAGTCTTTTCAAGTATGTACATATGTCAGTCAAGTAAAGAATTCATGAGTAAACGCACGATAAAAATCAAAATGTAAATAAGAGCGGTTGCACGGAAGCAACAGCCCGCCATTAATAGACTTCGTTAAGTCGATGAAAGACGAATTGAAGCTCAGAAGAAACTTCCACCAGATGCGCCGAGTTGGGCAACTTCAAACGGTTTAATTGTGGTCATTATCGCCGAATTAAGCAGGTTCTTCATTCAGACATCCCCATTATAAAGTTATGTCTTTCAGAAGTTGGCGTGGAGATACTGAATTAGCATTCCATCGATCCATAGAGCCAAGTCACAGTGAGTACTCAAGTCCTATAATCAGACAAACTCACAGAAGAAGCGGTAATTAATACCTAGTAGATTGCTGTGGAAAGCTTTTTCATAGAAATCCGCCTGACTGGGCAAGCACACAGTACTATGGACTTACCGTGACTTCACCCAAGGGTTCTAGTTGAAAACCAGCGCTATGGTTTTGGTGTAGTATACCTGTAGCATCAAGCTGAGCTCTAGCTAACCCATTTCGGCACCAAGAAGCAACATTCATGCTCATTTTTTATTTAGTTTTATTACCTACTTTTGAACCTTTTCCTGTGAATATATGTGTTGTTACTGTGTGTGTTTGAAATAAACGAATTTTCGTTCTTTCTTTCTATAGGTATTGTTCACAGTGCGACTAGCAACGAGTGAGGGTTTCCCTACTGGAAACGCAGTCTAATTCGTCGGTCGTTTCCGCCATGTTGCCCATAAATGCAGCAAGCGACAATAACGGCCGCACGTCCACCACTAGCCCGTGATCGACGATGACTCGACAGTGAATTGAGCTTTAAATTGTGACGGGAATCCAGCGGCACCGGACGGACATGTGACGGCCTCATGGCTGATATATTACTGTTTAGATCTAAATTGTTAGTAAATTCGTACTCGTAAAATATGTTGGTACTCCAGCAGACAATTACTAGTAACTAGGTAAGTATTTATCAAACTGAATTACCATACGTATCAGTACCTATAGCAATTTTGACTGAAAGTGAGAAAGAAATTGTTGACTATAACTTTGGGCACATAGTATAACCAGAGGTGTGAAGTTAAAATCATAAAAACAAAAGTAATTAAACAGTGACTGTTTCAGGTAGTTTAGTCCAGTAAACCACTTCAAACATGTTAGAATTTATGTTTTAACCATGATAACTGTTTTACAGCACTAATAGCCATGAAGATGCAGCTACAAGGAGGGTAAAATCTTTAGAAACATCTTGTGTAAGAACGAACGACGACGTTCATCAATAGTTGGAGTTCCAATTACTCCCGTCTCACCTCAAGAGGTTTTAAGGTGATTAAAATACTTCGAATATAAAATAAAATATAAACAGAACTTCTCTTCAACTAACCCTTTCATTGAATAAAACTTTCCAAACTGCTTAGTTTTTCGGTCAATGAAAAAGTATAAGTAAAGAGAAATACTTGGAACACTAATTCTTGAATTCCTAACTTTGTTTTAGACAAGTAAAGTAAAAAGTTACGAAGTGAACAAGTCAGAAGTCACCGCCCCGTAGCCCTGAGCAGCGTATTGGTATTATAAAGGTCACATTTTCCAGTTTCCACTAGTGATGTGCTGACTGCTAGTGCTGTACCTGCGGGATCTTGAAGAGGCGCAGCAGGTTGGCGACCTGCACGGAGGTGACGGAGGACGCGGCGCCCACCACGCCGGAGATCACCTTGCGCACCGCGCTCGCGTTGCACGCGAACTCCGCGTCGTCGATGTTGCTGATCGAACCTGCAACCACATCAGATTAAATTATCTTTGTACGCGCTCAAGTTGACAAAAAACTAGCGAACAACGTCGTCGCCGTCAATAATGCAAAAAAGGTCGTTTGAGTTTCTTTTTGATAACAAAATAATGAATGTATTGGTGAGGGAATTCTCTCTTACGTGCAACTAACTTGGTATCACAAATCCGGTGCTTTTTGAAATGATTCCTGAGAGATCCAAAAATACTTAGGTACATTGCTCAGAGTGTAAAATTAAAATAACCTAAAGAGACCATGGGCTGGCCTCATTTGTTGAAAAACCTATGTGATAGGTATTATTATGTGATGCAGATTGTTACAAAGAAGAGAATTGTAAGAAAGAAGCGGGTTTACACCGAAATGAAATATCCTTGACCTGTTTTGCTGCACAAAATATCCTCTTTGACTGCTTCGAAAATATCAGAAATAGTTCGTATTTCCTCGAATCATATTTTAATGCTGCTGCACACAATGGAAGTCAACGGTGGTTTTATGAATATGCTTCTGTGTCGCGCATAGTTTAAAAGCTAGAGATTCGTGATGCGAACGGCACTTTCGAATTTTCGAATGGATATTTTTATTATCGATACCAACGCTACCTAAATAAATATAAAATTATATTTTTTAAACTTTATGTAGTTTTTGTGGATAACTACAGATCGTATGCAGTGGCGTGCTTCGGGAGAGGCCTATGTCCAGCAGTAGACTGCTACAGGCTGATGAGTATGATATATGCATGTACCTAGGTATTAGATAAGTCTAGATATAACTACCAACAAAATATAAATGTACCTTCGCTGCTAAGCAAAAAAGATCTTTTATTTTTGGCAATCGATACAATACATATTCTTTTATCAAATATTTTAGTAGGTATTTAAGCCGAAAATAAAATTGTTTCAACTTTCATTCAATAAATTATCCTGAATGGACAAAAAAACAGGTATTTTTAACAAGTTGAAGGAAAATAAATGGACATTTTTGTAGATAATTGGGCACCTCTAGTTTGGACAGAACTTCATGCAATTTGTATGCGCGCATGTGTGTGCGTGTGTGTGCGTGCAACGAGCGTGTAGACGCTACACATAGGTAGTAGATGTACCCACTACACTATTCAGAGTAGGGAATGCATGACTCTTGGCAGAAATTAATGGTATATTCGTGTCTGCGAGCTTCGTATGTCTGTTCTTAAGGACTGCGCTATTAACGGTATGCTCCGTATGCTCTTTTGATTAAAATGGCGGGCTATAATAGGATAAGATCGTTTACAACTTTACAATAATATTATTTTACTATTATTATGACATTTATTCCAAAAACCTATGCTCTGTCTATGTTTCACATACCTACTAAAATCATTTAAAAGACAGATTCGATTATACCCATTTATAACCAAATTTCATACTTATTATCATAGACATGCATAGTTATAAATGATAGCTCTGTACTTGTCCTCTTCTATCAAATAGGGTGGACAATGTGTACTGCACTAGACGTTACGAGTATCTTTGTGCATTAAAAATAAACTTTTTGCCCACTACACTTAAGTGTCTACCGAGTCACCTGCTGTTAGGAAAACGCTTTGGTTCAGAAGTGGAGTTTCCTATCTTCCTTACTTGAATAAGTTACACGCTGTATAGTATTTCGTTGTCTTCTTTTTAAACTTTAACCTTGCTTTGTTATCTTGATAGTTTATTCAAATTTTATGCAAAGAAATTCTTCAGTACATGGCCGCAGACGATCCACGTCGTGACTTCATTATTTTTAGGTTCCTTTAAAATGAGTTGCGGTCGTTAAACATATTTTCTTGCTAAAAAGAGATGTTATAGTTACATAGTAATATTAGTTTTATTATATTGAAAGAAAGCCTATTTAAAATTTCAAACACACACACAAACAAAATATCACAAACAAATCTTAGATCTAAATAATTGGTATCCGAAAATTTAAGTTTTTTTGGAAATGCTAATACCGCATAAATTAATAAAAATAATTAGCTGACATTAAAAAACTTATCGGTTTTTTATGTTTGATAAAGAACTGGCTAAGAATATTCTAGATAGCCACATAGGCTGCTGTAAGGCTGTAAAGCATGCAAATAATTTTGTTCAAATCAGTCCATCCGTATCCGTATAATACACAGACTGTCAGGGAGACCCGCCATGTTTTTAAAACACACTCTTTTAATGGTCGAAGGTAAAAAATATGAAAATAGACACTAGCGAGGCTCTTGTACATTTTGTTTGAAAGGCCGACGATTTCGGGTCGCTCGCTCGTTAGTTAGTTTGACACTGAAAAATTGCGTTTCAAAATTGAATTTCATGCAGAGGACGACCGGCAAATGTGGATCGCGAACCGACCCTGGGGGGCTACTTTGACTATAATGAAAAATGGTGCATACGAGAAAATACGAGCTTTCAAAGCCGTAAATTTTAATCGTAAATCGAAAACAAGGCATAATTTATTCTGGTTATTACTTATTATGCTTGTAACAACAACATAGTAATAAACCCAAAAATACTGAATTTACCAAAGTCTAAATGATTTAATTCATCGGAAAAATATTTTACAAATAATAATATGACCTAGTCTGTAATTTTTACATATTCGTTAACCAAACCTTTTTAGACTCAGAAAATTTTAAAGATCAAAAGTGTATATGTCGCTGAAAAGGCGCGACCTACTTGCACACAAAGAGTCTTCCTGCAGTAGGAGTAGGCCCCTGAATGTCGTCAACCCTGCGTAAGCCTCTTCAGTTTTACCAATCGTCATCTGGATTTGTTCCACCGTCCTTTTTACGATCGTACGCTGACTGACTTAATACTGATTGTACAAATTCCATTTTGACGGATTCCTCTTGTACAATTTAAAAGTCGAATGGATTTTTAGCGAAAGCCGTGAAAAAGTTACGTACAAACAAGAGCGAGTTATTGTTTCTAACTTTTGTGGAAAATTGGCTCACAAACGAATAACACTTTTGATACAGGAGGCGATTTCAGTTCTTCCGTATTTCATAGCTTATACCTATTTATCATAAACTTTATTGCACAAATATTTTTGAATAAGTGAATAATGGTGGACATGTGTATTTCAGCAAAATACTTATTGAATTGTGATGTCAATTATTTTAATGCTATTGTGAGAGACGCGGCGGTTGCCTGATGCAGCGATAATGCGGAGCTTTTCCACGCGAGCTGGTGATGTGACTGTCTATACAATATTAATATTTACCCTTTTCTCGGTAGTATCTGTTTAATTCGTAATCAATTAGTTAATCCGTAATGAATCATAATAAAATGGACTGGCGACTTTAGGTCGGTAGGTACTATATAGAGTCCTATTTCCATAGAACAACTACAATCCAGAGAACGACTACAGGCTGCTGATGATGATGACTGTGTAGATGCAAGGCCGTAATTAGTCTCAGAACTATAAACAATTCCGGCTTGTATTGATGCATATTCAGTGGCATAAACAGCTTTAAGTTCACTTTTGTACAATCTGGGGAAAAGTAACCTGACCACTTGTAATGTTCCATCGATGCCGAAACATTAACTATTTCGCAAATAATGAATTTAAACTACGACTGGATGTTCCGAGGGATTTGTTGCGCTTTGGAAGGGTTTTCCCGTGGGATTTTTGAAAAAGTAGTCTATGAAATCATTCAGAGTGTCGGCTAACTTCGTGCCAAGCTTTGTTGTACCGATTGCGATTCACAGAATAATCAAGATAATTATTCTGAGTGTAGGTGAGCCTTAATATTGATATCGGCGAGGAGAGGGTAGACGATAATATCCACGTAAGCGAGCAGCGCGTGGGCACCTTTCACTTTTTTGTGAGCAGCCGTGTTGAGCAGACGGTCAGATGGAGGGAGTGATCGGTGCCGTGGGAGCTTGAGGACCAGGCGCGTGGAGCCGAGGCGGAACACCGTGTGCGAAGCTAAGTCACCTTTCTATTTACTTTTTGTCTCTCGTATATGATTGAGAAGTTATACCTACACTTTATTTCTTGAAGGACGCTAACCCGTGGCTGCAATTTCCATCACACTGGTATAGGGATTAGATAGGTACACTAAAGGTCTTCTACCTCGCTCATTCAGTATTTAGCTAGCTAGAGAAAAACCTACACATTACACATTCCCTTATTTTAGCTTTGGTTCAACTTATTTTAGTTTAGAATAGGGACTTCTGGATAGATACAAATAGGCAGAAGCGGGCTGGTGATGATGATGATGATGATTATCAAATAACTAAAACCTGACAATAGATCTCACTTCAAAAATAATAAATTCTTATCAAATAAAAAATATACACCTACCTTCAAATTTGTTCTATGGTTCTTTGTTCAAATTATTGATTTTTCATTAGGTAAATAAATACTTCTATAGAATCTATGCTATAGTAATTATTCAAAGAATAAAGTAGATACATACTTAAATAAACTTTTCAAAGATGATTTATTGTAGTATCTATATGGCAGAGAAGATTATTTGACTTTGAGTTTAAAAACAAGTAACAGCGCAGGGAAAGAATTGATTGACGGAGAAATTTACTCTAATAAGTGTCAAGATATCACAAATAAGGGTCCTAGATACTTAAACTAAATCATTTCTGGTCCTATATTGCTCAATAAATACAAATGGCTTGAAGGAAGATCAGATTCCTGTCAAATTTGCATATTTTCAGAAAGTTATGTAAATTCTTACCCATAGAAGTGTTTGTTTCCTTGTTAAATCAATAAATTCTAATGTAAATAAAGATAGCACGGATATAGTAGGAATAAAGTTAGCTAGGATATATTTATTACAACTATTTATAATATATTTGAATAAGTTTATATAATATTCACTATTTCATAACAATTATCCTATATTCCAATAAGATCAAAGATTTCATATTATATATTTAATCTTTTAAAATAATACCTAAATCACTTCCCACTTGGCTACAAAATTAGAGTCATATTATTATATTTTCAAATACTTATCTATTATGAAATTCATGATTTAATAAAGTTACTATACTGTAAATTATTGAACTATTCTAGTTTCAGTATATTTATGATTATAAATATGATTGTCCCTTTAGCTTTGACAACATGTATTCATGTTGATTTATTTACATGAAATAAATATAAAACATGTAAATATATAAGGTTAGGAGCAAGGGAAGTGATTAATAAGTTGGTCGGAGGAATGTCCAAGTCAATGGTTGTGTTCCACGAGGGCTCCGATTGAATATTTGCTATTATTTATCTATTTTAGAGTCTTATATATTGATTCAATCGGGTGTAGTGATCAAGGCCTACAAAGCGTATGGAGGGGCTTCCCTTATTAACCAACACCAAAAAACATTATTATCTATATTATTATCTTTATGTACTTACCTGTAAATATGTATTTATCGTACAAATAAAAGTTATACATCAAAGTTGTAGTATATAGGTCAATAATTATAGGCAGGTAGGAAGTATGTAATCAGTTCTAGGTCATAGTTTTATTTAATTCACTATCTTTCGTTTATTGGGTTACATCACAACGTAGGGTTTCCCTGGATGTTTCATGGCCAATTCAAAGCAGTATTTGTTTCACTTTTATTTCACTCAAGTAAGTTTTGTTGTAGTTTCAAATATCTTCTTAGTAAATCCAATAGGTAGGAGTTAAGTAGCCGGCAGGGTAGGCGAAACGTTACAATTTGGTGCCGTGACCAGGATATTAGGGAATTTGCTTCATCTCTTCATGTTAGATGTCAGGCAGCTAGTTTTCTGTTCTTTTATCTGAAATTTTACAAGTCAATTTGATTAAGATAGTACTTATTTACAAATAAACCACAATATTGAACACTCTTTTGCATAGTATATAGGTAACTTACGTTTGTCTCGAAAAAACATTAAGGTTTTTTGTTTGCCTTTGCGATAAGTAAGTAACTATTTACTCAATATGGCGGTTTTCACATAAAGGCATTTCTTTTAATTTTATGGATAGAAGAAAGTTTCAAAAGTTTGTTTTTAGTTCGAAAAACTTTATGCAGCATTGCACCACAAACAACAAAAAGACAGAAGGTTATTTTTTTTAACAGAGTAACTTTTATTGCGTCACAGACTAGTATTATATTTTGGCAGTCTGCATTATTTTACATTCACAAAATCACTGCAAGTTATAATTTCTCACTTTACTAATACTCTCAACATGTTTACGTTATAATAAGTCTCTCTGCGTTTTGTTCGTAATGATTTGTTACATACTAGGGGTAGGAAAGTGATTATATCCTTGATATAATCACAATTTGTTGCCGTGGAGTGATCGAACTTATAAACGAAAGAATTATTTATCATGAAATAGGAAGCGCAAGAGGCTAGGTTTTGTATTGGAACGGTACGTAATAGGAAAGAATTTGTGAAGATAGCTAGGTAGGTAGTTAATAAAGTTAGGATGAGGAAAATGAAAATAATTCATTTATTAAATTTTACTTAATAAGGAGGGGTTGTAGTAATGTTATGTATTTCATTACAGAATTATAAAAGATTAGGGGTTGTATAAGACTAAGCTCCTTGTGGAGTGAGAGGAAACAATAATAATCATCATCAGGGGTTGGATATAATGGATTCTTATTCAGGACATTATTTATGAAATTTAATAAGTTACTTACCTTTGAAGAAGAATAACATAAAACATAGTTGTATAAAGACTGATTTATCTGTAGGTAGGTCATATTAGTGTTGCTCTGAATCATTATGAACGGTCTCTCTGATTATGTAGCTGATTAGAGAATTATTAGTGAATAGGGGTTGTAGGTAAATAATAATGCTATAGTTTTATTTTTGATAAAATAATTTTTGATAAACGTTTAAACCTATAAAAGCAGTAAAAAAATATAGGTATTTATTAAAATTAAAATAATAAAACAAATGTACTTAACTAATAGGCGGCGCATTTTAGTCCTTATGAACAACCTGAAATGATTAGAATAGATATAGAAATTCTGGCCCAGGTAGATGAGGGGTGGGGATTTTGGTCTGGAGGTGCGGTCGGCTGCATCGGTGGATCGAGGAGTTTGCGTGGCGGAGCTTGTATAGTTGGTTCCGGGCTGGACTGGCCTGGTTGCGGGGGAATCGGTACTTATAGCAACTAGTCTATAATTATTAATTATCCTTTTGGCTGGGTTGGTTCGGTTTGGTATTGATTGTATGAGTTTTGTTGTGCGGGTTCTCCGGTTTGTTGATGTGGTTGATTGTGCTTCTGGATCGGATCTTTGCTCATCATCGACTACTTAAACTAGGCTCTTAAATTATTATACTTGAATGTCTGAAAGAGTAGATATGTTATACAACATTGATCATAGGAGTTGGGATAGAACTGTAACACTATCTATGCTATCATCCTAACTTAGAGTAACTGGAAAAGCCCAAATGTTTGATTATCAGATTTCAGAGAGCCAATTAGTAGCAGATATTATCAGACATTTTCCTAAACAAATACAAGTATGAGTTACAGTTAATAAAGAAAAGAAAATATAACATTAATCTCATTTGAAAGAAAAAATAATAAAAATGTTCTGTGATGAAAGGGTAGCGTCAGATATAACAATAAATTTAGAAAACAATTAATGTATAGCAAGTTACTGTTGTTGATAAAGTGTTAGACCAGGTAAAGTAGGCTAGGACCTCATTTAGTATCAATATACTCTTTGTAAGTTAAGAATGATGTGGGTAGTTTAGTTGTTCCTATTTGAGTGCCGTTGCAATCCGCTTCTTCACCTGAGTCAGGATGTTTACTTCATAGTATATGTATAGTCTCAGAGTTTGGTTGTCAAATATAGAACATCATCATCATCATCAGCATTCAAAAAGTATGTCATATCCTGAAAAGAAGAATAGAATTTAATTAAAAAAGCTAGGTATTATGAGGATTTACATAATTATAGTAATTAATTCATGAAAAGACTATTTAGTTCAATATAAATTAAGTAGGTATATAGCAATGATAGGTCATCAATATTGGATCTACAGGGGTATGATTTTCATAGCAGTATAACAAAATCTAAGTACAGGTAGTTTAAATAAAACTGTATTACAACATGATGTAGAAAAGAGATAGGTACTTACTTATCGAAGAACTTTAACTTTGGTCTATAAGTAGTGAGGCATTGTGAATGTTTTGTCACAGTGGATGGTTTGATCAGTGGTTTATCATGGAATTTATAACAAGGAGTGTTGTTGGTTTTGCATTGTATGTTTGATCCTGAAATAAAATAGATAATTATATAGATATATTTCAAATAAAATTAGTTACGTAAATGTAGGAGATGAAGAGCAAATGATTAGGATACTTATTTAAAAGGTGAGGGGTTGACAATAAGTTAAAATAAGTTGGTTAGTTTTGTCGGTCGGTATTAAAAACTGTATGGGAGATATTTAACTGAGTTAGATTTTTATAACAATAGATCTATTATAAACACAAGATCCGTAAAACAGAGCTTTTGTACGTATGAATAACTAACAATTCAGGTGTTGTTTATTTTGAATATCTATAATTTGAGGTCGAGAATTTAGTTTAGTAGCATGCATACAGGGTATTTGAAAGAATAATGACACTTACCTGTAAGATTCACTCATTATTTTAGAGTTTCGTAAGTTTAATCGGGTAAACTTTAGATTTCTTCGTGCGATCGATGTTGTTGAACACAACGACGCATGCTTTTGTTTTGATTAGTGCGGAAAAAAAAAACAGCCAAACAGGTTAAGGTTATGTCAGGTTGACATTGACAGTTTAGTTTTAATAAATTTGACAGTTAGACAGGTAAGGCACATTTACACAAACAGCCTAGAATAAGGATAATGGAGACCGTGTTTTTCAAATAGGGGTTGTGTTGTGAAGGAGAGTTGTAATATCTCAGAAATATTTTTAGTTACCTAGTAACATTATTTTCGACTTAGGTAGTTACTGAGGGTAGAAAATGGTAGAAGTAGAAGTAGTAGTTAGACATATTTGATAAAATAAATAGTGTATTAGTGTAATAGGTTGTAGAAAAAAAACTAGATGGCGGTATTTTAATGTTTTGGTATCGATGGAATATTGGGGTGGATTTGTCTGTTACATGAGAGTAGGAACTTTCAATTTTGGTAAAATTGATCTGATATAATTTTCTTTTACAGAGAAAACAAAAGGGTAGGGTATTTACATTGCCATTTCCTGGGGATTATGTCGTGATTATAATGTTTCGAAAAATTGAAAGGGCAAAGAATGTGGAAGGAAGAAAACTACTTTAAACGTCATTTTAAAGTCTGAATGATAAGAATGTTAAAGGTACCTGGCCAGGTCTTACATAGTTGATTAAAGGATGATGAAGAATGAAGTTTTACTTATTTAATATTGAGTGCGATTTATAATCATGACAAATACAACTGGGAAATGAAGGGTTTATTGATACTTCGTTCAGACACACACACACACATTTATAAGGGAAACTTTGGTATATTGTTTCTGTAAAACTTGATTGAGTAGTTACCTATTATATAGGTACTTATTTAGCTAAAAAATAAACTTATTCCAAAAGTTACCTTTATTTCACAAATATTTTCCAAATGATCAACTAGTGTAGATACAAGAATTATTGCTACTTATGTTAAATAAAATTTAAAAAAAAATATATATTGAGTAAAATCTTAAAAGATTTTTTTTTTTATAAAAGATAGTTAACTTCATTTTAAAACTACTAACTTAATAATATGTGGGGACATCTCACACACGGCCATCCGACCCTAATATGGGTATAATATCGGACCGTCAGTTAGTAGTGTGCAAATTGGTTCAAGTAATTTACACACCATACACTCTTAGTCTTGCTTTTGTAGTAAATTGGCGAAGAAAGGCGGTTCTACTCGGGCACAAACGTGGTACAAACGCTTTAGTCGATTTATTATTGAAGTTAGCTATGCACGCATTAACACATCGACGTCTATACAGGCTATAGATGTCTTTACAAAGTACCTTTTACAGACTCCACACGACACACTACACTTTACACAAAAAAGACAATTACTTTGAAACAATTTGCTTTAGACCTACATAACAAAAGTTGATCATGACGGAAAACAAATACACTTTACACTAAAAACACATTCTGATCAAAGTGTAAATAAACTAGATGTATTTTCTTTTAAATTTAGGTAGGTAAATGATAGAAAATAAAATTAATAATTAGATACATTATATTTTATTGATTTAATCAGTGGGGAGGAAGAAGGCCTTGATGTTTATTAGAGTGGCGTGAATCAGAGAAAGAGGATGAGAGTTGTGGTGAATTGAATATCTAGGAATCTAAGTATTGGAAAAATAATACGTAGTTACAAACATATAGTTAAGTGAAAGTGGCTTTAGTAAAATATCATGGCTGTTCTCCTGCACTGAAGGAAAGATTCCGATTTCACCTTAATGACACAACACTATACAAAAGAGAATATTTATGAAGATTTTGGTGTTAGGATAGGACAGCATAGTCAAATTATACTGTTGTATGTACAGTATCTTCATAATATTCTATACTCAACATGTACTTACTTACTTAAAGAAAAAAAATTATTTTCAACACAAAATTTTGTCATTTTGCTGGATTGGAGGGGGATTGAAAAGTTGTGAATCAGTTGTAAACATGAATGCAATAATGGTTCACAATAATAATTCTCTTTCTAGTTTTGGTAAAATGATACTTGATATTTCTACACTCTACATCAAGCTCGGAGATTGGTGGACATTGTTCCTGGGGATTGTTAGAATGAGACTTGAACTTTATTAATTTCTATTGATGATGCATCGTCGAAAACATAGGGCGTGGGAGAGTTCGTGCTCTAAGAGGGCGTGTTAAAGATGCTATAGAATTCTTAAAAATAAATTTAAGGTTTTGTGGTTTCTCATTTAGCATTGGATCCTTCTGATCGACAGGGTATCCCCTTGTTCCCGGTTTATTGGAGCATGAATAATCTACTAAGTATTCGATCAATAGTTATGTAAATAATAAATAATAATAGGGATGGTCGATGATTTTTGATAATTTCTGGGGATCTTGTTGGCTAATCATCTGAGTCATTTTACACACATACACACAGACATATTGAGGTGATAATCGGAATTTCCTTTTACTAACTTTTCATCGTTTAAATTCAATGAATTTGATATTTGCGAAAATGGGTAGTGTATATTATTGTGTATATTTTTTCCATATCTTAATTATAATATACTTGCGATACTACAAAAATATAAGGGGTTGAATGTAATGTTCCATCGATGCCGAAACATTAACTATTTCGCAAATAATGAATTTAAACTACGACTGGATGTTCCGAGGGATTTGTTGCGCTTTGGAAGGGTTTTCCCGTGGGATTTTTGAAAAAGTAGTCTATGAAATCATTCAGAGTGTCGGCTAACTTCGTGCCAAGCTTTGTTGTACCGATTGCGATTCACAGAATAATCAAGATAATTATTCTGAGTGTAGGTGAGCCTTAATATTGATATCGGCGAGGAGAGGGTAGACGATAATATCCACGTAAGCGAGCAGCGCGTGGGCACCTTTCACTTTTTTGTGAGCAGCCGTGTTGAGCAGACGGTCAGATGGAGGGAGTGATCGGTGCCGTGGGAGCTTGAGGACCAGGCGCGTGGAGCCGAGGCGGAACACCGTGTGCGAAGCTAAGTCACCTTTCTATTTACTTTTTGTCTCTCGTATATGATTGAGAAGTTATACCTACACTTTATTTCTTGAAGGACGCTAACCCGTGGCTGCAATTTCCATCACACTGGTATAGGGATTAGATAGGTACACTAAAGGTCTTCTACCTCGCTCATTCAGTATTTAGCTAGCTAGAGAAAAACCTACACATTACACATTCCCTTATTTTAGCTTTGGTTCAACTTATTTTAGTTTAGAATAGGGACTTCTGGATAGATACAAATAGGCAGAAGCGGGCTGGTGATGATGATGATGATGATTATCAAATAACTAAAACCTGACAATAGATCTCACTTCAAAAATAATAAATTCTTATCAAATAAAAAATATACACCTACCTTCAAATTTGTTCTATGGTTCTTTGTTCAAATTATTGATTTTTCATTAGGTAAATAAATACTTCTATAGAATCTATGCTATAGTAATTATTCAAAGAATAAAGTAGATACATACTTAAATAAACTTTTCAAAGATGATTTATTGTAGTATCTATATGGCAGAGAAGATTATTTGACTTTGAGTTTAAAAACAAGTAACAGCGCAGGGAAAGAATTGATTGACGGAGAAATTTACTCTAATAAGTGTCAAGATATCACAAATAAGGGTCCTAGATACTTAAACTAAATCATTTCTGGTCCTATATTGCTCAATAAATACAAATGGCTTGAAGGAAGATCAGATTCCTGTCAAATTTGCATATTTTCAGAAAGTTATGTAAATTCTTACCCATAGAAGTGTTTGTTTCCTTGTTAAATCAATAAATTCTAATGTAAATAAAGATAGCACGGATATAGTAGGAATAAAGTTAGCTAGGATATATTTATTACAACTATTTATAATATATTTGAATAAGTTTATATAATATTCACTATTTCATAACAATTATCCTATATTCCAATAAGATCAAAGATTTCATATTATATATTTAATCTTTTAAAATAATACCTAAATCACTTCCCACTTGGCTACAAAATTAGAGTCATATTATTATATTTTCAAATACTTATCTATTATGAAATTCATGATTTAATAAAGTTACTATACTGTAAATTATTGAACTATTCTAGTTTCAGTATATTTATGATTATAAATATGATTGTCCCTTTAGCTTTGACAACATGTATTCATGTTGATTTATTTACATGAAATAAATATAAAACATGTAAATATATAAGGTTAGGAGCAAGGGAAGTGATTAATAAGTTGGTCGAAGGAATGTCCAAGTCAATGGTTGTGTTCCACGAGGGCTCCGATTGAATATTTGCTATTATTTATCTATTTTAGAGTCTTATATATTGATTCAATCGGGTGTAGTGATCAAGGCCTACAAAGCGTATGGAGGGGCTTCCCTTATTAACCAACACCAAAAAACATTATTATCTATATTATTATCTTTATGTACTTACCTGTAAATATGTATTTATCGTACAAATAAAAGTTATACATCAAAGTTGTAGTATATAGGTCAATAATTATAGGCAGGTAGGAAGTATGTAATCAGTTCTAGGTCATAGTTTTATTTAATTCACTATCTTTCGTTTATTGGGTTACATCACAACGTAGGGTTTCCCTGGATGTTTCATGGCCAATTCAAAGCAGTATTTGTTTCACTTTTATTTCACTCAAGTAAGTTTTGTTGTAGTTTCAAATATCTTCTTAGTAAATCCAATAGGTAGGAGTTAAGTAGCCGGCAGGGTAGGCGAAACGTTACACACTCTGAGAGAGGAAATGCTACCTTAGAGGAGATGGTGTAACCTTGTCAAACAAAGCCAAACTTCACAAACAACCTATAAACTCTGGACCTATGATTTCTACAAGGTTTCAGAAGTGCAATGTTGCACCTTCTATTATCCTGTTTCTTTCAAATTATGATGTAGTGCAATTTGTGGCAACACTCGGAAACTGTGCACAAACACGGTTCTATTATTGAAAATCCTAATCCTAACTATATAATATTATAAACGCGTCTGTCTGTCTGTCTGTCTGTCTGTCTGTCTGTTACTCTTTCACGCCAAAACTACTGAACGGATTTGAATGAAATTCGGTATACATACGGTCTAGACCCTGGAAAAGAACATAGGCTACTTTTTATCCCGTAATTCCCACGGGAAAACTTTTTAAGGCGAAGCGAAGCGCGCGGGAACAGCTAGTAAACAATATTAGTCCGGCCAGTAATTGAACCCAGACCTTCAGTGCATTAATAAAGACAGTGTAAACACTGTTTGGTAGTCATAAGACACCGTTCGATCGTCGTTTGTGACAAATAGTGTTAATGTATTAGTTTCCACGATGAAGCCACTACCCACTACCTCCATAAATCCACGAGGCTAGTCATCTCGTTACCTGCTAATTGAATATAATCCGTTTTGAGCCGAGAAACTGCGATATTTCATGAAAACAACACCTTCAGGGGATCGCCGCTGAGTTACGGACGACGGTTATTCATTGAGCATTATCTGAATTAATATTTCTTGGAATTTTCCCTTGAAAAGGCTTTGTGTAGAAAGGCGTTAAATTTTTTATGTACATGCATTTGAAAGGAAAACAAACTATGTTTATTGAAACAAATATATTTATATTTATTTATGTGTTTTACGGGTTTTACCCCCTTTACACACTCATAATACACACTCCATACGGGGTAGGCGGGTGCATTGCTGCACCTACTTTCGCCAGTGTTCAATCAAGAATGTAGGTGATAGAGAGGACAAGCCTATTACCATTTTTCCTACATGAAGATGACTCTAGAGTAAATTAATGATATGTTTTTAAGCAAATATTATCTGCCCTCGCCAGAGACCAAACCCAAGACCGGGCAGCATTCGCTCATGTTTACGTAAAATACTGGGTAAAACTGAACTAGTTCAGAAAGTGAATCGGGGAGTTTATTTCCTTACTCCCTTAAACGCAGTAAATTAGTCGGCGCCTTCCGCGGAGGTGACAACTCCGAAATACACAATGTCTGCGGCCGCGACGGCGCTCCGCAGGGCGCCTTTCTGCACCCGCAGTGATGGAGGTAGTGGTGTCGCGAGGATGTAGGTATATGTATGTAATAAGTTATTACATTTTTCAGACTTTTATTACTAATAACTAGTACATATACTGAAAAATGTTTGACAGGCGAGCGATACTACTTATGCACTAACAGTCGCTTATTGCTTATGTGTCGATGGTAATACGGTAGCACGGTTCAGTACAAGATAGCAAATAACCATTTGTATAGAAATTATAACTACGTGCTTATAATTCAATTGAATTTCTCTTTCCCGGCGATCGTCGTCATTATTATTAATCAGCACGAAATTTTGCTATTGGCCTATGTCATATAATAGTAATTAGTCACTAATATAAACTTTTCTTAGGTCGTTGGTCTATTTAAACCGAAAACTGCTCGACTCTAATGGTTATCGATACATCGGATTATTAAGTCAGCAAAATATTGTATACATAGTTGAAGTAGAATTTACGGAATATTTAGCAGAATGTGGATTGTGAATTGGGGTAACCATAAGGATATAAAATTCATTCGTTAAAGCGTGAAGCAGTGAATTTATTTCGAGATGTGAGTGGCGTACTGATGTAAACTGTCTGCTTTTGAGATTTATTATCTTTAGCCAACAGTGTTTCCGAAAATATGTTCAAAATTGGTAGGTATATTCGTAGGCATATTCAGTTTCGTAAAAAAATATAAAAATTGGTAATAAGCATTTATTGTATTTGTCACAGTCGAAATAACAGTACGCACTATAGTTTTCCAATAAAGGCAATGTGTAAACTTACCTAATGCCGTCAACACTTTGTAATTGAGCTGTCAGCGGTGCACAGATATAGGCCGGGTACAGGTCCGTTGACCCTCATCACTCGCTTTTTGTCAAATAATAATGGAATTTCTCCAGCAGTTTCAATCCCTTCAAAGCGTCATTGTGAATATTTTGATTGTCTTGATTTGAACATAAACGGGTTAGCGCAGCGGTTATTATTTCGAGGGTCTCAGGTTCGATTTATATTTGTTGTAGCGTATTGTGTTGGAAATCATATATCTACCAGTAAACGAGCACCAAGTTAAATTGGCCTGTGCAGAGGCGCGTCCACAGGAGTTTCATATATAAATAGTGTAAAATCTTATTCACAAGTAGTAGTAGAAAGATAAATTATGTCATAATATCTTTCTGTGATGTTACCTACAGGGTGACGTAAATAGCAATACAGAAGGCTTCATAAAAAGTTGTTTGTCTCCCTGTAGAGGTAGAAGACCTATGAGGAGGTTACCGTTGTTTTCTATTGAACTTTTCAAGAAAGTGCACTTCAAACTTCGACCTATAGTAAATACTGAGCTCAAGCGTAGAGTTAAATTTTATCCGGAAAGAGCCTTAAAGCTTAATCATTTTCTTATTTGCTACTTGGGTGCGGTTGTAAATTATTGTCTGTATTGTAAGCCGCATCTTAGTAAATATACAAGTATACGCATGCTATATATAAAACTTTGGTAAACATAGTTTATTTACGCATATAGGTACTATTTATCCGTATGTATTGAGACAGTACTTAGTACAAAGAACGTCAAAATAAAATTTTCATAAGATTAGGTACTTCAACATAATTATTTTAAAAAACTTAGAAAACAAACATTTACGAACACCATAAAATTAAGTATCAAAAGGGCACCCTCTTGTTATTAATAAATAATTAATTGTTTCGTCCGCTCGGATTTCGCAGTCGTAAATCAAGATCGTTTAACGTTTTATCGCCAGAGTCATGCATCTTAACGAGGTCGCTTGGCTTTTGGTGAAAAAAAAAACAGGTTTAAACTAACAATTTAAGAGATTTTATGGAGCTTATTCCGCTTGTTTTTTTTTCTTATCTTTAAGGCAAATTGTTAATGAAATAACAAAGTCGCTTTATTAACTTTTTAAAAATTATTTTAATAAGTCTTCCTTCTTCTTAGCGTGGATGTGATAAACACTTAAGCTGGACTGAACTGAATTACTCTTCTGCAATTATGACTAGACTGACTATGTTAAACCTGAATTATTCTGACGGAATTTCTCATTCATTTATTTCTTGAAAATACTATTTTTGACTTGAATTAAGAAACCAAAATTAAATTTCAGTATCTCTAAACACACTACAATAACCTCAATAATAATCACAGATCAGAGCAAATAATATATAAGTACTTTTAAAAAAATATGAACCAGAGCAACTAACCTTTAATAAAATCCAGCGCCATCTCCAGCCCATACGTGTCGTTATCGCAGTCATCCAGCACGTGGGCTCCGATGGTGACGCCGGGCGGGGCCACGGCGGCGGCGGCGTCCAGCGCGAACAGGAGCGCCTCGAGCGCCTGCACGCCGCCCTGCGCCATCACCGGCCCGCAGGTCGCGCCCTCGGAGCGGCTGTGCACCTGGGGGCGGGCGGGAACGGTTAAACATACAGATAGAAAAATATTTCTTATTGTTAAAATAAAACAGTACAATCAGCGGCCTTATTACTAAAAAATAATCTCTTCCAGCGAACCACATATATAGAAAAATGGGTAACGTGTGAAAACAAGAGATATTTATAAACTACATAAGTAATAGTAAGTGTGGGGGATATTAGTCCAGTCAATAAATGAGTCCAAGTGAGGTGTAGAGCAGGTAACTAAGCGATTCCTTCAGAAACTTGTTCAGGGGGCTTAGGTTGTTAACATACCAAAAGTCCTGACTCCTAGGTGATGAGCGGGGGGGAGGAGGGGGGGACAAAGGTACGAATTTCTGGTTTTTAGCTTATATCTCGAAAACGGTGCATCGGAGAGAAATATTTTCAACTAATGAAATTAAGTTCTTAAAATTATCTAAAACTTTTATATCATATGTTTTTTTCTTATTCCTAACCGTTTTCGAGCTATTACCCTCGGAAAAAGTTGAAATTTACAAGAGAAATGTATTCATGTCAAAACATTCATAAACATTGCATCATATTGTCTAAACCTATTCATAAATGAAATAAAATTATAGAAAAGAAGTTTTAGATTTTTAAATTCCCTTTTAGAATATATACACATATGCTGGTTAACGTGCAACCCACCTAAAGTTACAGCTATTTTACTCACACTTAAGCTTACTAATTCGGTGAGCTATGTCAGTGACTTTACCAAAATGCAAGTTTAAAATAGCTCTAACTTTAGGCGGGTTGGACGTTGACCAGCATATGTAATATATTCTAAAAGGGAATTAAAAAATCTACAACTTCTTTCCTCTTCATTTTTTTCGTTTATGAATAGGTTAAGACGATATGATGCAATGTTTATAATTTTTTTGACATGAATACATTTTTCTTGTAACTTTCAACTTTTTCCGAGGGTACTCGTAATAGCTCGAAAACGGCTAGGAATAAGAAAAAAACATATGATATAAAAGTTTTAGATAATTTTAAGAGCTCCATTTTATTGGTTCATAATATTTGTCTCCGATGCACCGTTTTTGATATATAAGCAAAAAACCAAAAATTCGTACCTTTATCCCGCCCTCCTCCCCCCCGCTCATCACCTAGGAGTCAGGACTTTTGGTATGTTAACAACCTAAGCCCCCTGAACAAGTTTCTGAAGGAATCGCTTAGTTACCTGCTCACGCACTCTACACCTCATTCCTTGACTGGACTATATGGGCTATTTGTAGAGAGCATTAAGCTGTTGGGTATGAAGGGAAATCCACAATTATTGGGGGTGATGTGTAAGAAGTTGAAGACTATATTAGGAGGATCGTTGTGTTGCGATAGTCGTAGAGTGAAGTGGAAAAGGATTTGTATAATTAAAATTTGTGTATTATTCTGTCACGTTGGCTTCATACCCATAACTAGCACGTACACATAAATAGGAACATTATACCTACTTTTTCGACTAAATCGTAAAAAATAAGAAATTTGACACAGTTTAATTGCTGAACTCCTGATGCAAATTAAAGACGCGAATCTCATTCGGCAAAGTGAACTCGACATTCTGTCTCACTAAATAGAATAATTTTCCGGTTGCGCCAAGTTTTAGCTAGAACTTGAGTTCGAATGGTATGCAGGTGCTGAGTTGACGAACTTTTAATTGAGATCACCGGCTGGAGGTATTTAGAGATGGTGAATTTGGGAGAACTTCCCTTCTTATTCAGACTAAATAGTGTAGTGCCGCGGGAGAGTGGAGGGGTGCTGGCGCGACTGGAGACTCCTAGAGTGATGTATCACCTGTCATTTATACAGGGTGATGCAAAATTCGCGAAAAAAAATAATTCCTCATAGTAAAAAGTCACGTGACCAACAAAGTTTCTATGGATTTATTTTTTTCGCGAATTTTGAAATTCTGATTTCCTTCTGGCATACCATGCTGCACATGTTGATTTCGGCTAAGTATGCGTTTTTTGCAACACCCTGTATACTTCGAGCGCACCGTGGCCAGTCAGCAACTGATGTTATCCAACTGGCGGATCCTCCCACCACGGTGACAATCCCTATATATTATAGTCTAGCTCTTTTGTATGTCCACAAAATTATATTAATAATAATAGTTGCCTCCAACCCGAATTTTCACTACTGTGACCAATCTCGTTAAAATTACAGATAGATAGATAGATCGTAGATAGAATATTCTTTATTTGTACACACACATTATACATGTATTTAGAACTAGATTATATACATTATAGTGTCTAAGTGTGAGTGCATTTTACACAAACCTAACCAAATTCGGAACCAAAATTTAGACACACAATTAAATTTTATAGCTACACCCGAGGATCAAACCTGGGACTTCAGGTTTATGAAGCAGAGCTTCTATAGAAGCAGTAAGACAAGATAAGAAGAAGAAGCAGTGGTTTACAACTGTGTTGTCCTTCATTGAACTCAGGGGTCGAGCAAGTTATTAAAGGGGCTTGATCGATACAGATGTCAAAGTCAAAGTCAAAGTCAAAATTTTTTATTCATCGTACAAATATAAAATTTTCTGATGAACGAACGATGGAACTGAATCATATCTTAATATGAACTGCAAATATTAATTTATTTAAAATACGCTGTCAGTTATTTTATTAATCAACTTGAGCTTTTAATAATGTGATTTCATTCTCGCAGGACTGTGTTTGATATTGAAATAAAAGTAAATTTTTCAGTAAGTATTGATTTTTTTTGCAAATATGAACGTCTCATTAAATTTTATCAAACATTTCGATTTTCAATTGTGTAGGTTCATCATCTTATCGTTATCTTATTCAAAGTATTTTTTTTCAATAATTTGTTGAATGTCTAGATAGACTTATATATTTTATAGCTGTTCCCGCGCGCTTCGCTTCGCATTAAAAAGTTTTCCCGTGGGAATTCCGGGATAAAAAGTAGCCTATGTTCTTTCCCAGGGTCTAGACCGTATGCATACCAAATTTCATTCAAATCCGTTCAGTAGTTTTGGCGTGAAAGAGTAACAGACAGACAGACAGACAGACAGACAGACACAGTTACTTTCGCATTTATAATATTAGCTGGGATTATGAAACTGCCACCAGTCACGCGTCTTTCACAAAGGCTCAGTCACTGGGGAGAAGAAATGCCAAAATAATGCTACGCCGTATACCGCCGTGAACATAGCAGCAGAAGCAAATTTTTTGTATGAGTGAATTTGTTTTCATGATCATGAAGAAATAAGAAAAAGTAGCAAAATTCTGTTATCACTACATGCTAGGGGATGCTGCAATGAACCTATATACATATTACACATTTAACAGTGTGCTCGAAATTAGTCAAAATTATTAATTATAAGGACACTCAATACGGCCAAATATTATTCATGATTATGAAGAAATAAGAAAAAGTAGCAAAATTCTGTTATCACTACATGCTAGGGGATGCTGCAATTAACTTACTAACTACTATTACACCATTCAGAGTGCTCCGGCAGATTAATTACATTACAAGTTAATGTCACTCATTAAAAAAAAAATTACAACTAAATCTACCCACATGAGTGTGTAAATAACGGATAGACGATGGTAAATACATTATAAATCTATATATGTCATCTTTGTGTTTGCTCAATTGACTTCAAAATAATCAATCAAAGAGAAAGCGCCTGAATACATTGTACACCAAATTGCGCAAAGAAGCCGTAAATTTATCGTGGTGTAATTAATCTCTCGGAGCACGTTGGTAAATGTGATATATGTCTATAAGTTCATTGAAATATTCTCTAGCATCTAGTGCTAACAGAATTTGGGTAGATTTGCTTGTTCTTCAAAATCATGAAAAAATTGTCGCTCATATTTGCGGTTATGTCGCTATATAATGTAATTGTGACGTAATTAATCTCTCGGAGCACGTTAGTAAATGTGTTGTATGTCTATAAGTTCATTGAAGTATTCTCTAGCATGTAGTGCTAACAGTATCCCGCCACAATGGGTTATTTCTTCATTATCATGAAAAAATAGTCGCCCATATAGGAAAATATTATGTTATGTTAATCAAGTTAAAACTTGATAAGAACTAAATCTACCACTCATCGAGTGTATGTAATGGATAGACGATGGTATATAGATCGTAGCAATAACTACTTTATGTACGTATATGGTCAAGGGACTTCAAAATAATGAAAAGTGTAAGCATCTGAAATATGTATTAAGTAAGTTGTCGGCTAGGGAAGAAAGTGAAGGAATTTTTCACTAAAACAATTATAAGCATCTCAGCCCAGTTGGTTACATCCTCGAACTAGATCCCTGTGGTCTGTGGATCGAATCTAACTAAAGCAACTAAAGATCTTTTTTCTTTTTTTTATTTTAATGATGGTTACTTTTAAAAATACATACAGTAATGAATGTAACCAATTATATTACAGACTTATTTTGGGTTCTTAATATGTAGGTAAATAAAAGATGCCAAGACAAATTTATTTTATTTTAAGTATACAAATCCACATTAGAAACTACATCAACACAATCATGTTAAATTATTTTATATTGTTATAAGTAGGTATGATTAAAATCACAATGATATTTCTAAATTTATTATTTATCAATCAGAATATGGATACATGTAACAGTTAAAATCGATAGCTTGAATTATATCATAGCTCTTTTAAGTAAGAGCATACTTTATTAAATAAAACAGAATAAAATGTGATCTACTAATAAACCTAAACTTAAATAGAACCTATAAATATTAAAATATATATAAATAATATAATTGTTACGTTCACTTCACTCTCACTGCACTAACTCATTGTTACTACTACTCGACAACAGGTGTCGCTATTATTACCGCTACTCGGCAACAGATGGCGCCATGTGTCCAAAGAGTTAAAATAAATACAGCTGTTTTCATTTTTATAAACATACGTATTCTTTAGGGTTTTAATTTCTGTCTTGTTAAATATTCTGCTAATTCAATTATTAAACTACAATATTGGAAATAATTAGTGCGCATGGCATTAATGAAGGTCAATGCGCATAGTCAAAACATTGCGCATTCGCATTCGAGTCGATCGACCTGCGAACGGAACGGAACTGTCAGTGCTAACAAGAGCCTCTTCGTTTCGTTGTGCTGTTTTTGGTGCTGAGTGTTTGTAAAAAGTTACTAGCTTTTGGTTTTGTTTTGGTGCTTGTGTACAATAGAATTACAGGTAAGTCAATACAAAACTTAATAAGTAGATAATATCCAATTTTTACATAGCATTGATAAGATCTTTGTAATTTCCCCCGGTTTAATTTTTGAGAAATGCCACATCAGTTTCGGCTATTGTGGTTATAAACAGTCATTCCCTTTCTTATATGACTGTCTCTGAATATGTAGGACTTGAGATATGTGTAGGAATTTGTTTACCTACGTTGTAAATGCTCCATCAATTCTGACTGTCCCTTTTAATTCCGTGCCTTATCATTAGCAAGCAATTTGTTCACCAACTATAAATACAGGCTACTCCCACTATTGTACCCATAGGTAGAAATACATTATAACAATAACATGCAATGATAAAAGATAGATAAATTATTTTTCATTATTACTTGCCTTATCTGGTAACCTGTATGATATATTTTGTTGATTATGTTTCTACCATTTCTTTTGGGATAGGTGTTGGTTTGTTTTATTTAACATGCTCTCGGTTTTATTTTCTAGTAACCGTTAAAATAAAACTTAGAGCTAAAAAGTTTTCTGGTAGTGATTCTAGGATTTTTAAAAAGTTGCCTATCCAGGTTGTCTGTTGATCAAAATCCATTTAGTAGTTTTGTCGTCACATTCGCTAGGTACATCGACATGTCGATGTTGCATCGTCATCTTCACCCAGGTGATCTGTTGGCAAGAAACGATACATTAATAAATAGGCGTGCCAAATAAATAACATTGCTGTGTGAACTAAAAACTATAAAAGTTTCAGTTTTCTCGCATACAAAGTGGCGCCTCTAGCGGAAACTATCATGAAACTTTTGACAGATAATCTATGCAGGTGACAGAAGAAAACAAAAAAAAATTCGTTTACGTAAATTGCAAAACCCGTACTAGAGGCCCTGATACAGGATGTGCTGCACCATGATTTTATTTATTTGGCTTTCCTATGCATTATGCTGGTCTTCAGTTTCAATATCATTTAAAGGACTTTATTGTTTTAAAATAATGTATTTCTACACTTACCTTCTCATTATAGAGGCATGGCCCGGGGGCAGCGGCGGTATTCCCGAAAAAATAGGAAAGCTGAAATTTAGAAGAAAAAAAATATTAAATAAAGATATAAGAAGAGATGTAAGAAGGCAAGCTGACAATGGGATGGTATGTCTGCAAAGCCAATCATAAAGAACCAAATAAACTGCTTATGGGCTTATGGTTATATTAAACCGATTGCATGTATCTATATACTCTAAGCATGTATCATATTTGTTTTCTCAGCCTCACACTTTAACTCAGGTAAGTTCTGAAGCACATTTACTGATTCTACACTATGTTTGAATTCAGTTTCATGAAATTGATTATTCAGTAGACTGTGAGGATCTACACCTCTTGACAGACAGTCAGCTGGATTTAATTCAGTAGGAATATAGTTCCCTTTTTCAGGTACCTGCTCACATTCCCAGAACATATCTATTTTCCTATTTAAAGACTCTGTTGAGACAGCCTCAGATACTGACTTGCAAAAGTTACTTGGTAGTGATGAACATCCCTCGCTGTTCAATGGTGCAGTGCCAGCAACAATGTAGCCGAACTGAGTGTTGTGTAGAAACAGCTGACCTGGTATCACTGGCAGTCTCTCACGCAGTAGGATCTGAAACATGATGTCACACCCAAGTAAAATATCTATATTTCTAGGTTCGCTGAAGCATCGGCAAGCTGAATGTGAGATGGTATGTTGATGTCCTGTACATTGACACGGAAATGAGGCATTGAAGATGTTATGTTGGGGACAATGCATGATAGAACAGTGAGTTTATAATCACTGTTGGCTGACTGGATAGCAAATCCAAAGTTTGAAATGTGATGAATTGATGATTAGAGATGAGAAAGCGTTTAAACTGAATAATGGTTAATTGATAAAGGATAATATGAAATATTATAATCATTATATCAAGATTTATAGTCATCAACAAAAACTAGGAAATACCTGGATCCTCCAATCTCCATTGGCCCACAGACATCGGCATGTTTATTACATCCAGGGGTCCACTGCTCCTTGCACCGTTGTGACCAAATGGCAGACGAGACTGCTTTCCTTCACAGAATACAGGCATAATAATAAGGCATTAGTTTTCTTCACTTGCTGCCAACTGATGATCTGCTTCGCCGCCATCTTGCCGCTATGATGGCATTTTTATGGCAATCTGTCGCTGTCGGGTGTGCCAACAATTTCTGCCAGTATCATGTAATGACATTGCATGTGTATTTATTTATATTGTAAATATTGATACCCCTGTTCTTGAAAACTTTACGAAATGTTATATTTAAGCTGTGAATTTTATTCTTAGCAGTGCTGCAAACCTTATATTGTTGACTGTGCTACTCTCTGCTCAAAAAAGCACTTCCTAGCTCGGTACTATTGTAGTTTACTGCAAGATCTATCAACTTTGTCTTCACTACGTCATAATGTACTCTGTAACTACGTCACCCGTAATGGTGATTCCCGAATTTTCTATTACCATTATCATAGGGAAGTATTTTTTGGCAAACCCGCTAGTATTAGGCATCCAATCCACTCGTCATCCACTTTAAAACCTGTTCCAGACAATTTCTACGCCGCGCCGTTTCCATTATTAGATTAGCGTCACATAACTAATTCATAATTAATAAATAAGGTTGTCTGGTAGAGATTGCTATAAGCAATAAGGCCGCCTTTTTAATCTGTTTTTATTTTTAAGTTTAATTTTGTATGTTGATCTATTTTGGTGCAAATAAAGAGTATTGTATTGTATTGTATAATTCGTCATTGACTCGCTGGTGTCCAGACGAATTGATTTCAGGTTTCGCAATAAAGTTATTCTTCGAGAGAATCCGGAATCGTCGAACATAGTTCTCGACATCAGAACCATTAGGGCCGATGTAAAATTTTTGCGAAAATCACTTTTTTAAAGATCCTCCTTTCTTTTAGTCTAACACACGTATCTCTATCTCTTTTTGTTCAAAACTTCATTTTCCTAAAAGTGGTCGCATATCCACAGTACACTGGAACCATACGGACTTTTTATAATTTCAGACGTTATGGCTGTACAAATATGAAAATAATGTTATTTTATATACGGTCGGTTGTAAACAACAGTTCAAAAATACCTGCAAATAGTTCGTCCCATATCAATAACGTACCCTTTTGACCAACTAAATATTACTTATATGCGGTCAAATTTTCACGTCAGACCTTATGGTTCGAAACACATTCAGTTAAGTTCATACAACCCCGAACGGCCCTCAGAGTCAGGTTCTGCTGTAGCTGGAGCTTCTTGCAGTTGGTCATCGAGCATAGTGCGTACCACGCCGGAGCAGCGTAGGTAATACGGAAACGCATGTATGTTTTAAAGATCCTCAGCTTCTTGCGCAGGGGGAGTCGGGAAGCCAACATGGGACAGAGCATAGCCCGTGCGGCCTTCGCCTAGTAGACTGAGTTGACCGCTTGCACACTCATGGTGAGCGTGCGCTCGATCGCCACCCCCAGGTACTTGACTGAGACGAAATGACTTCGGAGTTGCAGCTTCTTAGCCAGGTGCGGCGGACAACATCTCGGTGCCCACGTTGCCCACCACTTTTCCAGCCATTCCGGCAGGTGATCCAGTTTTGATACGGCCAGGTTTTCGCCGCCTTCTTGTTTTCCGAGTTTCGCATTAAAGTCTCCCATCACCACCGTGAAATTAGTAGTGAACTTACGCAGGGCAGACGATACGTCTTCATACGCAAGTTAAGGTTTGATACAGATTGAACATATTACATTATATATATATACCTACCTACCTTACACAAACACTGTCTCACCCACTATTTATTTATTTCTTTCCACACTTATAACCTATGTAATTATTAATATCTCATCACATAACACAACCCATCATAATAAATATATATAATACCAACTTCGCGTTCGTGACTGAGGTCAACTCAAGGGCCAGCTGAAAATCAGCGCTGTGGCCTCACTGTCCACAGCATATGCTGAGCTGGTGCCGTTTTGACACTCTGGACAGCAACCTTTATTTGTTTTGTTTGTTCTGTATTGAGTATTCTCTTTATTTTGTTGTTGTTTCTTTTTCTTTTTTTTTGTCTTATTATTCTGTCTCAGTGTGTCAAATAAATGTATCTTTCTTTCTTTCTTTCTTTCTTTCTTTCAAGTTCGACCTCATCATCGGTGTGCTTAGATGTGGGTGCGTAAACCTGTATGACCTTCATTGAGTATCGTTTAGATATTCTCAGGATGAGGTACGCAACCCGTGTCGACACACTTCCGATTTCAACGATGTTGTTGACGAGGGACTTGTTGACGATGAACCCGACACCCCCTTGGGACAGTTGGTCGCCCTCCCGGTGGTACAGCACGTTTCCGGACTGGAGAATTTCCGTATCCTCTCCCTCTCGTCGGACTTCGGATAACCCTATAATGTCCCATTTTAATTTGCTGATTACCTCTTCCAGCTCCTCTATCTTCACGTCTTCCCTCAGTGTCCGTGCGTTATATGTTGCCAGGTGCAAGGGTCGGTTGGGCTGGTAGCCGACTCTCTGCCGGAGATTCTTCGCACCCCCTGCCCCGCCGTTACCGTAACCGCTACCGGAGTCCGGGATAGCGGGGCTGCCGGAGACTGGGGGCCGGGGCTTTGTTTGTTCCATCATAAGGAGGTGTGTTTGCCATAATCACCGCGCTTGGCAGGCGTGTTGGTGATTCTCCTTTTTTACGGCGGGAGATCGCCGCCTCTGCTAGGAGAGGAGGTCGGGTCGATTTACCGCCGCCCGACATTCGGCGTTGTCACTCGTTAGCACCACCCAGGGGACACGTGTAGGGTAACTAGGGTTTGTACCTACGGACGTGAGCGACAAGCCCCCCTATGTAGACATACACAAGCCAAAATTCAACTTGAATACTATTTTCCCCGAACCATACAGTCTGTTGTTATAATAGGTATACGCATTTTTTAAAGTTAATTTTATTTTCTTGACCAAAAGGTCCGATGTTAACAAAAGCCTTGCCTTTTAGTCTAAAATCTATACAGCCGTAAAGTCTTTTATTGACGTGAGCCTCTAAGTTACTATTTATATTTATAGTCGAAAAATGGGGCTGATATCCATACTCAAAGATACAAAACTAGATTTTTTCGCTAATATTGCATAAATATTGTCTTCAAATGAAACGATTTTGTATTTTCATTAACTAGCCGAGCGAAATAATGTAGGTATTTCGACTCCAAAACAAACATCTTTGTTTGTTTTAACGGTGGTAAAAGTTTATTTTGGCTCTACTGAAAAGTTTCAAAAATGGACATCGGCCCTCTTGGTTCTGATGTCAAGAGTTTGTAGTTTCTTCCACAAATCCTTCCCTTCGTACTCGTAGCACTTTTGATGTGGATATACAATGACGGGTCGATCATTAAAATTAACTTGGCGTTGGTGTAGGTATAGGTACAATGTACAATGGGGGTCGCTAAACATATCACTTTGGACTTATTTCGTTCGTTAAATAAATAGATCACCAATCGCATCACAAGATTTCTTATATATTATATACCTATGAATATGGTCACTACAAGCTTATGTTGAGTTAAGGTTTTTTCATTACTTAAAATAGGAGAACCCTTTAGTAGGTAGAAACAGAAAAAAGAAACCGACTTTTTTACGATTGGGAGACTTGGCATTTTTTACAAGTTAGGTATGTTTTTGTTTTGATGGCATTATGCTTTGTCCCGCTCATACTCTGTGGCCGTCTCTTTTTAACTCGGTTACCGCGCTATCGTTGTGTAAGTGAGCCTGACTATGTGTGCGTGGGCTGCGTGGCTATCGCGCGCCGCCGCCGCCGCCGCCACCACCGCGCCGCGCCGCCGCGCAGACAATGTATTTTGCCGAAATACCTACCTACCTACTTTGTAGTTGGTCTGAGCTTCCTACCTATTTGATTTCGAGAAATTTGACAGTAAGAGAGTGAAAAGTAATATATGTTTGATTTTGTTTTAATTATAATATGACCTACGTAAGTACCGAAGTTCAGCAATTTCGTGAAAAAATATTCAGCTCATCCCTACTTTCAATAGTACTCACATACCTACCTACCTGTAAATTAATAGGTTCCTTCATTAACATACCTACTTAACTAGAATAGAACCGTAAGTATTTATTTTAAAGTAGGTACATCAGCATGGTCATTATGTATGTCGTTGATAACTCTTTTCACCGTAAGCAGACTGTCAAAAAGCAAATTTTGATACTATTCGCATTATGTAGGTAAGTCCGGTTGGTTGCCAATAATGACGTCATCATGGGTATAGACTTCAATCCCCACCGGCCGCCATCTTGTTAAAATTATATATATTATGCGAATATTTCATCGAAACCCGAGATTGGTATTTTGTATTGGATAGTTGGAATCATAAGTACAAATTTGGGTGGCCCAACTGTCTTGTCTTGGGCAACTAGTAAACAGTAGCTTTTAAATAAAGAATTAAATTGCTCATATTATGTCCAAATGTGAATTTTATGAGACTAAACCCAGAATTCATAAGTATATAGTGGCTCGTGCATTCGTAATGTGAAATTTGAAACGATTTTCTCCTAGCTTAGCGCGAGACTATTATTATTCTAAGGGAATTTTCTATGAAAATTATGAACATAATAAAACTTTTTTCTATTTAGGTAATGCATTCATATGTGAATTTGAAATTAATATAGGTAAGTAGTTAGTTAATTATGCACTTATGTGGTACTTCATAAAAATATATCTCGGTAGTCTCGGTACCCAAGTGCATCATGGAATCTATCATCATTCATCATAATATTCATAGTCCATAGCTGGATTTATGTCTCCTTATAGGAGCGGAATAAAATGTTGTCCTTCATCTTCCTTTAGGTACCGGTCACCTACCTATATGTCGGAAATCCAGCTAGTCTACGTGATCAAGACAACTACTTATATGTTTTTAGATAATTTAGTTTACATGTAAGTACTTGCTATACAGTGAAGGTAATATCTATGGACAACATTTCAAAAAACCTAAGCGGCTATAAATCGAAAACCATTTCGAGATTTAGCTTTAAAGGCCACAAAAAAAATATTTTTGAATTTTTAGGATATATCATTTTGGAGAAATTCATAAAATAGTCTAAAAGTGCTGATGATGTAATTCATTAGGTGCGATGCATTTTGTTGCATGTTGTTCATGGTGAGCGTGCGCTCGATCGCCACCCCCAGGTACTTGACTGAGACGAAATGACTTCGGAGTTGCAGCTTCTTAGCCAGGTGCGGCGGACAACATCTCGGTGCCCACGTTGCCCACCACTTTTCCAGCCATTCCGGCAGGTGATCCAGTTTTGATACGGCCAGGTTTTCGCCGCCTTCTTGTTTTCCGAGTTTCGCATTAAAGTCTCCCATCACCACCGTGAAATTAGTAGTGAACTTACGCAGGGCAGACGATACGTCTTCATACGCAAGTTAAGGTTTGATACAGATTGAACATATTACATTATATATATATACCTACCTACCTTACACAAACACTGTCTCACCCACTATTTATTTATTTCTTTCCACACTTATAACCTATGTAATTATTAATATCTCATCACATAACACAACCCATCATAATAAATATATATAATACCAACTTCGCGTTCGTGACTGAGGTCAACTCAAGGGCCAGCTGAAAATCAGCGCTGTGGCCTCACTGTCCACAGCATATGCTGAGCTGGTGCCGTTTTGACACTCTGGACAGCAACCTTTATTTGTTTTGTTTGTTCTGTATTGAGTATTCTCTTTATTTTGTTGTTGTTTCTTTTTCTTTTTTTTTGTCTTATTATTCTGTCTCAGTGTGTCAAATAAATGTATCTTTCTTTCTTTCTTTCTTTCTTTCTTTCAAGTTCGACCTCATCATCGGTGTGCTTAGATGTGGGTGCGTAAACCTGTATGACCTTCATTGAGTATCGTTTAGATATTCTCAGGATGAGGTACGCAACCCGTGTCGACACACTTCCGATTTCAACGATGTTGTTGACGAGGGACTTGTTGACGATGAACCCGACACCCCCTTGGGACAGTTGGTCGCCCTCCCGGTGGTACAGCACGTTTCCGGACTGGAGAATTTCCGTATCCTCTCCCTCTCGTCGGACTTCGGATAACCCTATAATGTCCCATTTTAATTTGCTGATTACCTCTTCCAGCTCCTCTATCTTCACGTCTTCCCTCAGTGTCCGTGCGTTATATGTTGCCAGGTGCAAGGGTCGGTTGGGCTGGTAGCCGACTCTCTGCCGGAGATTCTTCGCACCCCCTGCCCCGCCGTTACCGTAACCGCTACCGGAGTCCGGGATAGCGGGGCTGCCGGAGACTGGGGGCCGGGGCTTTGTTTGTTCCATCATAAGGAGGTGTGTTTGCCATAATCACCGCGCTTGGCAGGCGTGTTGGTGATTCTCCTTTTTTACGGCGGGAGATCGCCGCCTCTGCTAGGAGAGGAGGTCGGGTCGATTTACCGCCGCCCGACATTCGGCGTTGTCACTCGTTAGCACCACCCAGGGGACACGTGTAGGGTAACTAGGGTTTGTACCTACGGACGTGAGCGACAAGCCCCCCTATGTAGACATACACAAGCCAAAATTCAACTTGAATACTATTTTCCCCGAACCATACAGTCTGTTGTTATAATAGGTATACGCATTTTTTAAAGTTAATTTTATTTTCTTGACCAAAAGGTCCGATGTTAACAAAAGCCTTGCCTTTTAGTCTAAAATCTATACAGCCGTAAAGTCTTTTATTGACGTGAGCCTCTAAGTTACTATTTATATTTATAGTCGAAAAATGGGGCTGATATCCATACTCAAAGATACAAAACTAGATTTTTTCGCTAATATTGCATAAATATTGTCTTCAAATGAAACGATTTTGTATTTTCATTAACTAGCCGAGCGAAATAATGTAGGTATTTCGACTCCAAAACAAACATCTTTGTTTGTTTTAACGGTGGTAAAAGTTTATTTTGGCTCTACTGAAAAGTTTCAAAAATGGACATCGGCCCTCTTGGTTCTGATGTCAAGAGTTTGTAGTTTCTTCCACAAATCCTTCCCTTCGTACTCGTAGCACTTTTGATGTGGATATACAATGACGGGTCGATCATTAAAATTAACTTGGCGTTGGTGTAGGTATAGGTACAATGTACAATGGGGGTCGCTAAACATATCACTTTGGACTTATTTCGTTCGTTAAATAAATAGATCACCAATCGCATCACAAGATTTCTTATATATTATATACCTATGAATATGGTCACTACAAGCTTATGTTGAGTTAAGGTTTTTTCATTACTTAAAATAGGAGAACCCTTTAGTAGGTAGAAACAGAAAAAAGAAACCGACTTTTTTACGATTGGGAGACTTGGCATTTTTTACAAGTTAGGTATGTTTTTGTTTTGATGGCATTATGCTTTGTCCCGCTCATACTCTGTGGCCGTCTCTTTTTAACTCGGTTACCGCGCTATCGTTGTGTAAGTGAGCCTGACTATGTGTGCGTGGGCTGCGTGGCTATCGCGCGCCGCCGCCGCCGCCGCCACCACCGCGCCGCGCCGCCGCGCAGACAATGTATTTTGCCGAAATACCTACCTACCTACTTTGTAGTTGGTCTGAGCTTCCTACCTATTTGATTTCGAGAAATTTGACAGTAAGAGAGTGAAAAGTAATATATGTTTGATTTTGTTTTAATTATAATATGACCTACGTAAGTACCGAAGTTCAGCAATTTCGTGAAAAAATATTCAGCTCATCCCTACTTTCAATAGTACTCACATACCTACCTACCTGTAAATTAATAGGTTCCTTCATTAACATACCTACTTAACTAGAATAGAACCGTAAGTATTTATTTTAAAGTAGGTACATCAGCATGGTCATTATGTATGTCGTTGATAACTCTTTTCACCGTAAGCAGACTGTCAAAAAGCAAATTTTGATACTATTCGCATTATGTAGGTAAGTCCGGTTGGTTGCCAATAATGACGTCATCATGGGTATAGACTTCAATCCCCACCGGCCGCCATCTTGTTAAAATTATATATATTATGCGAATATTTCATCGAAACCCGAGATTGGTATTTTGTATTGGATAGTTGGAATCATAAGTACAAATTTGGGTGGCCCAACTGTCTTGTCTTGGGCAACTAGTAAACAGTAGCTTTTAAATAAAGAATTAAATTGCTCATATTATGTCCAAATGTGAATTTTATGAGACTAAACCCAGAATTCATAAGTATATAGTGGCTCGTGCATTCGTAATGTGAAATTTGAAACGATTTTCTCCTAGCTTAGCGCGAGACTATTATTATTCTAAGGGAATTTTCTATGAAAATTATGAACATAATAAAACTTTTTTCTATTTAGGTAATGCATTCATATGTGAATTTGAAATTAATATAGGTAAGTAGTTAGTTAATTATGCACTTATGTGGTACTTCATAAAAATATATCTCGGTAGTCTCGGTACCCAAGTGCATCATGGAATCTATCATCATTCATCATAATATTCATAGTCCATAGCTGGATTTATGTCTCCTTATAGGAGCGGAATAAAATGTTGTCCTTCATCTTCCTTTAGGTACCGGTCACCTACCTATATGTCGGAAATCCAGCTAGTCTACGTGATCAAGACAACTACTTATATGTTTTTAGATAATTTAGTTTACATGTAAGTACTTGCTATACAGTGAAGGTAATATCTATGGACAACATTTCAAAAAACCTAAGCGGCTATAAATCGAAAACCATTTCGAGATTTAGCTTTAAAGGCCACAAAAAAAATATTTTTGAATTTTTAGGATATATCATTTTGGAGAAATTCATAAAATAGTCTAAAAGTGCTGATGATGTAATTCATTAGGTGCGATGCATTTTGTTGCTCAAAGCCTATATAGATGAAAAAAAAAAATAACTGTCACTTTCATTTTTAATTGACGTTGACGTTTTATCGTGACGTTTTGTTGTTTATTTGGGTCATTTTCATAAATTCTGTTCTGACACTTTTAGACTTTTTTTTTATTATTGATCATATAAAATGGTTAGTACGCATTAAGAGATGACCCGCTATACAGGGTGACTGTTAAGTCGATGTATTCCTTTAAATGGGTTATAGATGGAGGCATTTCCAGTCGATTAAACCCCATAATGCACTATCCGAAAGTTAACCATTTCTGAGTTATTTAAGTTTTAAGTTTTTTTTAGGTTTTTGCCGAAATTTATGTTTAAAAGCAAAATATTTAAAAAATTTACCATTCTTTTAATACTTTTTTGATTGTTTTGCATCGATGACACCTTAGCCAACTAACTATAATCATTAAATGCGGAATATTCAACTTAATTTAGACACAGTGCTTCAAAATAGTTGAAACATTAAGAAAATGTTAAGAAAGGTGAAAACAAAAATGCTAAATTAAAAAAGAATTTTAACTGAAAAATTTTCAGGCACTACAGCTTAAAAACATAGTTAATTTATAAGCTTTAAAATGACATATTCAAATCTAAAATCGATTAAGGTATTTCCAAGATATAGCCAAAAACAACTGCATAGGCGGACAAATCTCAGTAGGGAAACGAACAAGATTTGTTCCAGTTTTAAGGTAAAATGTCTTATAACTGGACTTTGTAGAGCTCTGAACCTTTTACTAATTATTGTTCTCCGATAACACGGATCCTCAAAAGCACAGATCGACGACAATGTTGCTTCACCGAAATAATGGTTGTCCGATAACTCGTTAGCCGAAAGTATTATTCAGTAATGTTTGGTAAAACAAATTAATTCTTCACAACCCGGTTCCCCAAAGCTACTGTTCGACGACGGTTAATTCGCCGAAAACATGATTTTCCAGTAGCACTGACCGATAATGATTGTTTTAACTTCACCGTGTTCAAACACTGTGCCAAATGTTTTAGCTGAAAAGTTTCACCGAATAGTAGGTATTATAGGAGATGTCATTTTTCGGTTAAACAATTGACAACATTTCAAAATTTTATACAGTTGAAATTCGAAAACCATTTAGAGATATGGCTCTAATATTCACAAAAAAAAATGTTTCCGATTTTTCTATTGATTTATTTCAGAGAAAAACATAAAAATCTAAATTATCATTCGTGACATCACGATGTGGCATAATAATTAAACGCGCTTTTACTTCTAAAACATGAACAACAAAAAAACATGTTATGTCACTTTGACAATGACAATGACAAACATCACTCAAATGTCTGTCACTTTTATGTGTCCTTGTCAATGACGAAAGTTCGTGATTGGTTCTTGCCACAAAATAAAGTTGAAGTTGAAGTTGATTGGTCCTTGTTCACGTCAAGTTAATGTCATCCAGCTTTTTTTTTTTTAGGTTAGGCAGGCAACGAAAATATTTTTATCCCAAGCCTCGGCGTGACGTCACTCATATTATAAATATTTTGAACTTTGAAATTCAAAAAATATATTAAAACATAGAAATATTAAGAAATAAAAAAAACCGGCCAAGTGCGAGTCGGGCTCGCGCACAAAGGGTTCCGTAGCAGCAAATATTAACCAAAATTACAGTTAAATCAACCTATCTCAAAAACTATAAGAGATACTTTGATCAAACCAAAAATCGTTGAAAGAGTTAATTAGCATGCATCACCTCTATTTTTTTTAGAATTTTATACCCCGTAGTTATAAAAATAGAGGGGGGGGGGACATACTTTTTACGACTTTGAGAGCTGATATCTCAAAAACCGTTCACTTTAAGAAAAATGTTTTTTAGAAAACTTTATATCATTTTAAAAGACCTTTCCATTGATACCCCACACGGGTATGTACATCGAAAAAAAAAATTCATCCCTCAGTTACATGTATGGGGGGCCCCACCCCCAATTCTTTTTTTTACTATTTAGTGTCATATTTTTGTAGCGGTTCATACAACACATATTCCCATCAAATTTCATCACTGTAGTACTTATAGTTTCCGAGTAAATCGGCTGTGACAGACGGACAGACGGACAGACGGACAGACGGACATGACGAAACTATAAGGGTTCCGTTTTTGCCATTTTGGCTACGGAACCCTAAAAATACGGGTCATCTAAATTTGTGATATCTCGTCGAAAATAAAATAAAATTGGTGAGCATTTTATTTGAAATGTTGTCAATTTCACATGCTGTGCTGTCGAAAAAGCATTCTATCGTTACCTTAATCGACTTTAGATTTGAATATGTCATTTTAAAGCTTATAAATTGAATATGTTTTTAAGCTGTAGTGCCTGAAAAATTTTCAGATAAAATTCTTTTTTAATTTAGCATTTTTGTTATCACCTTTCGCTACATTTTCTTAATGTTTCAACTATTTTGAAGCACTTTGTCTTAATTAAGTTGAATATTCCGCATTTAATGATTATAATTAGTTGGCTAAGGTGTCACCAATGCAAAACAATAAAAAAAGTATTAAAAAAATGGTTAGTTTTTTTAAATATTTTGCTTTTAAACATACATTTTGGCAAAAACCTAAAAAAACTTAAAACTTAAATAACTCAGAAATGGTTGACTTTCGGATAATGCATTATGGGGTTCAATCGACTGGAAATGCCTTCGTCTATAACCCATTTGAAGGAATACATTGACTTACCAATCACCCTGTATAATAAATGTCCCAGAGCATGCCCCGGCCTACATAGCTGAAAAATTTTGGGGTATATTATATTTATTTTAAAATAGTAATATATTATGAATTCAATTATGCTTGACTTTAATGCTTAGTAAAAATATTATTTCATGATAAGTATTTTTTTATCATCAGAAATATCAATGTCACACTTTTTTGTCATTTGAAAATGACCCATTTGTTGGTTGGCACGTAAACAAAGTTTATGTCACTTGTCAGTTGTCAGTGTCATTAATGTTTTTTTTTCGAGACTAAGGCAAAGGACTAAAATCGAAATTGAGCCTAAAATGCCTACGTCACTTCCGGTTTTAAAATAATAAAGTTTAAAGTTAAATATAACATGGAAAAATAAATGTACATGAAAAATAAAAAAATACAGGTCCTCTAATTTTTAACAAACTTTCCGAATAGCTAATAAAAATATAGGGTAAAAAATGAAATGTTGTCCATTGAAATAAAATAATAACACAATTATTGATTGTGTGTTATACTTATTTATCAATTCATTATGACTGACAAGATATTTATCAACTATCTACCTACACACAAAATCAACACATCCGCAGTGAATTAACTATGATCAACACATAACTGTCAGCGGTCAACATTTATTATTTTCAACATTTATTCGCCATTTCTAACTAAATAATGCGGCAAATTAAAAAGCCCTAATGTCAGTACTTGTAGTTTGAAGTGAAATGAAGTTGTCATTTAGTCGGTTAACCAAATCACAGAATATTTTCATAAAAATTTTTCAACCTCTAGTCTAGTGTATCGATAAATCTCATACCTATTATTCGTTTAGTGATCATGACCGAGATAGCCGATGCCAAAAAATGGTTAGAAACCCATCATAGATTTATACGGTTAGTAATCGCGAATCTTTGACACCCGAGTTACATAATGGCCCGGCTGTTACCTATTATTCGTTTAGTGATCATGACCGAGTTAGCCGATACCAAAAGACGGTTAGAAATCCATCATAGATTTATACGGCAAGTATTCGAGAATAGTTGACACCCGAGTTAGATAATGTGGGTGCAGGCATAGGCACGTTGAAATGAAATCTCATCATAAAAATTGCCATGCGTAAAAAATCAATATCTACCATTAATTTTATCGCATTTTATGATTATAAAAGCAGTTCTTTACGAATCATTGGGTTTTATTTTTATTGATAAATAGGTACGAGAATTTTATCGATATTATAATAAATAAATGAAAATTTCAATAAACCAATTTATTCCAACAACGTATTTTGTGGGATTTAAAATCGATATTAATCTTATCAAGTATCGAGGAACGACTTTTTTATTCAACGTTGAAGAAAAAAACCATGTATGTGTGTAAGTCTTGTCACTTTTGACAGTTACTATTTTCTTTTTTCTGTTGAAAACTTTAGCCGAAATTGTCTGAACTGTTTGAACTGAAAAATTCTCAAGAAGTTTCTTTTAAGTATCCAAAGTAAGAAAAATGTTGAGGATAAGTTGGGTCCATAAAGTGACGAACGAAGAAGTTCTGCGACGCGTCGGAAGATCCCGAGAACTCACCTTGACCATAAAACTGAAGAAGACAAGCTATCTTGGACATGTGCTCAGACACGATCGATACAGACTTCTTCAGGTCATTGTGATGGGCAAGGTAGAGGGGAAAAGACGTGTGGGCAGAAGGAGAAAGTCGTGGCTCCGTAACGTAAGAGAATGGACGGGAGTGGCCAGCGTAGAACAGCTGATGCGCTTGGCGAAGAATAGAGAGGAGTATGCAGAGCTGACTGCCAACCTCCAGTAGTGGAGAGGCACTAAAAGAAGAAGAAGATCCAAAGTAAGTATCAATATACCTAGATGGTTTGAATATAAAGATTGCAATACTCAGAAGGTATTGTACCTAATATGAAATTTATTTACTTATGTCGAATTGATTTAGAATTACTACTGACAAAGCTATTTATGGCATTATACACAAGGCACATAACCTATTTCTCTACCGCGAGCCGCACGCACCCACCCATTCACACGCTGATTTGTCCGTGGACTTGTCGCCAGCGACAAATCCGCTGGATTGGTACGCCCGTGAATGGGGGCCTTTAGAAAGTTGTTAAAGCGGGCTGCTTTCTATGACTATTAATGATAGGGTAATAATTTGGTGCTACCCTTTTAATTACAGGGTGCTTCCCCTTGGTGACGAAAATGCCGCACCGCCACTGTGACTAATGCTGATGCTGTTGCTACAAATAGTGCTTTGCCCGACGGAATCGAAATTATGTGTAAGTGTGTATAATTATTAATGAATAAAAGTGTTATAGGCACTGGATAGATATAAGCCTTAGTATAGATAACAAAAAACTTTATTCATTTTTGCCTTATTCAGATTCTACTGAGAATGAAGAGAGCTGCAGCCCTACTCCCACTCCAGTCAAAAAAAGGGCGCCATGAGTATTAAAAATACAAATTATACATACCCTCTATGAGGGGCCTATGTCCAGCAGTGGATGAATATTGGCTGATGATGATGATACATACCCCTATATTCATAGAAATTAAAAAGTACATTATAGAATACCTATATAGTTACATCCATTAAACATCTTTCAAAATTTCAGGAACTCCCAGCGCAGAGGCTGAAGCTAAAGGAGACATGATGGTTTTGCAGCGCGAGCAGATACAATGCGATAGCAAGAAGGCGGACACCATGGAAATGGTAGCTGCAGCAAGAAATACACAAACTGCTGTAAATTAGGCCCACAATGCCAGATGAATGGCATTCATAGAAGCAGGACTTGAGTTGTGGAAAAATGTAGATAGTATTCCTAATCGTAATTCATTAATGAATCCTACTTAATATAACAAAAACATGTATTTAAATGCATCAACATGGTACCTAAGTTATATACTTTTTTCTAGGCTCTTGAGAAAAAGGAGGAATAGTTCTAATTATGTAATAACTTGATTGTTACTGAATGATTATGAGAATACTCAAAGACTTATATGGGAAATAAGGCTTTTATCATTAATATTATTAGTTTTATTAAAGCTTTGTTGTTTTCCAAGATGATTTAGTCAGCAGTGGATATCTGACTTTAGAGAACATATACTTAGGTAATTTGGTTATTCTAGGAAAGAGACTTAAATAAACAAACTGTGATTAATTTGTTGTTTAAATAAATATAAAGTGAATGTGTATAAAATGTGTTTAATTTAACAACTTACAATTTGAGGGATGTTGAAGGAATGTGCAAGTATATGTTTGCTTTCGATTCATCATGCAATACACCCTTATATCTCTGACTACACTTAGGGTGGGTTGCACATCAACTCAAATCCCTTGAAGATTGGTCTCTCTCGTCGAGAAGTAAATATCTCTAAATACACCATTTACGATACCAGTAACGCCATCTGTTGGTCACTAGCGTGCAAAAACACTCATCGCAATAAAATAAAAATAATTTAATATGCTGATGTAGTTTCTAATGTGGATTTGAACAATATAAAAACATTTTGTCTCGGTAACTTTTATTTACATACACTGATAAATAAAATTATTTTAACTAGCTACTGGATCAAAGTAAGTTGTCATTCGGTATAGTTGATTTATGATGTTTATTGATACACTTAGTAGTTCATAGCATCATGATGCGTCATCAATTCATAATCAAATACGTAGGTTAGGCCTAATGCTAATTATCATTGCGTCTGCGTCATTTTACACACAATATGTATTAAAGAGTACAAGATAGTTAATTAAAATGTATATAGATGGCGCTTTTATGAGATGTGTCACCTATAAGTTATACTTAATATATAATTATGTTTGTACACACCCAGCTTGCTGATTTTTATTCTTATCAAGGTTTAACTTTATTTACAAAACATAATATTTTCCTATCTGCACCCATTAGCAAAATTAAATTTAATGTTGAGCAGTTTAACATGTCGAACATCCATCAAAAACATTAAACGTTAAATCCCAAAACACTGCACACTATCAAAATAAAATAAAAGAAGAAAAACGCTTTACACTATCAAAATAAATAAAATACAAAAAGAAAAACGCTTCACACTAATAACATAAAACAAAAGAAAGATCCGCGGTGTGTCGCGAACCAACGACTGTTAAGGACAAACGTATAGATCTCTTAACCAACTAGACCACGGTACTGATAATTGATTCAGTGAAAAACTCCTTGACATTCTTTCCTAGCCTGACTATTTTTCAGTTACTTACAATTTAATTCATTATTTTGAAGTCCCTTGACCATGTACGTATGTAAAGTAGTTATTGCTACGATCTATATACCATCGTCTATCCATTACATACACTCGGTGAGTGGTAGATTTAGTTCTTATCAAGTTTTAACTTGATTAACATAAAATTTTCCTATATGGGCGACTATTTTTTCATAATTATTAAGAAAAATACCAATTCTACACGATACGCTTAGCACTACATGATAGAGGACACTGCAATGAACTTATGGGCATACAAAACATTTAACAGCGTGCTCCCGGAGATTAATTACATTACAATTACTTCGGCGTTATTAAAATCGCTGCCAGCCAGCAGCGATTTTGGATGACATGACGTCATCGTCACACACCCGCGCCTTAGGACACGCAGCTAGCAGTTTAGCAAAACTGGTAACTGCTGCTAGCTGCACTTTATAAGGCGCACGCCACGCCGTAAAGTAATTGTGACGTAATTAATCTCCCGGAGCACGTTGGTAAATGTGATATATGTCTATAAGTTCATTGATATATTCTCTAGCATGTAGTGCTAACAGAATTCTGCTACAATTGCCTTTTTTTGGCCATACAAAAATTGCTGCTAGTTTCTGCTGCTAAATTCACAGACCTGCAACTATACAATACCACCCCATGCACCCATAATGTATTTATTATCTCATTGTAGGCCATGTAGGCCATTAGTCAAGGCCAGAACATTTTAAGTAACACTTCAGATTCATAAACATGAGTTACATAATTTGATCTGCAATTTTGTAATATGACTGGCTGTGTTACATCCGATACAATAGCATGGTACAATATCCGATAGTATTGTTGTGTAAAAACTGTTCATTACACTTGCTTAACTCGGCATGAAATATTTCTTTTTCTTGCCGACTCGTTCAAATTAGCAACTTTTCAAGTTCAGGCTGAAAGAAACGTGAAATTATATTCTTTACAAAGTATTTTTCAAAGATAACCAGTTGTTGGTTTTCCCAACTCCTTTTTATATTAATTAATTTTGCGCTGTTCAAATGAAAGAGCGTTTATTGTACTGGGTACGAGCATTTTGTATAAAATGAGATACTGAAATTGTTATCTTGTGTCTAGGTAATCTTGGTATACTCGTATTTGTGAACTAATTCGCTTATATAATAAAGTATATAATGCATACCTATAATAAATACAACAACTATGTGTTTTGCCCGTGAATGTATCGCCATTTATGGCAAAAGAGAAAACTGTAACTGAAATGAAGATATTTCATAAAATGGCGACCGAGTGGCGTAGTGGTTAGTGACCCTGACTACTGAGCCGATGGTCCCGGGTTCGATTCCCGGCTGGGGCAGATATTTGTTTAAACACAGATATTTGTTCTCGGGTCTTGGATGTGCCCGTAAAATGGCAATAGGCCCGCCCCCTATTACATTGGGACTAACATAACACTCTGGCGAAAAGTGGGTGCAGCAATGCACCTCTGCCTACCCCGCAAGGGAGTACATTAGTACAAGGCGTGAGTGCGTGTGTTTTATATTTCATAAAATCTTGTAACTTTATAAATAACTTTTATATAACCCTTTTATTTATAATATACCTTTGTATTAGCAGTATTTTTAAATACCCTTTTTACTGATCATTTTAGCCAAAAACGTAGCGTTTATTCTATCTTTACATGTACCTTACTTTAGTAATTCTAAATGGGTGAAATCCTTTTCCTTTATCAGATGTTCAAGAGCAAACATTCAAGAAGAGTTAATTGAATAGAAACTTTTATCTAAAACACAAATTGGGAATTGAGAATCGTAAAGTTTAGAATTTGGGCCATTACCAGATCAAAGAGGACGTTATTAGAAGGAAACAAATTTAAGTCAGATCGACCATTAAAGCTACAGATAAATGTTGAAACGTTTCAAAATTATCTAAAAATGCAAAGTTAAATCTACAGTTTCCTAAAATCCATTAGGACGTATTTACCTTTCATTATAGCCGAGATTTTATTGACCCAGTTAAACGGATCAGATGATTAGAAATTAAGCTTAGTGAGTTACTAGGTATACTTAGGCAGGAATTAATGGAATAACTATTAACTATATATCTCATTAGTATGGTAAACATAGTGGCTGAATGTGTAAGATCGAAGACAGAGTGTTGTGGCGCTCAATGGGAGAGGCTTATATCAAGCAGTGGTAGACTACGGGCGATGAAGATGACTGATTGATGATGTTGATGATAATGATAATAGAAGATAGAATGCATTCCAACAATCCTTGAGTATGAGCAAGTTATACATTAAACTGTTTCTATATTGGTCTGTGTAGCGAAGGTTCCCCACAGCATACGTGAAGGACTGTTGTCAGTTCGAGTATGTTTTATAGCCTCGTCTTATCTGGCTACAACTTGGAGGCAGAGGGCAGGGTGCTGGAAGGGCGCGGGGGATAAAGTGAGCCAAGTAGAGCAGCCTGCTCTTACAGATATGGTATTGGATGGATTTATCTAACCCAACCTGCTTGGGTGTAGTACTACAACTCTGTTTTTTAAGCTTTTTCGTTTCAAAGAGTATTATGCATTTATTTATTAAATTAAAATAAATAATGCGAGACAAATATTAGTGCAGGTCTGACTACGGTTTTATATAGCTTACCTAGAAAGTCAATCAAAACTAGTAATTACATCAGTTAGCCATTCTTTGATGCACATAAAAAATCGTCAATATATTTCCGCTAACACTCCACTCCTCTACCCGCTGTCACTACACACACGGCATTAGGAGATATTCGTAAGGAGACGATGTCCTCTTACATACCATGCACAGTCATACATAACTACTAAGTTACATAATTTATGTGTTCGTGAGGACACCCTACGTTGGGTACGAAGAGAAATGTGAAACTCTAATAAATTTTTTCAACTTGAATAATGTATGTGTTCAGTTTTTGATCAATAAAAGTGCAAAGGGGTGATGACTTATTTAATTTGTTGTGAATTGTTGATGAAATTATGATAAGAACATTAGATAAGTTCACTTCGAAAACATTGACTACGAAAGCATCAAATTTGGATCATCTATAAAAATGGTGACTAGGCCACAGGCTAGTTTCAGAAAATAACACATCCCGTACTCATATGTAAAATTGTGGCATTGTATGAGACATAATGCAACATTTAAATGTAGAATTGTTAATTATTCTTTCCGCTTTGTTCCACGCGGCAACTTACCAACGCGTACCTACAGTCGTACATACGTCTGGTTAACATGTCGAGTTGAGACAAAGAAAAATGTACAAAATATTCGTAGGTACCAGGGGGTCACTCTATACTGACGAAAAACAAAGTTTTGGAGCGCTGATGCGTGGGCCACGACTCTATCTTAATAATGTATCAAACGTGCCTATTGTACGACCGCTTTCGTTAGCTTTTCGTCAGTATAGAGTAACCCTCCAGGTACTTACTGTTTACCGCAACAGCGGGCACAATTTTAATTGCGATTCTCTCTTCTGAAAACCACAGCTTGTTTTTCAATAGCATGCGAGAGCTTACAGTATGTGAGTTTAAATTGCTGTATTAATATTTGAGGATAGAAAGTAAAGCACATATGTATTTTGTATACCCAAATACCATATTATTATAGGTACATATAGTGGTCAGAGATAATCCTAGAAGAGGTAGTAACTAGGGCACTGCAACTTTTTCCCAAATATTTATCCATGTTAATTCTCAGATAGCTGTTTTTTCAATGGAGACTTATGGAAGGGAGTGACTGAAGTTATGATGAATCAGCGAATGGCTAATCTGACTGGCCAACCTTTTCATCACGCTGACTAAACTAGTCTAGCTGTAGTATTCATTAACAGCACGATAAGAAGAAGAAGTAAAGATCTACTACAAATTATACACGCTACTTATTTTAGAGTTTTTTTACCAGAAGAGTCTCCTATCACAATAACACAATACTTGATTTTGAACACAACACTTTTATTCGTTACATAGCTTACTGGCTACCAGTTTGGACAGAGCTTCCGCTTATGGTGTTTTCGGTTCGAGCGCTAGCACGACAATCAGCCCTCCCCGGCATAGCCGGTTGCTTTTATAGACCTCACGAACTTCTAGGCTCTTACTACTGGGTGGCGCTCATTGGTCGTTCTGGCGCAGAAACTTGACAAATTCAGTACTTATAAACTAAAACAGCCTTATTTAAGTGTAAATTAACAAAAACACTACAGAGATGTAAGGAAATCACGACATTCGGCCATCTGAAAGTGTGCAAACCTCCGGTGCACACATTAATTTAATGAAATGATTAAGTTATCGAATTAATTGATCGATGGTAAGTATAATTTGTAACCTCTATATTTTACACAATCAAATACATAAGCAAATTAAAACAAATTAATAAATATAGGTACCTGACATTTAGTCAATTTATAATGTAGTCAATTACCTGAATTATTTCTTCTTTTCGTTAGGATTAGTTTTTATTACAATCACTATTTATTTGTACATATCTTAATTTATACACGCGTGATAAACCATTTAACTTTTACCCAATTAGTAATATACATTATACAAACTTAAGGTTTTTTTTTTATATATACAATTTAAGTTTGTAATGTAACAGAAAAATACCTAATAACTTATTTACAAAAGCAACAAATATTTGATGCCTGCATATAAATTTTAAACAAACTAATGAGAGATTGAAAGATAATCACGACATTTTGTCTCCTGGCTACTTTTCAGAATCTTCTTGAGTATCGCTATTTTCAGAATCAGAGGAATTGTTGTCTACATCTAAAGCTTTGAAATGGATCCATGGACGCATTCTATCAGCCGCGACAACACTTTCATATAGACGTGTTTGTTGAAAGCCTGGCACAGTACCGATTTTATACCGATCATTACCTAATGATTTTATAACTTTATAAGGTCCGATGAATTTAGGTAGTAGCTTCGTGCTTTTACCATCGTTTCGAAAACTATTCTTAACTATTTTCACCAAGTCGCCCACCTGGTAGACCGGTGCAGCTATCCTATTTAAATCGTGTTTATCTTTTTGTTTTTGTTGATTCAGTCTTATATTATCTAAAGCATCTATTCTAACTTCTTTAATATTGTCAACGTTTTGTACATTTGTGCTATCGGGTACGCCTATACAATTTTCGGTTGGACCAGAAAATTTCATCCCAAATAATAACTCAGACGGACACTTTTTAGTTGAAGCATTAACGGTGTTATTAACGCCCCATTGAACTTTCCCGAGTGCTTTGTCCCAATCTTTTTCATTCCCATCAAAGTTTTGGGTTGATAACGAGGTCAAAATCGTCTGATTAAACCTTTCAGCTTGGCCGTTTGCCCTGGGGCAAGCCACAGCATTCAAGATATGCTTAATTCCATTGTCTGAACAAAAACCTTGGAATTGGGAGGAGGTAAAAGCTGTACCTCGGTCTGAAATAATTCTTACAGGAACTGCAAAGTCATTAAATAAATCTTCTAATACTCTAATGACGCTTTTTGTTTTTGTGTCTCTTACAGGTCTTGCAAATAAATACTTTGTAAACCCATCAACAATGGTAAGGATGTAACTATTGCCTCGTTTACTCCTGACAAACGGTCCTACGTGATCTAAGTGAAGAGTGTGAAAAGGAATTCCTACTTTGTCGATGGGATGTAAGTGTCCAGACGGTACTCTACTTGAACTATCTTTATTGTATGCGCAGCTGATACATGCCGAAACGTATTTCTTAATAAATTTGCGCATTTTGGGGAACCAGTATTTATTTTTGACCCTTTCTAACGTTTTTGCAATCCCAAAATGACCTACATCGTCATGGTTCATTCTACAAATTTGCCATCTAGCATTTTTTGGTACAACTAAACGTAATTGATCGTCTACTTTTCGAAACAAGACATTATTTTTGAGGACATAGTTCTTTTTAATTTCGGCAGATTCCTCATCTATATCGGGTTTCAATACTTTAGTCACACGAACAAGTTCTGGATCGGCTAGTTGTAATGTAAGCATCCAGTTGTCGGAAGAAATATTTAACACGGATGGGGATTCATTTAATAATCCACGCGATTCAATATGGTGGTTCAACAATGGGTTTCGGCTAAGGGCATCGACGTGCGCCATCTTTAGACCTGCGCGATACTCAATTTTAAAGTTAAACTCGCTTATTTGCAGCCACCACCTTGCGATCCTTGGTATTAGGTCTCTACGGGTTAGTGTTGTCCTCAACGCATTACAATCGGTAAACACTGTGAAATTAATGCCTAAGAGATAAACTCGAAACTTCTTCAGCGAACAAACCACTGCCAGAGTTTCCAACTCGTAGGAATGCATGTGGCGTTCCTCTGGAGTAGTCTGTCTACTGAAATAGGCCACGGGCTTAAGCGTTCGGGGGTTACCTTGCCATTGCATCAGAATACCGCCTAACCCTAATGAACTGGCGTCAGTATGTAATTCTGTTTCTAATTTTGGGTCATAGAGTGCTAAAACAGGCCTATCAACTAATTTCGATTTAAGGCTATTGAAAGCATCAATTTCAGTCACTGTCCATTGCCATACCGAGTTTTTTTTAAGTAAATTAGTCAGCGGTCTTGCTATTTCTCCGAAACCCTTCACAAACTTCCTAAAATAACTGGCAAGTCCTAAAAATTGTCTTACCTCATGCACATTACGAGGAGCTGGGAAATCTTTAACAGCTAATATCTTCCTTTCACTAGGTCTTATCCCTGATGCTGATATTTCATATCCTAAATATTCTATTGTTTCGTCAAAGAAGCTACACTTCTGCAACTTTAAGGTGAGCCCCGCCTGTTGTAATAATTGTAATACCTCTTCAAGGCGTTCAAATCCCTCGTTTATCGTTGCTGATGGAATTAGCAAATCATCCATGTACGCTAAAGCATATGTAAACCGCCGCGCACCAAGTATCTTATTTATCATTCTTTGGAAAACCGCTGGGGCGTTTGCCAAACCAAACGGCATTCTTTTGAACTCGTAATGGCCATCTGGCGTTACGAATGCCGTCAAATGTTTGCTACTTTCCGCAACGGGTATTTGATAGTAGCCAGAGGCCAAGTCAAGGGTAGTGAAATATTTATTACCACTCAGGATAGAGATTTGGTCGTCTATTATGGGCAATGGATATTTATCTTTTGTGGTCTTATTATTGAGAGCCCGGTAATCTATACACAAACGTTGCTCTCCATTTTTCTTTTTCACTAGCAATATGGGACTTGCATAATCAGATTGAGATTCCTGAATAATGTCATTTTGCAAAAGATCACCTACCATTTCCCTAACCTTCTCTCTTTCAGAAAAAGATAGACGATACGGCCTATATACAACAGGGTTACTATCTTGCAATTGAATTTTAATCTCAGCCTCACTTGTGCAACCTAATTCTTGTAAATTTGTAGCGAAACAGTCTCTATAACGTTCCAATAGCTTATCAAGCCTGTCTTTAGTTTTATTATCTAAGTATTCACCCGTTCTGATCTCATTTTTATCTAATGGTGGATATACATAGCCCGAGCGTGTATTAACGCGAAGACATTTTAATTCAGTGGCTGGCCTTGCTCTAGCTATTGAATATTCTGCCTTAAACTCAAGGGGGGGTTTATTTAGCACGGTAATGAATATAACTCCTTTACTATTCTCTAATTTATAGCATCCACCATGTAAATGATATTCTTGGTCTGGGTTTGTTCGAGTACCTCCTTCAATGTAAATATCTCCAGAATACGGTTCCTTGGTATAAACTTCAATTAAACCGTTTTCTGTTAAACATGTGTCTTGCAAAACAATTAGCTTAAACGTTTTGTCGCTGTCAGTGATTTCACTACTATTAGGACAACTGTAAAAGTACAAGGCATCGCTATTTTTCAGGGCAGTGATGGAAGGTAACTCTGTGAAGTTTTGGCCTATGAGCAATGGAGTCTGTAAGTACTCATCCTCAACTACAAACATATCGATCTGTGCTTCTATTTCATCCAACTTTATATTAGCATTGACTTTGTAAAGAGGTCTTGTTTGACAGTTGCCAAAACCTGTGATAACCGGTACACACTCATTAAGTTTACTTAACCCAAGAGATTTTGCATTAGATGCCCTGATAAGGCTACAATCGCTGCCAAAATCTACATATGCCTCAAGCGTCGAGCCATTAACAATAGTTTGTTTGAAGAACTTTTTGTTTTTCTCACTATCTAGTCAGCTGATCTTCATGTTTTTGCTAGAAGCAATCTCTCGACTGTTGCCTATGGAAGCTAACGGTTTACGATTACAATTTTCAGAATCGTGGCCAATTCTAAAGCATTTCCTACACTTGATCAAAGGTTTGGGACATGAATCGAAAAAATGACCTTTCTCTTGGCAATTGAAACAATGTGACTGATTGTTTGTTGTCGGACTAGCAGTGGTGGTTTTAGTTGTGGGGCTGTTGGATGCATTAAATGAGTTATTTAGCCTTTGATGATCACGCCTACGATAATTAGTGCTTGCTAACGTCCGTGGCTGTGGATGCTGTGAAACGAGGTAGTTAAGCAAGTCCTCTGGTTCATTACATTTCAAAGCTTGTGCACCGTTTCGAATTGAAGTAGCTGTTATACCATAAATAATGCATTCTACAGCTTTCCTGCCCCTAATTTCGCACCTAGTTACTAAAGATAACTTCTCATAAAAATACTCCCTCAGACTTTCTTCGGGACGAGAGACACGCAATAGCATTTCCTCCAAAAGTTTGCCATAGTTTTCTTCGTTGGGAAATGCTTTGATTAATTTATCCTGCCACTCAACCCAGGTATAATTAACAGTTGGCAATGATTCATACCATTTTTTTGCTAAACCACATAGTTTTTGTAGAGCGAAATGCATTGTTTGCCTTTCGTCCCATCCGTATATTACAGAACATTCATTGACTTTGTTAAGCCATCTCTCAGTAGTTTGGGACTTGTTATTTGGGTCAAACTCAGGTATAACGTTAAGATTTTGATTAAATGACAATGTACTCTTACTTGGCATTCCTTGTAAGACCGATAAAATCTTCACCATATCTTCAGGCGACAGGGCAGCATTTGACTGGCGAGATGTTGACGGTCTCTGGTTCGACTCTGGAGACGAAGATCTGGTACGCCTACGACGCCGGCGCTGCCGCTTTTTTCGGCGACGCTCTCTTTCAATGGAAGAGTCGGTGCTGGTTTCGGTATCGTTGGAACGGTTTCGACGCCTTGACTTTCTCTCTGGAGTTTGTCTGGACTCCTCTCGAGATACCCGAAGGTTATCGGGCTCAGGAGACATTGTGGTTCTGTAAATTACCAATATTATTCGCATTGTGTATATTTAAACTCAGATTTTTTTGATGAACCATTCTTTTTCTTTAAAAATACTTTGCTGTAAACTTATTAACTTCAAATATTCTTCCCTACATCAAGAAAAATTAAGTTAAATTTAGTAAATGGAGTATCCATGTATATAAAAAAAACCATAATAAGTTCAAACTCGTAATATGGGCTGTATTACTTTATTTTAAAACAATATTTTAAACTAAAAGTGATCGCAAGTCATCTGTGGGTTGTAAACCTATGTGACTCGATCAGCGTTTAATCATCAACTACTTATGGAAATACACCTACATGATTCCACACAGACTTTGCTTAATTTAACTGTACAGTCTACATAATTCTATACGGTATCTAATCATCATCAACCTACAGGAACGCACCTACATGGTTCCATGCAGTATCTAATCATCATCAACCTACAGGAACGCACCTACATGGTTCCATGCAGTATCTAATCATCATCAACCTACAGGAACGCACCTACATGGTTTCATGCAGTATCTAATCATCATCAACCTACAGGAACGCACCTACATGGTTCCATGCAGTATCTAATCATCATCAACCTACAGGAACGCACCTACATGGTTCCATGCAGTATCTAATCATCATCAACCTACAGGAACGCACCTACATGGTTCCATGCAGTATCTAATCATCATCAACCTACAGGAACGCACCTACATGGTTCCATGCAGTATCTAATCATCATCAACCTACAGGAACGCACCTACATGGTTCCATGCAGTATCTAATCATCATCAACCTACAGGAACGCACCTACATGGTTCCATGCAGTATCTAATCATCATCAACCTACAGGAACGCACCTACATGGTTCCATGCAGTATCTAATCATCATCAACCTACAGGAACGCACCTACATGGTTCCATGCAGTATCTAATCATCATCAACCTACAGGAACGCACCTACATGGTTCCATGCAGTATCTAATCATCATCAACCTACAGGAACGCACCTACATGGTTCCATGCAGTATCTAATCATCATCAACCTACAGGAACGCACCTACATGGTTCCATGCAGTATTTAATCATCATCAACCTACAGGAACGCACCTACATGGTTCCATGCAGTATTTAATCATCATCAACCTACAGGAACGCACCTACATGGTTCCATGCAGTATCTAATCATCATTAACAAGGGACAAGCATAAACTTCATTATCCATACGATATCATATATTTTTACCAGTTTTACTGTATCACCCGCTCATATTATCAGAGAGTCGCCCTGATCAAATATAAAGTGTATTCTATCTATCTATCTATAAAGGGGTGCACTTTGGTACATGATTGAATAGTAGTATGAACGACTCTGCATGCCTCTTGTATCAAAAGTAAGTTCACAACAGATAAGTATCATATTATTGTTTCGAAAGCGTAATTAAACGACATTGAATCTTCATTTACTTCACTCTTATATTTCAAGCAATATTCCTCTACTTAAATCAATTTAATTACAAACATGTGATCCATAGCTATTACCGGAGGGTAGCCCCGATCAAATAACTAAGGGTTATGTTAACTTAACGGTATTCCCAGAGAGTAGCCCTGAGCCAATACGTATAAGCTATTTATAAATTTATTTAGTAAATTTATAAATAGCTTATACTATTTATAAATTAAATTCAAAATAAAAACCGTTTCTTTTTTTTCACTTAATTATGCTTTCTTATTTTTATATAGAAACAAATAATTTTAATTATCATGAAAATTACTAACCTTGGTTCTGATCTCACTTCTGAAGTATCACAATAACACAATACTTGATTTTGAACACAACACTTTTATTCGTTACATAGCTTACTGGCTACCAGTTTGGACAGAGCTTCCGCTTATGGTGTTTTCGGTTCGAGCGCTAGCACGACAATCAGCCCTCCCCGGCATAGCCGGTTGCTTTTATAGACCTCACGAACTTCTAGGCTCTTACTACTGGGTGGCGCTCATTGGTCGTTCTGGCGCAGAAACTTGACAAATTCAGTACTTATAAACTAAAACAGCCTTATTTAAGTGTAAATTAACAAAAACACTACAGAGATGTAAGGAAATCACGACACTCCACAGCTTACAAAAAACTCATTAATTAGTAGTCACGTGGGACCTGACTAGAAAGGAAGAACAAAGAAGTGCGTTCGTAGAAAACCTATTTTAAACTGAACAACCAGCGTTTATGAGGTGATCCTCATATTACCATACGTACTTGATGGTTCGATCCTATAACAACATTTTCAGTAAAATCTGTTTTCGTAGTAAAGTGTTTTCGAGCACCAATTAACATGAAAAACATTGAACTTGTTCTAGATGCACAAGTTCCATCGAAAATTGCTGTTTGTAATATTGTATGGGTTCCTTTCACATGTTGTGATTATGCACTCCATTACAGGTATAATAAATATGAAGAAAGATGTATGTATGTACCGTTTTGTACAAAATAAAAACGTTGTGTTAAACTGGTATTTTCCAGTCCTGATGAAACCAAACTTAACCAATTTAGACCGATATACCCAGATCCCCATCCCCTTAGTTTATTTACGTTATATTTAGTCACAATATTATTCTGATAGATTGATTAAAAGATTAACTATGAAACAATTACCTCTATACGTGCCTACACGTAATCCCGCCGTATCGTATACAGGTGAATGTAAATCCAATTATAGAGCCACAAGTGATTACGCTGATTGAGAACTCAGTCCCCGAGAGCCTGAGGGTCACTCTATATGACAGAAATCGAAGTTTTCGGAGCTTGAGCCACTACTCTTTCTCGTTGTATTAAACGTGCCGATTGCACGACAGCTCTCGCTTGTTCGTTTTTCGTCAATAGGTATAGAGTAACCTTCTTGAGAGGACTGCGCGCCTAATTGACATTCTTACTTGTACTTGTAGGTAACCATATTTTAATTGGAGGCTCCACTATCCTTATTCCATCTTATAAGTATACGTAGAATCAAGAAATAAACCAAAATAGGTTAGTAAAGTTTATAAACTCCATTATAAACTCCCAATTGCTTGCTTTTGATTTGGTATCTAAAATCTAAATGTTACTTTTTAAGCACAAAACCCTATCATATAACTTATTCTTCGCAGTCACCCAGCTAATTTCTTATTCGACGAAACCTCACTTCCAACTTCCTTTAAAGTTCGCTCTCCATACACGGTGTAATACCTGGCAACAGTTGTGAAGCCTGCATCGCACAAAAGGGGATGAACTAGTCTTTGTACGGACTTCCGCGCACACGTCTAAACTATGAAGACATGCGGCGCCACCTATAATCACTCTGCAGAGTCTCGGGGTGAGTCTACAGGCGGCGACTGACCTGTAACATTTTAATGTAACGTAACGTAACATCGAAATGTTAAGGTGGGTACTGACCAACGTTACAAGGTGTAATGTAACATGTTACACAGCGAGCATTCGTGCAGTCAGCACGTAGTGTTATGGGGTAACCAGCTCGCTTTGAGTGCTCCATCCGGCTGTCAGTTTTTTGGGGAACCTTTTGAGTGTTACGCCGCGCCGTTCAGTCAGTACGCTGTAACAATTCTTCACGAGCACACAATGTCTTTCCTCTCGTATAAAATTGAGTAAATTGACGACCGAATGGCGTAGTGGTTAGAGACCCTGACTACTGAGCCGAAGGTCCCGGGTTCGATTCCCGGCTGGGGCAGATATTTGTTTAAAGACAGATATTTGTACTCGGGTCTTGGGTGTTGATATTTATATTTAGTATCTATCTATCTATGTATTTGTATAGATATATTATCAGCTGTCCGACACCCATAACACAGGTTCTGCCTAGCTTGGGGTCGGATGGCCGTGTGTGAGATGTCCCCACATATTAATTTAATTTAAAGTAAATATGACAAAGATAAAACGATGGCTGGCGAATATGGAGCGCAGAGTTCGAAGGAGCATGTTACGTCGATTTTAGAACACAGCTTTGCGTAACATGCTCGCTGGGAATGTTACATTACAGTCCATAACGTTGGTCAGTACCCACCTATACCAGTACAGGTCAGTACAGCGGGCGGGCCCGCTCTCTACGAGCGCCGCTTGTTCCACGCGGCTGTCGGTATTTTCGTGAATCCCTTTGATTTTTTTATTTTTACGTCAATACAACTTCTTTATCCGACATTAAGATTACCAAGGGCAGAGCGCAGTCGAGCAGAGTGTTCGCCGCGAGCAAGGGAACATGTCAGGTAAGGCCGTAACGTAACTTGCTCGCTTCGAAAGCTACGGCCAAATGCTCGTGTCTGTCGCCGCCTTAAGGTGGGTACTGACCAACGTTACGAGGTGTAATGTAACATGTTACACAGCGAGCTTTCGTGCAGTCAGTACATAGTGTTACGGGGAAAGCAGCGAACAACGAGCCGATTTTAGAACCCAGCGTTGCGTAACATGCTCGCTGGGAATGTTACATTACAGTCCGTAACGTTGGTCAGTACCCACCTCAAGCTCGGGCGGCGAGAGATCCGGATACTTTGGTCCGTTTTACCGCGCAGTTTGCTACTGCGCTACTTTATAAAGCATAGTTGAAACAAAAAGGTATTGTGTGTTAGTAACTGGGACGTTGTGGCCAGGGGACATGGGGACCACTCTAGTTTACGAAAAACGAGCAAAATTTTCGGAGCGTCGCTGAGATGACCATGTATTATATTATACTAGCTGTTCCCGCGCGCTTCCCTTCGCCTTAAAAAGTTTTCCCGTGGGAATTCCGGGATAAAAAGTAGCCTATGTTCTTTCCCAGGGTCTAGACCGTATGTATACCAAATTCGATTCAAATCCGTTCAGTAGTTTTGGCGTGAAAGAGTAACAGACAGACACAGTTATTTCGCATTTAAAATTTAAGTTAGGATGTGACAACTGCACGGCTGATCTCTTCCGTTCGTAAGCTAGAGTAGTAAGGTAAAAGTAGAGTAATCCTGCAGGATAGGGAATGTGTTCCGTGGATCCTTTGCAGAATAGCTCAAGGGCACTATCCTTGAGCTATTCTGTGCCTATCATCATCAGTTAGCATTCCTACGCTACCTTCTAACGAGGACCACTATACCCAGACCTTTATCATTAAACCTTTTCCAGCACCCTAAATTTAAGATAATTTTCCGTATTAAAGATAGTCGGTTTGGGCTGGTGCTTAAGTTTACGTTTATTGTTTGTGTACTTAAAAACTTATCTACTACCACGATTAAAATAAAAAATCTCACCACAATAATCATTATTTTTTAACAACACTATTTAATGGGGGTTTATTCTACTGCAGAATCAGTAAACCACAAAACTGTAAGGGACAGGAACCCTTCCCGGAACCTGCGCTTGGATTACTCCGGAAATTAGGATTTGAATGTGGCTAGTTACGGTTAGAAGGAACTTCGTAATTAATGATCAGGATTAAATTGAATGTAAAATAATGGTGTGCTATTTAGGTACTTCGTAAAAATATATTACAGTGAGGTACTCAATAAAAAAATATAATTTTCAATAGAATTATACTCAGGGGATTGCAGAAGCAATAGTAAGCTTAAATTGTATGCTACATACTCTATATTTACCTTGTTGATTTGACTTCTGAATTTTGACTGACCTTTCTTGACTTTTTAAATTTGGGGTTTGTTTTTTAGGCGATGTTAAATAAGTTGTAGAACAAAAGTTATTAAGAATGAGCCCCTGAGTCTCCAAACCGTCGAGACGAGACGTCAATCAACCAATTAGGAACGGCGCAGCACGTCAGTGGACCAATCGCGTGGCCGCAGTAGCCAATCAGACTCGCTCAGCACCCCGTCAGGTACAAAATAACCACGATAGACATTAATATCTATGGTTTACAATATTTATAGGATTTCTTCTATACTTAAATTGAAAATGATGCGTTTTTCTCTTTCCCTTTTGGTATTCCCCAAGAATGAATAATAACTGGATACTTACTTATATTTTTGTTTCAAGAATGACTTAAATGATAGTTCTATAAAAAAAATATGAGCTCATAATAAACGGTCAAGGGTTATTAACTTTGTATTGCTTACCTAACTTAATTATACCCTTGGAAAGGCAGTCTCAAAGGGGTGGGTCATTTATACTGTAAGTGGTGACTATTCGTCATGGGTGTTGAAATTTTGAGTGCGGGTACTTTGTGTAGGGTCAAGAACATAAATAGAGCCCGAGCCTCAGAGGAGTGATTCCCTACCAACGCATTATGAAAATTACACTAGCACTAGATCTAGTAAGTAAGTAGATTAGTCGTAAACTAATTTTCATACATCGTCAGGTCGACATACCGCAACTAAATAATAATGCCTAAAAATGTAACAAAAACTTTTTGCTATATATAAATGGTCAGGGCTAAAACTTTGGGTTACTTTTCAGCAGCAATTATTATTTTATTCCACCACCACATACCAAGGACTTAAAAAAAAAGACGTAAATACAAATGCAAATTCAGCGTGGACAAGCGAGACTTGCAGGCGGAGTGTTGACCCGAGCCGTGTGCCCCATCGTCATAGCTCAGCGCATACATCGTCAACCAGGCGGCTCCAGAGGACGTTTGTTAAACGAAATACGAACAAACAAGTATTTGCAGTGGGTCACTTTCTGAATCGACGAACGACTGTAGCTTACGAAAGACTAATCCCCTTATTCATAAAAAAGTTACTGGACGCTTTAGCTATTGAACTGTAGCTTTGGGGCCGTCCATTAATCACGTGAGGTAGTTTTTCTCATTTTTTGACCCCCCACTCCCCCCGGGTGATATTTGGTGAGGTTTGGGACCAACCCCCCCTCCCCCCCCTGGATCACGTGTATTTCTTTGGAAGACTATGTAAAGGCAATTTTTGACTAGAAAAAATATAGGTAATACTACAAATCGTTAAAATTTTTGCGCCGTCCAAAATATCGGTTCAGATATACCTAATTTTTGATAAAAAATTAATACACATGATGTCTAACGAGAACCCCCCCTCCCCCCTCGTGATGTTTCGTGAGGTTTTCAGTACCCCCTCCCCCGCCCTTTGAGCCTCACGTGATTAATGGACGGCCCCTATGCCACTCTCTTTCAAAGAACAAAGGGGGTAAGTTTTTGAGTGCAGCTGCGCTTACATAAAAACGAACTGTAAAGACAATTTTCATAATTTGCTAGACTTTTCCGTTAAGGAATAATTAGGTATTATGTCACTAAAACATTTTCTTTGCTTGCGAGAGTGTTTCGGATTACCACGTGACGTACTTAAACATAAATAATTAAGCACATTATTTTATTTTATTTTTTTTATTTTATTTATTAGCGAAACAAACAGCATTATTTTAAAAATAAACTATCACTAAAGAAATTACAACTAAAATGCCAATTACATGTTTCGACTGTACACCAAAATATAATAGCTTAAATATTTTAAATAACTTATCTACATTAAAGGCCAAAATAATAATAATGTATTTATATAAAATTAATTAATTTAGAATAAAAACTATGATTACAATTTAAAACAAAACAAATCAAAAATATTACATACGCAAGCGGGGGTGAGTGTGTGTGTGTGTATGTGTGTATTTGTATGTATGTGTGTGTGTGTATGTGAGCATGTGTGTGATGAAGTGTTTGTAGGAGACTAACAGCAGTTTGTCTGTAAAATAATAATATATATTCATTCCGATTTCTCAGCAATAATTTCCCTGACGTTATTAATGAAAATATTTCTGGATGTTGCAAATATGTCAAGACTGCTAAAGTTTTTATTATAGGATATCATTATTCTTTTCAGAGCGTTATTAGCACAGTAGTTAGTCTGGTAAGGCAGAGGTTTAAAAAGTGGAGTTACTCTGGTACGCTTGATTGGAACACACCATTGCAATGAAGACAACAGTTCAGAACAATCAATATTGGCATGAATAATGTCATACAGTAATTTCATATCCGATGTTACACGACGGTTTTCCAAACTATCCAGACCATAATATTTTTCTAGGTATTGGTAATTATCTTTGTAGAAAATTCGTTCCCTATATGCCAGCTGTCTAATAAATTTGTGTTGAACTGCCTCAATTCTTTTCTTATAAACCTCATACTGGGGTGACCAAACTGGTGAGGCGAATTCCAGAATGCTACGGACATGAGTCATATACAGAAGTTTGAGAGTTTCTGTACATGAAAATCCACGACCTATCCTCATTATGAAACCCAACATTTTATTAGCACGAGTTATTATGCTACTAATGTGTGCATCAAACATCATTTTGTTATCCATGATGACACCCAAGTCTCTAACTTTGGCTTTCTCCGTCAAAATTGTATCAGCTATAGTGTAGCTATGTAAAATTTTATTAGTTTTTCTAGTATAGGATATTTTAAAACATTTTTTAGCATTAAGTTCTAATTGGTTAACCGCACAATAATCCTGTAGACGAATTAAGTCATTCTGCAATCTGTTGCAATCATTCAATGAATCGATCACAAGGAATATTTTTAAATCATCAGCAAATAGATTGAAGTGGGCATTTTTAAAGCATTTGTAGATGTCAAAAATGTATGCATTGAAAAATAGGGGTCCCAAAAGTGAACCCTGCGGAACACCAGAGCTCATTTTGACTAATTCAGAACGTGCCCCGCCTACAACTACTGACTGGCTTCGATTGGTAACATAAGATGTTACCCATCTTAACAGACTGCCATGTACGCCCATGACGCTAAGTTTCGACAAAAGCACGTTATGGCTCACTTTATCAAAGGCTTTTGAAAAGTCAGTATATATAGCATCCACCTGATTACCGCCATCAATATTATTCAGTACGTAGTACGATGACTGTAACAAATTCGAAACAACCGACCGTTTGCGCATAAAACCATGCTGGTTTTCTGGTATGTTCTTAGTTATTAATGGATAAATTGAATCATAAACTATTTTCTCCAATAATTTGCTAATACACGGCAATACAGATACTGGACGATAATCAGTAGCCCTTGATTTAGATCCGCCCTTAAAAATGGGTGCAACCTTCGCTGTTTTCCATTTAATAGGCATGATGCCTTCTGTTATTGATCTATTGAACAGAATACACAGTGGGACAGCTAAGGATTCCTTGCACCTAACAATAAAAACCGGTGGGATGTTATCAAGACCACTTCCCTTATTTATGTCGAGTTTATCAATGTATCTTTTTACTATATCCGGTGTAATCTTGATAGTTCCTAAGCAATCAGTATTCCAACAGTCTTCATCACATGCGGTCAAGTGATTATTGATGTCTACACTAGAATTATCATTGCCATTAAAAACACTACCGAAATAGTCCGAAAAACAGTTTACTATCTCTGCTGGTGAGTTTGCCACATTGCTCCCACATGTAATTCTATTAGGAATCGACGAAGTGCCCTTTTTGACTTTAACAAAGGACCAGAAATTTTTCGGATTATCTAAAATGTTACATTCAGATTTAATAGTAAATTTCCGATAATCCTCCTTAATAAGTTTCTTTTGTCTAGTGCGTAATAGAGCAAACGTATCATAGTCACGGGGATTTTTGTAGAGCTTATACAGTTTATGGTACTTGGCTTTTTCCCGAGTTACTTTTCTTAGGTTATGAGAGAACCAATGTGGATAACCCTTAGCGGGTTTTATTTTAGTCGGAACATGATTACCTATAATTTCGTCAATTATATCATAAAATTTATCTACTGCTGCGTCTAAATTACAATTATCGAATTCAGTTTTCCAGTCAATATTAATTATTTCTTCATTAATAACATCATAGTTGGCTTTAAAAAATTGTTTTATATAAGATTTAGTTTTTATATTGGAACTAGGCAATATGTCAATATGTAAAGAAAGAGTTGGATGATGGTCATCTTCTTTCACTAGTGGCTCCGGATTCTTATTAACAGTGATATGCATGTTGCTAAACACTAAGTCAAGTATTTTATTTAACTTATTTGGAATTGCATTAAATTGGTCAAGATCAACATAAGCCATAGTATCTAATAATGCCATATTGGTTTTACCACTAAAACAGTCAGTGCTGCACACACCTAAGCGATCACAGTTCCAAAATATATTTGAGCAGTTGAAGTCACCGAGCACAATAAAATCATCATTAATATATTTATCTCTGTAAATCATAAGAGCTTCAGTAAACTCTAGCATCTGCTCATGGTGATTTGGACCTGGTTGAACATAAACACAGCAAATATGTAGCACTCGTGAACCTGCCAATGAAATTTGCAACCATATACTGTCAACAAAACAAGACACATCAACAACGGAAGCGTTCAAGGTCTTTTTTATCCCAACCATCACTCCTCCACCAGTAAGCGCGACCGAAGCGAGTCTATCCTTCCTAAAAACATCATATTTACTGATGTCGAAAAGTTCACCATCATGAAATCCATCATTTAACCAACTTTCTGTAATGAAAAACGCATCACATTCTAAATTTAATGTACTGAGGTAGAAGTCATCAATTTTAGTGCGCAAACCGCGCACGTTCTGGTAGATAAAATTGAATTAAATTAAAATATAATCAAAAATAAAAATTGCAATAAATGTCAAATCGCAGCGAATCCATATATCCAATGAGAGTGGTTTATTTATTTTACAGACAAGCGTAAGGGAATAGTGTGGTGAGTTGTGTGGTGGGTTGTGTTGTGTATGTGAGTTTGCGTATGTGAACATAATATTACTATAATAAACAACAATAATAACTAGAAACAAATAACAATCAGAGCCAATATTTAATTTGGAACGTTCCGTGACAGTTTTGACAGGTCGTCCTCGGAACTTATCAGTGTTTTGTCCGCACCGTCGTTGCGCCTTACAAATATTCTGCAGTTTCGCACCCAGACATACTGAAACCCCAAGTTCTTACACAGCGTCTTAGTCTTCTTCAACAGGAGTTTGTTGTTAGGCGTTAGGTGCTCGCTCACGAAGATGTCTGCAGATTTTCCAGGCAGTCCCAGTGCATTTGAAGTAAGCCGTTTTTTTCTGGCAGCAGATATCAGACCATCTTTAGTGAGCTTGGATTTTAATTTAGCTACTATTGAGCGGGGACGGCCATTGCCTGGATTAAATTGAGCTACACGACTGACAAATTCCACATCAGCGCTATCCATTGGAACGTCACATGTCTTAGCCAGTTTCAACAGCATTGACTGAAGATTCTCATCTTTAGTTTCTGGTATTCCACTTAGCTCAATATTAAGCATTCTGTATCCTTGCTCTCGATGCTCGTTATCATTTTGTATTCTCTTTACGGTATTAGTGAGTTCAATTATATTTGATTCCAGTTTTTTTATCGTAGAGATTTTTTTATCATGACTCAGGATCTTCTTCTCAACATCAGTAATTCTATCACTCGTATCCTGGGTAGATTTCCTTATCTCCTCCATATCGGTTCTTATGCTTTTTAAATCATCCTTGATAGTTTTGATTTCCTTTATTTCTTTATGAATTTCTTGTAATTCTCTCATCAACGATTCAAGATTAATGTCCTTGGTACTTGGACTACCATTTCCCATCCTCCGGGTAGTCGGTCTTGAAGACATTTAAATGATTTGTGAATGCGTAAAATGGGACGTCTTAATAACACAGTACCTCAGAATAATGATTCGCGGTGCAGAAACAAAACGCAGCTCTCAAATTTTAATCTGGTCACACTAAGTGCTGTCAAATGCCACCTGACAGCCGTCAGCTGGTCTGAGTTAGTGTGAGTGCGTGGGTTATGCGTCCGATATTCTATTGTTTTAGCAGTACTATCAGTGTGTGAGTGAGAAATTCAAAACCAAAATCTGTTATTGAGGTACCTCTTTGTGTTGTGAAGTCCGTAAATATTGAAGTAACCGTGGTATTTTCCGTCACAAATAGTCACTTAAGGTTATGTTGTCACTGCTGCACAATATGGTTACAGGTATTTGACTTATATATTGTATTTTAATTATTTATTTAAATATAAACAAAAAGCTACTGTTTACTTTCAAAGGCGGTGTCGCCACATTAATGTGTTGTACACTTTTATTGTATTTAGAACTTTTGAAAATAAATGGTTCGGAATTAAATTGTAAGATTCAAGTTTCAAACGCATTATAGGTAATTTGATTCCATCAGTTTTCCATTAGCAGGTCACACACATACCTACAGGTACGAAGGCTCATGTTATCGACCAATCACAGGACGTGTCGAGTTCAAATTAATCAGAGAAGCTCTTGATAAGGTCTTACCTAAACCTGGACTCGATTCTTTAATGGGTTTTTAACTTAATTTTATTAATAAAAGATACCTAATAAAAAAATTATCGAACTTCACAATACTAGAAAATATCAGACTTAAAAAACCACTTAAAAAGTTAGAAATAATTTAATTTTGAGAACAATTCTATTTGTACCAAACTATCTAAGCACGTTCTATTATTTTTTTTTATTGGTGCAATTTAAAACTAAACCAAAGCATGGCACCAACATAAGAAGAAATCTTTAGACTATAATATGACGGTAGTTATGTTCCAAATATCTATCAGATATAATATATAGTATCTGATCCTTTTTGGACGTAGGTATTACGAGTACTCTCCAATGTATGTAAATGGCATTATGCAGCCAAATTGAATAAACCCTAAAATAAACCGTGTTATACTATTGAAAGGTACCCACGAAACAAATAAATCTAATATCGTACATACTGATACAAAGAAAACTCAATAATGTTATTGGATACACAACATAGCTCGTGAATAAACTAAACAAATCTGGGATTCCTTCTAGCTAAGAAACTGTGCTTACTTAATCATTGCTATTAGATTTTCCTAAGTATATTTCTTGAAGAAATCCATTTCGCAGCGGGATAAGTGGATAAGCGTGTTGACCTCTGCGAGCGCTGAACTTTACGGGCAGGAATGTTGTGATAAAAATATGATGACACTAGAGGTGTAGACTATAGGCTCACTATGCATAGTGTCCTTCGAACCGGTATGGAAGGGAGGGAACTCAAGCGTTGCTATTTTGTCCACAGGGCTTTACTCATCTAATAGGTATTGTTTATATAGTATTTCGTTTATTTGTCATTTTACTGCACACTTTGTTAAAGTTATTAAAGAATGTACCTACGATGAACTTAGTCCTAAAAGTATTTTCTATCAGAAAACTATGGTGTTTTACAAAATATCTTTATGATGCATACGGCATTTCGTTGTGAAATCTTAGTGACTATACCTACTGACGAAAAACTAACGAACGGAGCTGTCGTGTAGTCGGCACGTTTAATACAGCGAGATAGAGTCGTGGCTCGCGCAGCAGCGCTCGGAAACTTAGTTTTTCGTAATATGGATTGACCCCGTTGGCTCTCCTTGCAGTAAGCTGTTCGAAAACAAATTTGGAGCCGTGTGTTGACGAAAATCTCGACGTGTGATGGCGTGTGTACCTCTCACGTGACTGCCTCTAGTCTATGCCATCGTTCTGCTAAAATGTGAAACAGTGTCTAATTCACAATGTCTAGATAATGGCTGCCTGTGGGATAAATAACACGCTGTAATGTCACTCTCTGTAATGAACTTTTAGCACAGTTTTAGACATACTTATGTAACATATAACAGCATATCTTTTATCCCACAGATAGCCATCATCCAGATATTGTGAAACAAAGCCCTTAAAGTTAGTGGAAAGCTTAAGTTTGATTCTTATATACTGCGGTATTTTGTATGCGAGAAGAAAGGAAAGCTAAGTTCACGTATTGTTTATTTAGGAAAGTTGTTCAAAAGATTACGTGGTTAAATTACTGAGTGATAAAGTAAAAAGACACGTACGTAAATTTTGAATGAAAGTTTTAGCAGAATCGGTATTTGGCTCAGGTATACACAGAGCCATCGCCTAGCGTTCGTACGAATCTTCCTTCAAACACTACCAGTGCAGATAATACAATAACAATACTATACAGGGTGTTGCAAAACTGGAACGATAAGGGAGTTACTATATAAGGGGGTCATTCTAAACAACTTTTATTTTTTTCACGAATTTTTACATACTGATTTCATTTACGGGCTTAAATATGCTGCACACGTAGGTTTTGGCTTAATATACCCTTTTTGCAACAACTTGTATAGCGAGTTTAAAAATGTATAATATAGGTGCTTCTAAAGTTCAAAAGTTGTTCAGAATGATGAGTTGCCTCTTTCGGATGTGCTTTAGTCAGGGACACCCTGTATTTACCCCGTTTTCAGGTCAGAGGTTAACAAATACACTTTATAGACGTGTTTAATGTACTGTTCGACTTAAACAAACAATATGTTACACGGTAATGCACTCAGCTAACATACACTTATTATAATATTATTATGTTTGACGCAATCGTATTGTGTATAGGTGTAATACTTAATTAGGTATCTCGTTATTATTATTGCAAGAATGCGGAAAATCCTAGTTAATTTCGTACTGGGTAGGAACCGACGCAGTTAGCAAACAATTCGGAACATAAATTACTACAGTATGAAAGTTATAAGCGGACCGAAATAAATCGTCATTCCTATTTATGTCAGAGTTTAAAAATATAAAAGCATAGTTAAGTAGAAATTTAATTAGAAATTAGGTTCAGTTAAAACACGTAGGTATAAGACACGTTTTGGCATCCAATTTACCTTGTTTTTGTCCGGGGCTAGGGCTTATGAGAATTATTATTATTAAATTCTTTATTGCACATAAATCAATTTGTACATAGGCGAACTTAATGCTAAAAGCATCCTCTTCCAGTTAACCTTGGGCGTTGTGGAGAAAGTGATAGGTAGTGCGAAAGACGATGAGGACAATTTAATTCAATCAGAATCACCTTGGAGTCACCATTGAAACCTACCTATGTAAGTATATACTTAAAATTAAAAAAGTATTAAGATATTTATATGTTTACCTATTCATATTTGTAAAATGTTTGTAGAATAAAATTTCAAAGTTACATTATTATAATATCCACGTTAAGCACGTAAACGTGTTTACTTTAATAGAAAACAATCCCCGAGGAAATCAACACTTCCTGCTGAAAATGCACTGAAAATATTATTATATTCCGCACATTATTTACATAAATGGTCGCCAGGCGGCTCTGACTGACGCAGAGTTTACGTAAGGATAGTATAGCATTGTCAAATTGATAAATTAATTTAATTAAATAAATGACTGAATATAAATATACTCACGTATCATGAAAGAGTTCCACTTGCCATTAACGTTCCATTTGTCACTGAAACTTTTTCATTGCTCGTGAGTGTAATGGTGTTGTATTGTATAAAAACAAGTAAATAAAAGTACCTACTTGTAATATCTGTATTCGTATTGCATACTTACGATTATAATTATTAAGCTGCGTACAGACCGGCCAAACGAACGCCAACGAACGGGTTTCGTTGACCTTCGTTGCTGCAATCTACCCAGTATTATGTGTGATAAATATTCATCGTTGGGCGTTCGTTCGGCTAAATCAGCTTCAGACAAATAAAATGTAATGTAACCATCATAACGTTACGACACGAATTTTAACAAAAGAAAAACGTACCGTCAGATCAATTATGCAACTTCTTCCATTTCTCTTTTTATATGAAGGTCGGCCACATTGTTTAGTGTCTCCTCGCAACAGGCCGTACTATTACATTTACGGACACTGACATAAAAAACTACAAAAACTGTTTTATTTGCTGGATATAAAACCTTTCGACCCTGATGACATCGTCCAATTTTGTTTTTGTCTAACCTAAACTCTAGCTACAAAAGTTAGGACACAAAATGACAGAGTAATACAATACAGGAGGGTATAGAAGTGACGCTGCCGATAAACTTTACCAGTCATGATATACTGCTGAAACTGAACAAATTTCCACAAAGAACCACACCATCGATAGTTAACTTTTTTTCGACTTCATAAAGTTTGAGACTATATACCTGCTATGTTGGCCATCGGTAAATAACTGTCGGTTCTGACAGTATGCTTCTTGGTGCAAAGTTGTTCAGTTTGATCAGTAGATTATGTGGTTTAAATTTTCAAGGGCTTGTCATTTACACCCTGTATAGTGACAGCTAAAGCGATGTCGAGCCATAGTTGTAGGGTTGTATGTCCTAAAACTGCGTGTAAGGTTGTAACCCCTTGAATATATTCATTTCATGTGTACAACTTAGTGTTGGAGTGCTGTTTTATCTTGGCCTAAATAATTTGGGTCACACAATTCCCATTTTACCTACTTCACTGTTGATGGTTATGAAACCACAGAAATTAGTTTTGAGGTCGGTATGTAGGTATTACTGTTTTGGTTCCATTAAAGTTGCTGAATGTTCGCAAGGTTTATTGCACTCTCTGAACTACTGGATAAATCTAGAGCGCGTGTCAAGCAAGAGACATTATTAAATAGAATCCACTCCACTTGTATGACACTCGTTTTAGTATTATGGTACAAGTTATTATTATTCTGTGGATTTATTGAAGTAAGTATAGCCTTTGTGTACTAACTTCTTCTTAATTAGTATTTTGTCTGTGTATGTTATTTTTTAAGTAAAGTGCCACAAACTTATCTGTTCCGTTGAGAGCTCAAGTAAATGTCTAATATTTTTTCATTCTTTAAGATGTTAAGTTTTTCCGTAATAGTAATTTACTCTTGCGGTTTTAATAAACCCATCTAATCTATATCAATATATAATTTATTAGTAAATAATCACAAAATAATGAGACATGGACCAATTTAATTAACTCTCACCGGAACAGATAAATTTGTCGGACTGTATGCAATAAAGTGTCTATAAATAAATAAATAAATAAATATAGTGTAGTTCGCCAAATTCTGGTTTAGCTTTTGCTAAGCATTTAAATTTTAGTGACCAATCTAAAGATAACATAAATAAATAAGCATACCTTAAAGTATCTTATCATAACGTATCTGAAGAACTGATAACGGTTTGGTAAGACGAGTTTTCAAACGAAGACCATCGAATCGACAAGCGTATCGTGGGACGAATTCCAGACTGTATGGAGGACAGGTGGCAGGAGGGTGGCAGGTAGTGGCCGGATGAGGAAGGCCGAGAACAGAGTTAAGCGATAGAAAAATGGTAGCAGTAGATTTATATTTATGCTGATGCTGCATATATGTAGCCTATTAGGTAGTTGTTTGAAATAAACAAAATAAAAATATTGAGATTGTATTTTATTAAAACAAAATTACACTACACATTTCATGCAGCTTATACACATGAAACAGTTTAGCAAATAACGCTCCCTCGAACCAAAACTCAATTTATGTGTTTTCTTCTTCAAAGCTTTTGCACTTTATAGCCATTTGTGCGAGCATGAACCTGTTATACCGAGGTTACATTACGTATTATGACGTAATAAGGTTTAAATTGTAAATTTCTTTACGTGCGAATACCTACAATGACTTTTATGGGGTGGCTTGGATTCGATAAATTAAAAAAAATAAAATTTTTGGAAGATAGATACAGAAGGTCGGTGTGCCACTGAACCATTTAAAAATAAATCTTTTTAGCGCATAAATATATGCGTCTGAATTACTGGGTACTTGCTTGGTACTTATTACGTTATCATGCAATATATATTTGTTACTAGCTGTTCCCGCGCGCTTCGCTTCGCCTTAAAAAGTTTTCCCGTGGGAATTCCGGGATAAAAAGTAGCCTATGTTCTTTCCCAGGGTCTAGACCGTATGTATACCAAATTTCATTCAAATCCGTTCAGTAGTTTTGGCGTGAAAGAGTAACAGACAGACAGACAGACAGACAGACACAGCTAGTTACTTTCGCATTTATAATATTAGTTAGGATTAGACCATGCAGGTATATTGGTATATGTCTTAAAACATGGAACAAGGAAAGCGGGGACGGCTGACACGTCAAAGCTCAAAGTGAAAAGAGGGAATCTGAAAACGCTTCCGGAGGCGGTACCTTTCACCGGAGACCGTGGAGCATCACTATTTACTGGACCGTTGTAGATGGAACGACACTATATAGAAGAAATGAAAGTGTTGTAAAGTGTGTAAAGCTTTTGTTAACCCCTATGGTTAGGTACGGTTTTGTTAGACTGAGTTAAATTTCATCCTAAGAATATAAAAATATAAGTAAGTAACTTAAACGTTTTTAATGAAACCATTTGAATACTTTCTGGTTTTCGTGTTACGCCAAGGAGCAACGTTCTTTGAAATATGAATACATTGCCGTGTATTGTACAATGTACCCACACGTTCATTGGTCTAAAGAAGCTAAAGTCTAAAGGAGTACTTCATAATGGGTTCTTTCAACCTGGAGGGGTCACTCTATTATGACGAAAAACTAAGTTTCGGAGCACTGCCGCGCGAGCTACAACGCTATCTCGTTGTATTAAACGTGCCGATTGCACGTCAGCTTTTGTACGTTAGTTTTTCGTCAGTATAGAGTGACCCCCCTGTATCGTCGAGAGTCGCGACTACACTCGGGTACTCTCGGGTAGTCATGATGAAGGTTTGTCTGTGAATAATACAGCAGGAGACTTCAGGCGCGCGAATTAAACAGTTTCAATGGTGAGCAGATTCTGAATGAATAATTTAAGAATTGAAAATATTTCATATACTGGATTTTGAGGCAGAGGCGGAGATCACTTTGTGAATATTTTTAATTAATTTAAAACGAACAAGTTTAGCTGTTTAAGCTGTTATTATTATAATATTATTATTCAATGTTATTTTAAATAGGTTTAAGAAATATAGTTTTTATCTCCGGTATAAGCTATGGGTACAATAATAATTATATTCCTGTTCTACCTCTTGTTTGTTACCAACACGATATAATAATGACAAAGCTATGAACATATTATTGAACATAATATTACCTATAAAATGTGCTACCATTATTGGCGGTAGTGATTGTCCAATCCGGTGGCTAGGTGTAAATAATTCAACTACACTGCGGGTCAGCTGGTAGAGTCTGTATATTCATCTATCATGCTTTGTCCGCGCGTGAAATATTACTGGTTTCGGTGAGAGTGACACCTCCGTGCACCAACAACGGACCACAGTGGGGTCCTCTCATATTCACAGTTCCGACAACAAAAGAGGTGATGGATACATCATTGAGAGATTTTTTGAAAATATGGAGCCAGAGTAGGTTAATCATTTCCACGCCAAAAAAAAAAACTCTATAGAGACACAACGACTCTATTTATTTACAAATTGTGGTTAGCCCTAAGATATGGGCTAAACCTAGTTTGAGGACCACTATATAGGCAATTACTACTTGAGCTATGCGCAAATTCGGCTGTCCAATTTCAAAACACAGTAACAGCCAAGAGACAAAATGTTCAGGAGAGCCAAAAAACGTTTTTGTCCCTTCATTTCAATGCCCTGGTAAAACTATGATACATATCTAAACGAATGTAAGCTTAAAAGAAGCGGCAGAACCTAGGCTTTACATACAATACTATTTCATTTAAATATGACTAATATTGTTGCTGTAATGCACAAAAGAAAACACTAACTAGGTTTTAAATGGTTTTCTCATCCTAAAACCGCCCTCACTGACCATTTTATAACCTAGTAAGAGCCATTATTGTGTAATTGGCCATGCTACCAATTTATTATATGTATTTTTTATAATTTATTTTGAAAATATAGACCATTTTAGGAAACTAATTTCGTTATTTTTGATTTTTATTCATTACAACTATTTTTAATATAATTTTAAAATTTGGCCGGCTGAATGGATGTATGACGTCACAGAACGTACTAAAATATTGGTGCCTTTGCCTGCGCCACAAAAAAAGCAAGTGTCACTTAACGTCAGTGAGGTAGAATGTCATTGTCATCTGTCATCTAACTCTTAACCTACAAATAATACTCTGTGAAGCAATAATACTTACTGAAGAAATACTATCTCTGTTCTTGTTGTCATCGTAGTATCCAATGGTTATTATTTATTCGTAGTAGAGATTCAAAACAAGGTAGAAAATAAATAAATTAAATCAATAAAGAGAAATAAACACACGGGCACCTACTCTGTGCACACGGGTGACACGGGCTGTGAGGTTCACAGAGTACATGAGGTTTGCGTTTATTGACGTTTGACGTTTACTTTTGTTTTGTAGGCAAATGCATTCTGTGCAAATATCCTAATCAGTATGTATATTATACTCTATGATCCTAATGTGACGTCATAGAAAGGACAAATGAAGGTTATTAGTTTTTATTGAATAATTAAAAAAATAGAGACTTAATTTAAAATCTGACGACCAGAAATTGTACTGGAAGCATATTCCTCGAAACGGTTTTAAGCATTTCATTCTTGTTCAAAAAGTTAGCATGGCCAATTTAAGGCAAGTAAAGTATATTGAAATTGCAATCATAACGTTATAATTTATATGTTTTTTATTTTTTTATATGTTTTGGATCCTTCACATAATATAAATCAAATTTTGCAGCACTTTTACACGACCGCACTAAGTAATAGCTGAAATACCGGCATATTTTTAAGTTTTATCTAAATGAACCAAATCGCCATATTAAGAAGGCATGTCTGACACGAACATTATTTATGGCTGCCTTAAATTAGACAATATTTCCTAAATTTTGAGCTAAAATTAGTTTACAATGTTTGAGTTTTTTTTGGTTTATGCAAAATAGGGCTAGTAGAAAGGTTCTGACGAGAAAGGTCTCTATGGCTTTTATAAAGAAGACAAAATTTCCTTATGTTCTACTTTTAATTCACCTCTCTAGGTCTCATTGGTTAAAAGATACAGGTTCTGAAATATCTGATATTTTTTCGAAAAAAGTGTTTTTAATAATGTATGCCATTTGTGACTTACTAAAATTAACGGGCAAAAATTGACCTTTGCTGACCATTTCAAAACCTAGTAAGCGCCATTGACAATTTTAAAACCTAGTAAGTCATTTTCACTTACTGTGTTTTAAAATGGTTGGTGGCTCTTACTGTGTTTTAAAATGGTTTTCGTGGCATTTTTGATTTCGCAGGGTGGAGTTACTAGGTTTTTAGAAATTTTATTTTCGTTTCTAACCCGTTTTTTGATATTCTGACAATGCAGGAATGTGCGGAATCGCCTAAAATAATGTATAAATCAAAGACCCGTTTTTTTTAAAGTTGGCGCTTACTGTGTTTTGAAATTGGACAGCCGAATTGTCGTTTATAATAGTGTACAGAAACTGTTTTGTTTTAATCCAATAAAGTTTAATTATTATTTGCCGCTAGGCATTTAGTTTTTATCTCGCACTTTTTAATGGTAAGTAGTAGATTCGACCAGCTAGAGGTCGTCCTACTCTTTGTTTACCACAAGTTATGCAAGAAATAAAATACAAGAAAATATTTAATTAAAACAAATAATAGAAATAATAATAGATTATCAAGAAATGTTTACATTGAATTTACTTTGATAGTCGTTGTTTCATTTTTCCAGAACAAGTGTTCTAAGTGGTTAATCAAAATACAAGTCAAAATAGAAACATTTTCATTTCTATTAAATTATAATATTATTAAGATAAAAGCGAACAATTGCTCCGGCAAAACTTCGTTCTTAAATATAAAATTGTTAATATTTAACATTTGATGATATTTTGTAGGAATACACAATTTAAGTACAGGGTCGAGAGCGGAGGTTGCTCAGTCGGGTAAGCGCCCGCTTCTCACGCTAGAGATGCGGGTTCTAATCCCGGCGCTGACATGTACCAATGAGTTCTTTTAACTTGAGTACAATGTATACCATCGCTCTTACGGTGAAGGAAAACATCGTGAGGAAACCTGCATATCTAGATTTAGCACATCTAGATATGTGAACCCACCTACCCGCAGTGGACCAGCGTGGTGGGAAATGGTCCAAGCTTAGGAAGGCAGTTTAGACCTTGGGGACATGCACAAAGGTTCCACTCGAGAGAGCCAGGTGCAGGTACCTATACCCCCACAGAGAATAGAATAGAAGTACAGGGAGGTTACAAGAGAAATTATATGACTATATAATTGTTCGCGACAATCGATAAATAGCGTAGATCAGTCGCGAAGGTTCTGGAACATTCCATCACTTTCCAGTAGTTTCGATAATGTTCTAGAAAGATTACTATGGATGCAATAGTCTACAAGAGTCTGGAAGCTTCTAGAACAATAGTTAGGGAATGTTCCACAACGTCCGCGAACTTTCTAGATGCTAAGTTAGGTACTTATAGTTAGTAGATAATTATCAATTGTTTATATCTACTTAGTAATAATAATAATAATAAATAGTGTGACCTCGGGTATCTCTGGAACTTTCGGGAAGATCGCTCGCCGGCCTATATAAAGCGAGGTATCCGGCGCACATTAAGTTCAGTTCAATAGTAACAGTCGAACAGTTCAGTTTAATAGTGTAACGAAGTCGTTACAACAACGTCCAACACACCTACCCGCATCTCCGAGCCAACAACAAGAACACCGCGGGGTGGGGCACCGCACAGACCATTCCGGGTGACCAGAGGGGAAGCGGGACGGCACGGCCGCCGCACCTATAAAGCACCGCAAGACCGCCGCTCCGGCACCATTCGTCAACTCCAGCTCCGGCGTCTGATCAGCTCCCATCCCGTGCTTCCTTCCCACTCACCCTTATTGTATTTATGTATCTATAGCCTGCGTCGCGACGATCTAGTCTCGATAGGCGCAGCTTGGTTACCCCCTCGTTGTGACTGAGGCTTCGAGCGCGGCGCGGCTGCCATTATTAGCCCGAGATCCTGTACCCTTTATCCTTTCCTACTATTTGCTATAAATCCGCGTTTGCCCCTTCAGGGCCCTGTTTAAATAGTTAGATACTTAATAGATATCCTTATTTGTGCATTTGTGTGGTGAATATATAGTTACAAGCTGTAAGTACTAGACATATAAGTTATTATTGTAAATAAAGCGGAGCCAGTCCCGCCTAATTGTTGTATATTGTAATCCGTGTTATTCATTTCCATCCCGTACACCTACCGAGGTTATTTCCCTCCAGGGGCCTCAGGAATAAGGATAGAATAGCTAGGACCGCTTCACGGTCATATTATAATCCCCCAGGGTGACCGGAGACTCCTTCAGAGGCCCGGCACCGACTTGAGCTAGCCTAGGACCGCTTCCCGGTATACACCATTCGAGAGACATTCAGTACCAGCCCTAAGCACTAGGAAACCAGTAGTCATTAGGGTAAGTACATATTTAATATAGCATCCAACCCCTACTCTCGGGGGAGGCCAGAGAGGTCGATTCACCCAGGGGTCGCTCCCCGGTGGTCCAGACCCGCTCCAGCTGAACTGCTACATTACATTGGCGCCCAACTTAAAAATCCACTTATTTTCGTCAAGATCTAATATTATTTAGCCCCCCGCAATAACACGTAAATCAATAGAAATAACCAACCGACCGACTTACCGTTCAATTTAACTACCTACCCGCAATCATTCTAAAAATAGACCGACAACCGACCGACCGACCCCGTTTAACAAAAATTACAATTCCAAAGTAAAGAGCAAATAATTTTTTGTTGGTCATTTTTATAAAAAGAATATTAACCGATCGTAAACTGGCCCCGTTTTATAATAGAGAAATATACTTGTATAAAATCAAATGCCAACTTCTTGGATTTATAACCTTAGTAAAGAGGAATTAATAAGGGAGAGCAAGGAAAGGAAGCTACCGACCGTAAACTTAACCGTAGACAAACTAAGAAAACAGCTAGCCGACCACACCAGAGAAGAAGAGGAGGAGACCTTCGAGATGACATCCGAAGACCAGACCAAAACCACGAGCCAGCCGAACCTATCGTCCATCGTGAGGGAATGGAATATATCGTTCGACACCGCATGCGACCCGGTTGAGTTCATCGAGCGTTTGGATGAACTGACGTCATCAGGTGACGTTCCGCAGGACCGATTACTCCAGGTACTACCGAAGGTGCTGAGAGGAAAACCGTTATTATGGTATAGAAATAATTCCGACACCTGGGACAAGTGGGAAGACTTCCTAAAAGACTTCAAACTATTCTACTACCCGGCGGGATACGAGAAGAACCTGCTCGAGATGATCATCGCACGCAAACAACACCACCGTGAATCTTTCGTCGATTACCTGACCGACATACAAACCCTGATGAGAAGGTATGGGAAAATGACCAAAACAGAAAAAGAAGAAAGAATATACGAGAACATGAACGCGAGTTACAAGTACTACATCAAGAAGCAAGACTTCACCAGCCTCGGGGAATTAATTAGACAGGCAGCCGAGTACGAGCAGATCACAGAAGAATCCTCATCTCAACAGTGGAACCACCAACCAGACCGACACCGTCAGACACCGAAAATCTATCCAGAAAGATCACCAGAACCGCGTAAAATACATGAAAAATACGACAAGACCACATGCTGCTGGAACTGCGGCAAAACAGGCCACTCACACAAGGAATGCCGGGGCAAGCAAGTACTGTTCTGTAGCCAATGCGGAGTCCTCGGGAGACTAACGCGCAACTGCTGCAGAAGAGAAACCAAGTTCGGAGACACGAACATAACCGCCGAAGAAAACCGACCAGAATACCGAATCTTCGAAGACGTGAAAATAGGGGGAATCACGTACCGAGCACTAGTTGATACAGGCTCCACCAGATCTTACATCAGTAAAAACATCTATGAAGATAACTCGAGAAACGCTGATAAAGAAGAAGCCACAGGGATGCGAGTAACCCTCGCAGACGGCAGAGTCATGGACGTGAAGCTCAGAATAGAACCAGAGATTGAGATCCGGCAGAGAAAAATAACACACGAACTCTTCGTGCTACCACCTTACTCACCGCCAAACCTAATCATCATAGGTATAGATCTCCTTAGAAAAGCAGGAGCCACAATAATATGGGAAAACAACACCAAAAATACACCGAAAGAAGTCCAGGAAACTAACCAACAGGAACCGCAAGTCGTCGCACAAGAATCAACACCACCGAAAAATAATAAAATCAACGGCCCAAGTAAGTCGAAATCCCGCAAACACAAGAAAATACCTAGTCAACAACATCCACCAAGGTATCCCGACACAGCTTCAATCCAGGAACGAAAAGAATGGTTCGAGAGGAAAATGTTCGAAACCCAAAATTCACCTGAAAATGACCCAACATTTACGATTAAAAACGGCTCACTCCAAAAACGAATTGTAATTCCAAGATACGGGGTCAAGATAGACGCACAATCCCAATGGAAAATATGCGTTCCGACAATGAAAAGAAGGTCGATTATCGAACAACACCATAATGGACAAGCAAAGACAAAATACCTAAGCACGACAAAAATCTTAAAAAGTATTGCCGAAACATATTACTGGCCCGGGATGTACAAAGACGTTCTTCATCATATGAAAAAGTACAAAGAACGACTAAAATCATCATCATCAAACTCGCCGCAACCAAATTCCACCGAACCGAAGCAATAAGTTACCTACCGACGACGTCATCACCCATCGCCAGATGTGCCTAGCCGCAGTACTCATGCGATGCCGAACGAACCGATTATTCCAAACCTACCCTCAGTCATCAATAATGAAGATCGAAGATAAATAGCCGTAAAAAGTTAAAACATTTATATATTTATGACCTAGTCATTCCGTACCGTACCGTATAAATCTTATTAACTGTGTATAATTAGTAATTTAATTAATTATAGATGTACAACCGAAAATACACAATCTGTATTAAAAATATAGAAATAGGTAAAAATGTAAACGCAAATGCACACATTTAATACCGTCCGTCCGTAGTATAATATAATATAATATAAGTAAATAATAGACACACAGATATGTTAAACGTATAACAACCACCTTTTTACATCCAAGTCACAGGTAAAAATTTTGCTCAGACTTTGTAACATTTTTGAACGCAGCCCAATACGTTACTCTGTGAACGTACATAGGTTAGAATTTTGGTTGTTAATTCATTGTCAAGTGTCAAACCGAGTAAATTTCAGCAGCGCAAGGGCACATGCGCCGTATAAATTTTAACTTTTAATTGATTTGCAATGTAAAAAAACTTAGTAAATTGCATCCGTAAATAACCGAAACTATATTATATAAGAAGGAAAATGTATACCGAGTACACAATAAGTTGTACATAGCCTACAATGTAAGTAAAACCAACCACGCATTTTATCCTTGCTCATGCTCATAAAAACAAAATATTCACAATCTTTTGTATAGAAAAGAATACCGAATACACCGTTTCCGTCCGAATTTACCTGCACTAAGCAAAGATGAAATGCTCATGTACTATTTAACTTATAATCTTGTTTTTTTTTGCTAAAGTAAATAATAATGCATACTGCATACCGAAGTAATGTAACTTGTAATAATAGCATAAAGATATAATACCGAATGCACAAATAATCCCGTAAAAATAACCGTTTAACCGCATAATCCCCTTTGACAATATGTATACAGATCTTGTGAATTTTTATCAGGTAAAAATTCTACCGTTGAGGGGGGAGAATGTAACGAAGTCGTTACAACAACGTCCAACACACCTACCCGCATCTCCGAGCCAACAACAAGAACACCGCGGGGTGGGGCACCGCACAGACCACTCCGGGTGACCAGAGGGGAAGCGGGACGGCACGGCCGCCGCACCTATAAAGCACCGCAAGACCGCCGCTCCGGCACCATTCGTCAACTCCAGCTCCGGCGTCTGATCAGCTCCCATCCCGTGCTTCCTTCCCACTCACCCTTATTGTATTTATGTATCTATAGCCTGCGTCGCGACGATCTAGTCTCGATAGGCGCAGCTTGGTTACCCCCTCGTTGTGACTGAGGCTTCGAGCGCGGCGCGGCTGCCATTATTAGCCCGAGATCCTGTACCCTTTATCCTTTCCTACTATTTGCTATAAATCCGCGTTTGCCCCTTCAGGGCCCTGTTTAAATAGTTAGATACTTAATAGATATCCTTATTTGTGCATTTGTGTGGTGAATATATAGTTACAAGCTGTAAGTACTAGACATATAAGTTATTATTGTAAATAAAGCGGAGCCAGTCCCGCCTAATTGTTGTATATTGTAATCCGTGTTATTCATTTCCATCCCGTACACCTACCGAGGTTATTTCCCTCCAGGGGCCTCAGGAATAAGGATAGAATAGCTAGGACCGCTTCACGGTCATATTATAATCCCCCAGGGTGACCGGAGACTCCTTCAGAGGCCCGGCACCGACTTGAGCTAGCCTAGGACCGCTTCCCGGTATACACCATTCGAGAGACATTCAGTACCAGCCCTAAGCACTAGGAAACCAGTAGTCATTAGGGTAAGTACATATTTAATATAGCATCCAACCCCTACTCTCGGGGGAGGCCAGAGAGGTCGATTCACCCAGGGGTCGCTCCCCGGTGGTCCAGACCCGCTCCAGCTGAACTGCTACATTACAATAGTAAGACTCGAAGAGTAAACATCAAGAAAGCTCGAATAGTGAACATCTCCAGAGATCCTCGAAGTGAATAGTGATAGTAATACTGGTGTTTTCTTTTAAGATAGTACCATCCGGAATTGGTAATAGTTGTGAGTCGTGTCGAAGGGGCTCACAATAATATACTGGGTGAAATTTTGTAATGCCACTTGAAGGGAAAGTACTTTTAGTAATGTAAATATCAAAATTTACTCGAAGAAAAAAAACATACATACATTCATAAATGCACTCACGACTGTGATCCCCGAAGGGGTAGTCAGAGGTTGCTCACAAGCGAGCCACCCACTTTTCGCAGCACATTTGTACACATTTATGGTCCTTCGAGCCGGATAGTTATAGTCGAACCGGCATTCGTTCGTGAAGTGACCTTACATTTATGGTCATTCGTGAAACCGGATTGGAAGAAAAGAAGATGCCTGTAACGAGGTCTCAGAAGTCGTACGCAGTGAACAGGACTACGGACGAGAAATCTGCCGTCTCCACGACGAGGTCTGCAAATGCAACGGAGTACGCATCGGTATTGGGTGCAACCACAGGAGGTACACCAGGTCCACAACCGTCGTCAGAGCCGACGACGGAGACGCTGTCCCCTCCATTGTTGCCACCCTCCTCTATAGTCGTTGCCGGTGTCACCACTTCCGCTGCCCCCGCCGCCGCAGTCAGCGCTGCAATAGATAGTGTCGAGTCAACATCGACAAATCAGGGAAGATCACGTCTTCCATGTTCATCGCACTCCACTGCTTCTCGTGCACGGCGAAGAGAATTGGCCCAGGCTCGCTTGGAACTTCTCGAGCGACGAAAAGAGGCGGCCATAGCTAAAGCTGAGGCAGCTATGTTTGATGTCGAATTGGCTGCAGCCAAGGTCGCCGCGCTAGAGGAGGACTCTGAAGAGGAGCAAATAGAAGGAAGTGTCTACGAGTCTAGATCGTCGAAGAACGGAACTTCAAATCCACCAAGTTTATCGCGCCACATTGATTCTCGAACATGGCGCAGAGAATTACAAGCCCGCTTGGAACTTCTTGAGCGACAAAAAGAGATGGCTAAAGCTGACGCTCTGGTGGCAATAGCTGCAGCTAAAGCTAAAGCTGAGGAAGAAGAATTAAAAGCTAAATTGGCTGAAGCCAAGGTCGCCGCACTAGAAGAAGAGTTTAAACAAGCACGGGTTCGGAGAAGTACACTCGCACGAGCATCGCAAAACGTCGCCATGTGCCAAGTCCTGCCTGAACCTGCGGGAAATGTCGTCGTCAGCCAACCTGTGGTGGAAGCCTTGCCCTGCCTTCTCCCGCCTGAACCTGCGAAAGAAGTCGCAGTTTGCCAGGTGCATGTCCCGCCTGAACCTGCGGAAGACATAATCGCCGGTGAAAACCGGCGGGAGCCACAGCGGAACAAACCGCTGCACATGCAGTGTCACATGGACAAGTGAGCCAGTCAGTGTTGAAAGTAAGGGGCTTACACTGCCGCCCCTAGCTGAAGTCATCGGAGCACACACACCATCCATAGACACGGGCAAAGATCGTAGTCTGAAGAATCGTGAGATGAGTGTGAGGGCCATGGAAAGGGTGAATCTCTCCCAAGAATTCGATAGTCCGACAGATAGTGAGATAGATCGGCATGCGCTGCCGTTTCTGGCGGACAAACCTAAGGGTTTACCGGCGGGAGAGACCGAACTGCTGTGGAAAGTAGTCTCCAACAGCAAGTGTGACTCGGCAGTTAGAAGACTGGATCTCATAGACAAGAGATTAACGGACAAGTATTGGGCACGATGGATGAAAAAGTATATGCCAGATTCCCAGCATCGACTAGATGGAATCCTGAGTTCTGCTGCACTCTACCTTGGGGATGATCGAGGAGCTGCCCACCGACGAAGATGTCGCGACCGCGGATAGTTCAGCTACAAGAGCTGCGGCGGGAGTAATGTTCGCGACAATCGATAAATAGCGTAGATCAGTCGCGAAGGTTCTGGAACATTCCATCACTTTCCAGTAGTTTCGATAATGTTCTAGAAAGATTACTATGGATGCAATAGTCTACAAGAGTCTGGAAGCTTCTAGAACAATAGTTAGGGAATGTTCCACAACGTCCGCAAACTTTCTAGATGCTAAGTTAGGTACTTATAGTTAGTAGATAAGTATCAATTGTTTATATCTACTTAGTAATAATAATAATAAATAGTGTGACCTCGGGTATCTCTGGAACTTTCGGGAAGATCGCTCGCCGGCCTATATAAAGCGAGGTGTCCGGCGCACATTAAGTTCAGTTCAATAGTAACAGTCGAACAGTTCAGTTTAATAGTAAGACTCGAAGAGTAAACATCAAGAAAGCTCGAACAGTGAACAACTCCAGAGATCCTCGAAGTGAATAGTGATAGTAATATTGGTGTTTTCTTTAAGTTCGTACCATCCGGCAGTCGTAATAGTTGTGAGTCGTGTCGAAGGGGCTCACAATAATATACTGGGTGAAATTTTGTAATGCCACTTGAAGGGAAAGTAGTTTTAGTAATGTAAATATCAAAATTTACTCGAAAAAAAACATACATACATTCATAAATGCACTCACGACTGTGATCCCCGAAGGGGTAGTCAGAGGTTGCTCACAAGCGAGCCACCCACTTTTCGCAGCACATTTGTACACAAGAAAGCTTGCGAACCATATCGCCGTTTTGAAATAAGTACAATGCACTTATGATACACATCTAGAATCTAGATGTGCAGGTTTCCTCACGATGTTTTCCATCACCGTACCAAAAAAACATTAAGTAATATTTTCTATAGTCTCAGTCTACATACAGAACAAAAGCAATCTAGCTAATAACTTTACCCCCGCGTCTGTCCGGATCAACCGTCGTCCCGCGCTGGCAGGTGCTAGTTGTATCCCACCAAGACCCATGTTTTGTTACATATTGAACATTGTCACGAGGCTGTAATTTATCATCAATCATGGGTAGGTACCTTTCATTTTCTCTGTTTATTTATAACACTGTATTTTTTATGACCGAGGCCTTTTGAACTGGAGCAAGGATAGGTGAAAGTCCCAGGGGGATGCCTTTGCTTAGAAGTGGGGCAACTGAGAAATATAAGATTTTTGCATATATTAATAGGTAGGTATTAATACTAGGTAATAACATAATATCGCAGTATTACGTGCCTCCGCCTAGGTGTGATGTCGACTTGCAAAAGATGGCTGGTAAAAATACGTAGGATGCAGATGCGTGCTTTGAGGCAGGCCCACGTCCAGCAGTTGACTGCTATAGAAAAAGAAGAAGATAATATTAAATTATACATGATAAGTATAATTAGGGTCGGGTTCAGATCACGAGACATACACAGATTTTGTATAAAACTCGAGTTACACTTACAACTTGTGTATCAAAGGGCGGGCATTTTCTGCGACGCAGATTTCTTAGAAACAAACAACATTTTAAGTCACAGTTAAAATGCCGGGTCCCTTGAAAGAAGTAATTAAAATAAATAACGACTTGAGTACTTGACAGACGACATAATATAAATTTAATTCTAATTACATTACAGAGCCATTTTCAAGTACGCACTGTTATACAATTATTTTCCAAAGGTAAATTTTAAACCATGTTACATTATTTGAATTTGTGTCTTAATATTGTTCGGTTGTTGTATGACATACTCTATCTAAGGTAGAGTCTAAAATTGGGTCATCATAATTAAGGCTTTATGGAGAAGGAAAACGTAACTTCAAGAAAGGAGAATGGCCATTTCTCTATGGCGCCATGACCCAGAGCGGCCATTGATGAAACATACACTGATGTGTAGTCCGTGACTACAGCATATACTGGTATTAATTTTATTATTATGAGACATGGGAGAACGAAGATATAGGTGCTGAAAGATCAAGTCTTTCTACTGTATACTAGATGTTACCCTCGAGCTAAAAATTGATTTTAAAAGTGTTTCCGTGGGAATTCCTGGCTAAAAAGTATTTAATGTTGCTTCGGGATAACGGGAACTTGAATAGAATGAAATAATTTTTGAAATTGGTCTCTTTATAAAAATAGGTTTCTGAGTGTGAAATGTGCAAAAATAATTATGATATTATTTGCATAAATAAAATCATGTAATACATTTTGTGATGCGCTATGAATTGGGAATCCCATGATTTAGATTATAAAACTTATTTGTGCGTGTACCATTCAGCAAAATCTTATTTAACGAAAAAAAAATATTTAATTAATTTACTTTTGAACCCTAATATCTCAAGAACCCCATGTTTTAGATTTTTTTAAATATTTTTCGCTGATAATAGACATTTTTATCAATAACTTAAAATAGGTATGGTGAGTGGCTGCTAACTTATGCAAAGCGGGTCAGGTTTCGCCATTCTTCTTTGCACATAATGATATAATTTAAATTTTACACTAATTTCGCAGAGAGGGTGAGACTCTCGACCTGTTGAGTACAATGAAGGTGAGTACAGTGGACGCGGAAAATGATATCTGATAAATCGATGATATCACACACACTAGAAAACAGGATTCGCTTTATAGGTATTAGATACTTTTAGACAGAGCCTTAAAAGAGAAAAAGTAAAAAAAAAGTTTTATAAAACACACTTAAAGTTTAGATCTAGGAACGAAATAGACTACCGTAAAATTGTAGCTTCGTTTTTAAGTAAGAGTTATAAAGTTGTTTCTATGAAAACGAAAATAAAAATACACACGAATAAATTGCATCAGCCGAGGCCGCTTAAAAGTTTCATATTCATTTTTTCAATTTCATTTTAACAGTCCATTGGCCCACACATAATTTGTTTTGGTGCGGCAAAAAACTGTGGCTTGTTTACAGTTTAGATGAAAAAACATATAAATTGTTTTGAAATGCTTTTCGTTTTGAGATGCGAGCGCGATACTCGGCCTGTGCCCGGGAGGGTCAGTCTAGCTTACAAAAAACTTAGTTTCAGAGTGCTGCTGTGCCAACCACGACTCTGACTCTTGTTATGGAATTCCAGGTTTTTTAAAATATTATGAAATAGCTGATCCCGCGAGCTTAAATTTGCTTCGCCTTAAAAAGTTTTCCCGTGGGAATTCCGGGATAAAAAGTAGCCTTTATTTTTTCTCAGGGTCTAGACCATATATATACCTACCAAATTTCATTCAAATCCGTTCAGTAGTTTTCGCGTGAAAGACAGACAGACACAGTTACTTCGCATTTATATTAGTTATGATTGAGGTGCCTGTTCAAAATAAAGTAAAAATTGTATCACTATCACTACTCTCGTTGGGTTTTTGCCAGTCTGGAGTAACCCTGGATCCCGCGGGCCCGCTCCGCTAAGTTGCTGCAAATACAATTTATCGAAGCTATTTATTTATTGCCGCACAGATTTAACGGATGAGTGCCACTTTATTTATTAGACGCCAGAAGAGTTAGTGGTGTGGTGAGCGGAATTTATTACTTAACCTGGATTAAACGGTTTTGGTTAAAGTTTGAATTTGAATAAATTTACACTCTGACCATATTCTATTATTATAGAGGTAGGTAATTTGTTAAAGGTACCTCAAAGTAAATAACTTTGAAAGCCTCTTATTCTTACTAACACCGCTATTGTTCTTAGGTAAAAGTATTAAAACGCGGACTCTAGATTATCAGAATAAACTAAAAAAAAACTTGATTGCTAGACATAAGAAACACTTTTTGATTTTAACAAAGTTGCAGAAACCGCAGGCACTAACTTTGCAACCACACAAACAAAGCGAAGCCAAATATGCAGCGAGCCGCGAACGTCTCGACTAGACGTATACAAATGAAGCAACTTATTATTGTGGCATTTGATTGTGGCCTCTAGAGAGGAGCTCCACAATTATGGTTCCTCCACACTATCATACATCAACGTCGCACTGCCTTTATTGCAGACAAATATTACCCCTTTGACTGGGAATACACTTTTTTGTAGGAGTATTTTTGTCTGGGAGTGAACTTTTTTACTACCTACCGTGATTTCAATTTACTTTTGCAAAATAATAAAAATACATTGTATAAAGTGAGTGTAAAAGGTATAATATTATCAAAACCATTTCACAGAAGACATCATGAAATATGATAATGAATACATAATTATTGTGCAAAAACACAATGTGAAGGCAACCTGTGTATTCTATAAAAATCATACACATGGCTGTTTCTGTCCCGGCTGTAGCAATCACATGAGCACAGAACTTTTCACCGCATAAATAAATTCAACACAAATGTTTGTCTAATATTCCGCCGCAAATCAACATTTTCGATTGCAAAAGCGTCTCTTCTCTCGTTTAAAATGCTGAAACACGGACAGTGTTGACTCCTATCACCAGAATGTGATTTTTCTGAGCCTTTCAACAAGTTTACGTAGAGCGGTGATTGACTGGTGGTAGATTCTTCAGCCTTTGTGGCAGTTGCTGTAGATTGGTGGAGTTTCTGTGTGAACCAGTTGCTTGGTCGCCAAAAGTTAGCGTTCCTCGGTGTGTCATCGTCGGCTGGTGCGTACTCCATCGGGCCGATTGTCGGCCGTCGTCTGTTCAGAGGTTTAGATTCCGCGTTGTGTGGGGAGATCGAACGCCATTGTCTCTGTGTTGTCACGTTCTGGTTCATACTAGAGTCGTAGAATTTTCTGTACATCATTGATTGCAGTGGAAACCTGCGAATGATCGCTTCCCTGTCCTGGTCTACTTCGTTTTCTTTAAGGCCTGTTTTCGTGTAGGTGTCGGGACCTCTCATGATGATCTTCATGTACTGTCCCACATGCCGGGACACCACCGGGACAGTCACTTTCAAGAATAATATCATACAAAGCAGCTGTATTATAAGAAAAAAGTGCAAAAGCATTTTTATAAAAATAAATTGATATCAAAATAATAAAACAACAAATAAAATAGATCAAAAATATTTCTGACACTGTCAAGAAGAGAAGGTAAACTTGCCATGGACAATAGTTTTCTTCTTTAAAAAAAATAATGATTTCATTAGAAAAAGGTTCTTCATTAAGGTGTGACGGACGTACTGTCACTCTGGTCTGGCGGTCGAATGGCGTAGTGGTTAGTGGCCCTGACTGCTATGCCGAAGGTCCCGGGTTCGATTCCCGGCTGGGGCAGATATTTGTTTAAAGACAGATATTTGTACTCGGGTCTTGGGTGTTGATATTTATATTTAATATCTATCTATCTACATATGTATTTGTGTAGATATATCAGCTGTCCGATACCCATAACACAGGCTCTGCCTAGCTTGGGGTCGGATGGCCGTGTGTGAGATGTCCCCACATATTATTATTATTATTATTACTCTCCCAAGAACTACGCCCAACTACGCCACTCTGGGCTTCAGCCTCTCATGCAGTCACTACCAGCTAGCTGTCTATGTCTAGGTCAAGCGGGCTGGAGGGTGTCCCACGCTTTGCCTCTTCCTGGTCTCCAGTCAGAAACTCATCAACCGCAGCGATAACGTGACTCGTTCAAAAATACTACAATTTAATAAAGATACTGTTAGATGTTCCCGCCAGCTTCGCTTCGCCTTAAAACTTTTTACCGTGGGAATTCCGCGATAAAAAGTAGCCTATATAAATGTTAATCCAGAGTAACAGCTGACTTCATACCAAATTTCATTGCAATCCATTTGCAATCGGTTCAACCGCACACACACATACTCACAAACTTTCGCATTCACAATATTAGTAGGATTTATAAAGGTACACCCGATTCCTCTTTGTTCTATGTTGATGAGTGTCAGAACTAGGAGCATCATGTCGAAGTTAGTAGGTATCCTAGTTCAATAAATTAATAAAGATTTATTGCACTTGTGTACGCAATTGTTTATTGTTCAACACTATAGGATGTTTGACTAATAAATCGTTCTAGCAAACAAGAGGTACACAGTGTGATTTATGGTCCTTAAAGTTGGCATAACGAACTAAATATTAGAATGTATTGAGTTATTTTATCTGATTTTATCAAGATTTACTATGGATTCATTTATAACCATTCAATTAGGAAGTTCTTTAAAAGTTCATAAACCACATTTTATGGACTTTTAAGAGTTAAAGTACATTGAGGACCTTTGTATGACGGACGTCTGTACCTAGGTACACACTGAGACTAGATTTTGTGAACCCCATCAGGATAAGTCAATTGTGACAATTCATGAAAACAATCTTTTGAAGACAAGGGGAAACTAGCGGGATGAAGTTATGTATGTGGTTAGGCACCCACCTACAAAGTTGGGGATGTTATCTGGAAGACGTAAACCGCTTTATATTGAACACAATGTATATTGAAAAACTTTTCCGTTTGTTCCCGAAACATAATTAATGAACAACATTGTGTTTATTGCTTTTTTCAAGCAAACAAGGGGTTTAGGTTGTTGTATTGTGTTGTGCCCTAAATGTATTGAAGGCCCTTTTACTTTTACTAACTCTTTTTGTTGTAATGCAATAGACAGTAGGACATCGTCGAACAGTAGCTTCGCTACAGTGCTTTCGACGAAACAAACTATCGGAGAACAGCATCAGCGCGCCAGCTTCTTCTGTAAGGTCGTGGATTTGCTCCCACGTTACGCTAACCCCTTCTGCTCTCGAAAACTAATTTACGTTTTTCAATGGTCAGATAAGTGATATCTTTGGACGGTCGAATGGCGTAGTGGTTAGTGGCCCTGACTGCTATGCCGAAGGTCCCGGGTTCGATTCCCGGCTGGGGCCGATGTTTGTTTAAAGACAAATATTTGTACTCGGGTCTTGGGTGTTGATATTTATATTTTTAGTATCTATCTATCTATCTATGTATTTGTGTAGATATATCAGCTGTCCGACACCCATAACACAGGTTCTGCCTAGCTTGGGGTCGGATGGCCGTGTGTGAGATGTCCCCACATATTTATTTATTATTTATATCTGAAGAATAAAATTCTTAATTTCACTGTCTAATACAAACCTTCAGATGCGACAGCAACAATTTTATTCCACAGATAACACTTATCTGACTATTGAAAAATCAGCCCTAATAGAGGTAAATAACTAATAAGAAATTGAATCCCTTACCATAAACAGTCCTCCCAGTACGATGTCTCCCGGCACGACTGCGGCGTGCTTCACTGGCCACGCCGTCTCGTTCACCGCTGTCTTCTTCTTCGTCACCACGCGCGGCTCCCTCCTCACCACCGGAGTCACCACTGTACTATTTGTCACCACTTGCGGTGTTTTTGTCACCGGAGTGGTGACTGTACTTTTCGGCTTGCGAACTTTGCCTTTTTGCTTCGCTCTTCTAGGTTTAGCTGAAGCTGTCGTGTTATTAGCTGCACTTTGGTTTGGTGTTGTTGTTAGTGAAGTGTTGGTGGGTTTTTTGTTTTGTGTTTTCGGTTTCTCTGTTGCTGTATCGGTGATTTTGCTTTTTGGAGATTTACTGTTGGTATTGCTATTGGAATCTAGATTATCTGAAGTAGTTGCTTTGATTGCTTTCAGTTTTATTTTCTTTGCTATATTTTTTGCGGTGGGAAGTAATTTTGTTTGAGATTCAGTTCTAGGTGCAACATTAACAGTGGTTGTCATCGCAGCAGTAGTCGTAGGAATCTCCTCATGTATTGTATTAATCTGTGTTATATCTGGTACCGTGCTGGTTGCTTCTGGGATGTGAAATATTCGATCTGCTCTGAGCGACGAAAGACTGGGTTGCATTTCAATTTCCTTTGCCTTTTCTTTGACTTTGAATTTCTTTTTCTTAAACATATTTGAGATATCAAATGTTGAGATTAAAGAGTGCGGCTCTCTTTTGTATCTGAAGAGATTCCTTTTGTTATATTCTACATTATTATATTTTAAATAATCTATATTGCTATTATGCATAAGCCTACTTACATTATTTTGAATGACATTATTGATACTTAACATAATTTCTGCGTCTGTAAAGTTTCCACCATACACCCATCTCACGTCGTCATATAACATAAACTGTTTGTTTCTAAAACTTAACTTTTTATCGTCAGCCGTCTCATTATTAAACAAAACACTTATTGTACACGATAAGTTGAACAACAGCAACGCAAACTTGAGAAAGAACGCCATAGTTATAAACTTTTAAAGTTTCACTTATTAACTTCACAACCTACCACTTTATTTGACATTCATACCAACACTTACAGTGTGCACTGGCTGATCAAGGCCTACAAACACTTTGTTAGTACTCAAAACATCACAAAGCGAGTCTGAAATCCCCATGAAAGTTCCGTAAAGTATGTTGTCTCGCGAGTTCGCGCGATTTCGCATTCCGTCGCGGCGTGCGGCGGCGTGCGGCGGCGGCGGCGCGGGGCCCGGCACTGCCGCGCCGAGGGAGACACTCAATGGATCTCGAACTCAATGGACTGATAGAAACGGTAAGTTATGACGCGACTTACACTTGACTAAACACCTCGCTGATCGCCCGATGGGTCTCGATACCGCTTCGAAGAATCACGGCCTCGTCTAATCGAAAGGAAATTGTCGGGAAGTCACGGTCGCCTATTTAACGATACCAGGAATGAAATCTTTACACGTAGCTTCGATCAAGAAGCATTTTTTTCGCAAGCATAAATATTTAAATAGGTAGGTGTAGATTTGTTTATTTATGTTATAACTAGCGCAATGATAATGCCTGTATAGTATACCTGGTCTAAAAAATATGGTGTACTTTATAAATTCATGTAGGTAGGTAATTATCAAAATATTTTTTTACAAAAAGTAGTGGTCTTGTTTGTATGAATTGGAGGACTATTAGGTACTTATTTCTGCATTATTTTTATATAATTAAAATTGAACAACGGAGATATCCGATGAAGCCAGCGCTTTGTTTTGTCTTTAATGTACTTTAATTACGACGTTATTTGAGGCTGTAATTAAACGACGTGTCAGTCTCGAGTTGTTAGCACCAACGAATGCCTTACCTCTGTATACGCATACATAAATAGGTAAACAAAGAAGACACACGCAGAGGTAAAGATTACAATCATAATGAAGTGACCCTAAAACAGTGGTTCCGGCACTGCTAAAATGATGTTTGCATTTTAACCATAACATCCATAACATAACACAGACTGTATTGTAATAATATTATTGATTCCCATCCAATAATGATTTTAACATTTGTGTTCTTAACAAGTGTGTGTATGTGTGTACACCAATCTAGAAAGCTAAGTCAGAATGGCCAGGTCAGGCAGGCTCGTCGTAGGAAGCAGATTAATGAATAATACATGGGGACCAAACATACGGAACCAGAGACCAACAATGCAATATTCCACGTTTATTAGTCTACACATTCTCGAATATATTAAGCATGACATTATACATATTTTATAAAACTTCCTTTTAAATCACTATAATAATATTCATAAAACATAAACGACATCAAAATTCGTTGCGTAATTATTAGATACTAGCTATTCCCACGAGCTTCGCTTCGCCTTAAAAAGTTTTCCCGAGGGTATTCCGGGATAAAAAGAAGCCTATGTTCTTTCTCAGGGTCTAGACTAAATTTCATTCAAATCCGTTCTGTAGTTTTGGCGTGAAAGAGTAACAGACAGACACAGTTACTTTCGCATTTATAATATACTAGCTGTTCCCGCGCGCTTCGCTTCGCCTTAAAAAGTTTTCCCGTGAGAATTCCGGGATAAAATTAGCCTATGTTCTTTCCCAGGGTCTAGACCGTATGTATACCAAATTTCATTCAAATCCGTTCAGTAGTTTTGGCGTGAAAGAGTTAAGAGTAACAGACAGACAGACACAGTTACTTTTGCATTTATAATATTAGTTAGGATTAGTTAGGATTCAAACATAAATACAAAATCGGGAATCTACTTTGCTTTGAATACTATATGAGTGATAGTGATGTATCTGAAAATATACTTTGGACAGATAATAATTCTTTTACGATGATGATAAACTTGAGAAGAATAAGGATATAAAAATGTCAGCTTGCAATAAAGTGAAGTAGCAATTAGGGTAACGTAACGTACCTTGGGACGCTTGTACCTCGAGACATTGATTTTATTTTTAAAACCGGCTGAATAAACACATTAAAATTCTACCCTAGGCATAGTATTTTACTCGCTTGGCAAAACTAGTGAGTCTCGTGATCATACCGGCATCGAGTGTGTGGTGAAGACAATATGAAGTTGTTTGGAGTCAAAAGTAGCTTTTGTATAGTTTTTTGAGTTGTTTTATCTCATTGAGGCATGCTCAAAATAGAGACATGGATGTCACGTATATATTATCAGTTATTTAATTTTATGACACGGCAATTATTTGAAAGATCCCTAACATAAAAATAAAGATATTGAATTTTTTGTTAAATATTGCTTTTTTTGTACCTTGGGACACGATAATGTTTGTACCTTGGGACACTGTATCCTATGGTTTTGTACTATGGAGACTGTTAACTTCTAAATAACGCCATAAATCTCTGTTCTTATTAGTGGCAGAGTAAAACTGGAAAGAAGAGAGTTGCAGTAAGTCTGGATCGTTTGAAAAAAGCAGTAAATAAAGTAAAAGAAGGAGAAAATATTCCTATAAAGTGAATGTTCCAATTTGTAACATAAGATTCATACATAATCGCAAACTATAATTTTGTTAAAAACTAATGATAATTTGATGTCAATGTAGGTATAAAATAACGATGATTACAAGACTTTTTGTACCAAAAATATAATGGATCAATTTGTCCCAAAGTACAATTAAAAGTGTCCCAAGGTACAAACGTGTAACGTACCTTGGGTCAAAACCAGCATTTTTACTATTATCTTAATTTAAAAAAATCTGGCCACACCAAAGTTCCAGCACAAATACTAGTGATAATAGATTATATGTCCTACCGAATAAAGTAAATTTCACATTAATATCTTAGTTGTGCGCTGCGATATCTTCATTCAAAGTTGGGGTAGTCGAAAGTGTCCCTAGGTACGTTACGTTACCCTACCTGGTGTAAAGTTTGATAGCATTTTGTCTTTATCACAAGGAGATTACTACTAGAACTGCCTTTGTATGTTAAGAAGAAGTCTCTTAGCTTAGGAAACTTTTAGTAAGGTGACTGTTTAGGATGTCTTGGTGAAACCCGGCATAAATGTAATAAAAAGCTATCATGTGTATTTACAATATACTTTTAGTTTTTAGTTAGTACTTACATAATTTGTTTTTGTTATCAGTGTATGTAAAAATCATGCAACAAAAAGTTTTGGCCAAAAAAATACTCTATCAGAATAAAAATATAGCAAGACATAATTTTAATAAAAATGTAAAAAAAATATTTACTAGCGCAAAGTTTCTCGCAGGCGTGAAAAGGTTTTTTCAAGAGAAAAAAATGCACATTTTTATCCTTCTAATGAAAGAGGTTCAGTGATTCCTGTAACACGCGCAGGTACAAACATTAATCTGCTGATGTTTTACCGACATTTATATTTTTTAATATTAGAACTTCATGTTGTGCTGCTGTTGCATCTATTTTCAAAGTTTTGTCAATTATGTAGCGACGTAGATATTTTTTTGGAAGTTTTCTATCTAGATTCGATTACCAAATTGAGAATCGAAAAGGCACATGTAGGCATACGTTTATTGGCTTCGTATATAGGCGAAATCCCGCCAAATTGCCAAAACGTGACGCGGCGCGGCCCCGGCGGTGATTTGACTGACGGCGCCATCTATCGGTCACGTACGAAAATAGAGATAATTTGAGTTTCTCACTACACTGTAATTAGTATTCTTACGGAATTCTGACAGTTATCAATTTTAGACAAATCAGAGATCACAAACCTTTTTGGGCTGGGCACTTTTTCAATACGAGTCTGGACATCTGAGACTATAATAATTTTTTTTTAGTCCCTGTATCCATTTTATTAAGTGCGGCGCTCCAAATTAAAAGGGGATTTACCAACGGTGAGAAATAATTACCGTACCTAAATATATCACAAACAGTGAAAAATACAATTAAAGATAATCTCAATTATCTTATATAATTATCGCTGTCGTAGAAAATATATCTAAAAACAACTAGTAATTATTTTTGAAACGGTAGCCGTAGTACGCCGATGTCAGGCCGATGTTGCGTTCGTATTTGAATAGAGGTGAAAAATTTGCAATAGTCGGAATTTCGTTCCTGTAGAAAAACGCGTGAACCTTTCGTCGAATTGTCGTAAAAGTAAAGTCATCAAAATGTATGAAAGATAGTTGCGGACCACTCTTTTTCGGTTTCTGAAACTCTTTTGTGTCTTTATATTCTTTGATAATTTTATAGACACTTGACAGACTCACGCCAATCATCTCGGAAGTCTTTTTAGCACATTCCTTTGCACTCCAATCAGTTGTTTCCGGCCAATTTTCTATATTATATTTGTAAATATTTAGAATGATGGTCTTTTCGTTTGGCGAAAAAGAACCACGAGGACGCTTTTTTCTGGGAGAGAGAAAGTCTGACTCTTGTGCTCTGTCAGTTGGGGCTGTTTCCCGGGAAGGGCCAGGTTGTGGCTCCATAACGTTTATAAAAATCAACAAACGATCACAACGCGAAAAGTCAACAAGGAAAAACCTAACAGAAACTTAAAAATATAACAAGATGTAGACAAGAAATAGAAGCAAATTACACTGAGACTGAGAACATATGAGCGCATTCGAGCATTCAAAGAAGTCGAATGAAAATCTTTCTTGAAAACTCACTAACCGATTTTGATGAAACCTACACTTGGTTCCTACGGTCGGAGGATCCTCCCTTTGCCATGGGGAAGCGCCTCCAGCATCTCCATACTGCCTTCCTAAGCTTGGACCATTTCCCACCACGCTGGTCCACTGCGGTGTTGGTGGGTTCACACATCTAGATGTTTTCCTTCTCCGTAAGAGCGATGGTATACATTGTACTTAAATTCAAAGAACTCATTGTTACCTACATGTCAGCGCCGAGATTCGAACCCGCATCTCTTGCTTGAGAAGCGGGCGCTTACCCGACTGAGCCAGTTGGACTCGCGCACTGAGTGTTCCGTACAAGTCTACTTAATTACCTGAGGTAGTTTTCCTTTTAATTTCATCATAATTATGTACATCTATACGAAATATCAGCTTGATATCTTTACCCGTTTCCGAGAAAAAAGGTGGTGACAACAAAGTGTGATCCTATAAGGGTTCTTTTTTTTCCTTTTGAGGTACGGAACCCTCAAAAAGAATAGTGACAATCGGATCAATCGTTTCGGAGGTATGCGTGGACAAACATACATACCAACAAGCATATAAACATACATAGGTACATAAACATTTATAAAATTTTGAATATTTGTTTATTAGCCCTAATATATTGTCATATGTCAATATGGTGCAGTTCCAATAATCTTACATACATACCGAACATATATGTACTTACCGAATAGACAATCTTTTTTTGAAATTGATTAAAAAGGTTTATTATCCCTGAATTTAGTAGGAAGTGATGCCATGCTAAAGAATAAAATAAAGCAATTAAAATTATTTCGATACATTGGTCGTGAGTCGTGATCCTACTTCATATTATAAATGCGAAAGTTTGTAAGTGTATGTGTGTATGTATGTATGTATGTACGTGTGTATGTTTGTTATTTCTTCACGTCAAAACGGCTGAACCGATTTTAATGAAATTTGGAATGGAGTTAGCTGACACCCTGGATTAACTCATATGTTACTTTTTATCGCGGAATTCCCACGGGAAAACTTATTAAGGCGAAGCGAAGCTCGCGGGAACAGCTATTATATTGAAATATTTATTATTTTTGTATTAGTTTACTTGAGCAAGTAAATATTTAGATTTATCTTTTTGTATAAAAATATTAAGAAAAATTATTGCCCAGAAATGGATCGCAATTTTTCCTTTTTTCGGTAAAGAATTTTTTTAGTAGGATCACTTATAAAATGTCAGAATTCTTTTCAATTAAAAATTAGAGAGTAGATTCCCTTTTGGGTATCATTAATTGTCAAGAATTCACCATCATTAGATGGTGAATTACATTATACATTCTAGATCCCTAACGATCGTAGGCAGAATAGCTTTGGTTTTCCAGCTTCAGAACAGCGTGTTGAGAAATGGTCCAAGCTTAGGAAGGCAGTTTAGAACTCATGCACAATGATTGCATTCGGGAAAGCCATGCGCTAACACCTCGCAGTGTATAATAGAAGCTAAAGAAGAAATCAGAAGTACATGAAGCCACTTTGTTAGTGTCCGTATCTGCGATGCAACAGAGCAACTCCGTTGTCATTGTAAAGTAGTTGTAGTTCTTAAATTGGACGGCAAACGTGATAGCGGTCTCATCCGGCATCAGGGGTCACTCTATATGACGAAAAACGGAGTTTCGGAGGGCGCGACTCCATTTCGTTATACAGCGTGTTGCAAAAAGTGTGTACTAAGCCGATAGAAACTTTGTTGGTCACGTGACTTTTTTACTATGGAGAACGAATATTTTTTTTCGCGAATTTCCAAAACTCGTAGAATAAAAGTTGTTCAGAAAGACCCCCTGAGTCACCCCCTTTCAGCCTTTTTGCAACATGCTGTATTAAGCGATTGCGTGACAATTCTCGTTGTTTCGTTCGTTCGCCGTAGAGAGTGGCCCCCAGAGGGCTAATCTACTGCGTGCCGGCGCGCCCGGGCGCCTGCTTACTGCAGCGCCTTGAGGCAAGCCGCTCTAGCCTTATATTTACACACATTATCTTAGATTCACAATACTTATACGAATAAGATGGAGTGTCAGCGCCAAAGAAACGTCTTGTTAATATCTCCCCACTTTTACCACTGAGCTCTTATTTTTAATCAGTTTGGTAAGAAGATTTGTGACCTTATTCATTGGTACAATGGTCATTGGGATTAATGATGGGTATGGTTCATCCCATGTCATCCGTTTCTTTAAAGTTTTTTTGTAAAAGTTTGAATATTATTATTTTATTATAATTCTATATTCAGATTCAGAACTAAGATTCATTTTGTTAGTAGACACCTTAAAAAACAGTGGGTTAGTAAGAACTTAAAATTTAATAATACCAGTTGCAACGTTATATGCCCGAAAGCATAAATAAGTACCTACCTGAGTTATTGTGAAAACTTCATAATAATTGAAAATTAAAATAATTAATAGCAAAACTCAAATGAAATTAATTGAACAGCAGTTTTTCCTTCAGAGTCGGTCCAGAATAAAAGTTATTTTGTAATTTTACTTAATTGATTATTGCAGCGCCAATGTTTTCACCAATTTGTTTTTTTTTACCTTATTCATAAAGTACATTATATCCGTCATTCTATCTACATGTATCATATAAGTCCCTATACTGTTTTAATAAATGAAATTTAGTTTATAGAGAATCGCAATATCCATCAACGCAGGCAGACACATTAAACAAAGCCTAAAATTAGTGTATACACCCGCTTAGTAATTCCAAGAACAAGATTACTAGCTTTCTCTGTGCTTAAACTTATTAATACATCAAAGTCGAACATCCAGCTTGATCAAATTTGATTTCAAAAGCTTTGTTGTTACATAAACTATTAATTAATATTATGTATGGGTATAACACGTACACCAACGCTCTAGGCACCCTACTGAGATAACTAAGTGTTTCCAAAACGATAGTAATTTTGTATTACGGCATGCGTGAGTTTTGAGTGACCCTCTGGTGTAGGTCTCGTGGTCCCACTTGAACTCCTAAAATATCTATTGTAACATAACTTGGCGAATTCAGGTGTGAAACTGACAATAATTGGAGAGACAATTTCGTTTATCACAGACAAAATCAGAACTGCGGAACTGTTGATAGTATACTTTAGTATATTTAAAAAAATGACAGTACCTAGTTATAACTACTTAGCACCATCGGTAACGCCGAATAACGAAACTGGTATGTATTTCGCTATCTCATTAATTAATCATTCACACTTTTGCAATGTCACGCATCTATTATCACCTGGGCTTGGGTAATGAAGCGCCTAAGAGCCTTTAGACGATGAATCGCCAACACATACAATACAGTGTCCTTCAGACCTCAGGGGGGTTACTCTCTAAACTAAATCAACGAACGAACGAACGAGAATTGTCTCGCAATCGGCATGACAGAATTGGGTTAAGCGGCTGCAGTTTGGTTTTTATAGAAGCTTCTTCGCCATAGTGGGTTAGAGCATAACCAGGGATTATTGCTTGACTTTTGATACATGTGTCAAGAATTTAATATGGAGATGACGTATAACTGATCAACCTTTCCCTGGGTTAGAGCATAACCAGAGATTATTGCTTGACTTTTGACACATCTGTCAAGAATATAATATGGAGATGACGTATAATTGATCAACCTTTCCCTGGTTACGATCTAACCGACTATGGAGAAATAGGAGCTCAGAGCGCTGCACTAACCATGGCTCTATTTCGTTATATTAAGTGCCAATTTCACCATTCTCGGTTATCTAACCGACAGGAATTGATTTATAAATTAAACGTCATCTCCATATAAAATTCATGACAGATGTGTCAAAAGTTAACCATTACTCCATGGTTATGCCCTAACAGAGAATGGTGAAATTGGCACTAAGCTTGCCGATTGCGTGACAATTCTCGTTCGTTCGTCGATTTATAGAGTGACCCCCAGCAACAAACCCACCGCAGACGAACGAAGACGCCAGCCGCATCTGGCACACAGAATACATGATTAACGGGCCCTGAGTAATTCTACGGTTGAGGGTACTGTTCGGAATTGCTGAGTAAGTAACCTATCTCTTGTGTAAAGCCTTTTGTAGATAGTGCAATAATATAATTATCGTTCTTAAGGAGGTAACATACGCATTGATAATTTAAGAGTAGTTTGAAGCAGTAGTTTTGCTTTTCCTTAGCTTCGGAGCACTGCGCTAGTAATCTGTGCTGGCGGCGCACCTTCGGCAGTCAAAACAACTGAGCTGACTGGCCAATCCTCACGCCACGGTGACCAATTTTAATTCACTTGTATTTGTCACCGATACGCTAAGAAGGAGAAGTAGAAGTTAGAACACTGTTGTATTGCTTCTCTTTATCAAAGTGCGACAGCCGCGCGGCACAAAGGCTCCAAAACAGTGGAATAATGGATGTGGTCGCGACCTCGAGGCAGGCTTATACCCGATAAAATGATACATCGTATATCGCTATACTACTTGAAGCTGAAAAATTGCCGTTTCATGTGGTGGTGGTCTTCATAGTAAAATAATGAAGTTAGTTTCAGATTCAGTGAATTTAAAAATACGAAGTTTAAATACATCATGTAACGCATTTGTCAAACAATCTGTAGGAGGCTTGTAAGTTAGTTTTTATATTTATTTCCAAAAGCACAATACAATTTACAGATACATAAATTTTACAAATCGTGAGAGTTCTACCAGGATCCCTGTCTATCTCTATTCGACTAAAACCACCTTAACCCAAAAAATACAAGTAAAAAATACCTGCAACAAATAAAAAAATACCTGCAAATCCTTTTGTAAACGAAAAATGTCACATCAGATTACAATTAGGCTGTCCATCACAGCCAGGTGTCCCCGGGCGAGGACCCGGGTTCATCCCTGTCAAATGTTGTGATACACATTTATTATATTTTGTGAAGGATATTTTGTCATTTCGCTAAATGATTCATTGTGGCTTTCAGATGTCATTGTTAATATTTTTTCAGATAATTTATCTGAAGTGAAAGGACCCGATTCTATACAATATTTCTTTCTAATTTCTATTACTGAAAGGAATACAATACATTTTGTGTAGTGTCTTTATTCTAGTCTATTCTATGAGGAGTAAGCTTCTGCAATCCTAAGATCTAAATTATCGCATTAAGTTTGGACCATTTCCGACCACGCTGGTCCACTACAGGGTGGTGGAACCAAACTTACCAATTGTATGTGTATGTGTGTGCAAATTCTAGATCTAGATCTAAAGCAACTACAGCTCTAATTAATGCATCTCTATTTTATTATGTATATGTACCGATATATATTATTTTTCAAATGTTTGTATTCCGTGTTTTGAAATGAAATGTACAGCTTGTTCTGTTATATTCAAATGCAGTATTGCCAAAACATCAAAACGATTTCCCTAGAGGTGAAAGTGACCCATAGTCGAGCAATATTGATACTGGAGTTTCCAATAGTTATTTCACTGCACTATGACTGCTCGCAAATTCTAAAATTATTAGTTTTGAATCGATCTAAATGTTTTATGTTTGAGCCCAAACACACTCATTTAACTTTTATCAAATACTTTACGTGAAATTAATTCTTTTAGATTCAACATTCGCTAAAAGAAAAGGACTAAGTTAAATGGTTCTTCAGAAAACAAGGAGAATCCTCAGGGACCGACAGGACAACTCGGAACCGACAGACCCACTTAGATATACTTTTTTAATTAAACATTGGCCAGTCTTAAACGTAATTCGGTGTTTGGACCCTGGAGGATGGTGTGATAAAAGTTCTGTTGGTAATTACAACACAAAGGATGTAACTGAACTGTTGCTGTGAGACTGTTGTTGACACTAGCTTAATGAGCATGTATGTATGTGTGTAGACCGCGCACAATTCTCAAGAGATATTTTAAGGAATTTTCTAGTTACAGATTTACAATGGGGTACGTACTCGTGTATCACCAAAACAGAATAGTCCAATAGTAAATGTAAGTTCATTTAACAAAATGTTGACGTAATCTCGTTGATCTCTCGTTGATCTCTACCAGTCATCATCCCACATTGCACAAACATCACACACATTATGTCCCACAACGCAGAACTAGTTTAAAAATAACGTAGCTCGATATTTATGAAGAAAGTTTGAGCTCCAAGTTACTTCACCGATACCGCTATTGTTAGTAAATATCTATTTAAGTTTGGAAACTGAACAACAACTTAATATTCGAAGTCGTTACAGTAAACTAGTTCGCATGATGTTACGGGGTTGACATCTTCCGTGAAAGATTCTTCTCATATCCGGATCATAGAGATATGAATATTTAAGACGGGTTCCCCTCATCTCGCATAATCTTTATTGACCAAAAGTCATTTCGCATAACTCGTATGGTCTTAACTTTTTTGGCCGAACCATCACTTTGCCAAGACTTATGTGGCATAAGGCTCGTTTCGTCTAAAACTCTTTAGGCACAATCTTTAAACACCTAAGTTTCGTTTGCTCAAATTTATGTTCGTCTATACCTATGTATAATCTTGTTTCTCCTAATCTTATCTTAATAAATAATATATTAAGTATGTAGTAAATATACAAATTGTGGTATTTTTCTCCTACATCCCGAAAATCACGATATTGAATGATTGAAAAATCGAAAGTTAACGAGCAATATAATTATTACAAACCCCATGAGACCGAAACCTAAAGATAGGTGCGACGACGAGCAAAGCGAGGAGGAGCGTGTTAGGTGCACATGTTCATCAAAACCAAAGCGGAGCGCAGCGAAGCGGAGCGGAGCGTTTTCCAAACAGCGGAAACAATACAAGGCACCAGTTTGCGCTATAGAGAGACGCTCCGTCAAAGTTAAAGCCAAACAAATATTATTACTTTGTATAAACCTATGCCATAGCATTATTAGGCTATTCAAGATTTGGCCATACCATTATTAGGCTAAACAAGATAATGCGATATAACTTTTTACTAATCGAGATTTATGCCATACGATTTTAGGCGAAACGAGACTTTGACCAAACGTTACTATGCAATACGAGATTAGGCAAATAAATCTTAGGCCAAAAAAGGTAGAACCATTTAAGACAAGTAGAGACCTCAAAATTGAAACACTTACCCCCTTAGAGCCCCTTATTCATAAAAACTTACTGGACGCTTTAGCTATTGAACTGTTTTGTCACTCTCTGTTAAGGAACAAATTGTTCTCTGTCAGAGTATAGGTTAGTAGGGGGTTAGCGTATAGTGCCATCCAGTATGTTAAATAGGGTTCTACCTTTTTTGGCATAAGATTTTTTTGCCTAATCTCGTATTGCATAGTAACGTTTGGTCGAAGTCTCGTTACGCCGAAAATCGTATGGCATAAATCTCGTTTAGTAAAAAGTTATTTCGCATAACATTGTTTAGCCTAATAATGGTATGGCCAAATCTTGAATAGCCTAATAATGCTATGGCATAGGTTTATACAAAGTAATAATATTCGTTTGGCTTTAACTTTTATGGAGCGTCTCCCTACATAGCGCAAACTGGTGCCTTGTATTGTTTCCGCTGTTTGGAAAACGCTCCGCTCCGCTTCGCTGCGCTCCGCTTTGGTTTTGATGAACATGTGCACCTAACACGCTCCTCCTCGCTTTGCTCGTCGTCGCACCTATTTTTAGGTTTCGATCTCATGGGGTTTGTAATAATTATATTGGTCGTTAACTTTCGATTTTTTGATCATACAATATCGTGATTTTCGGGATGTAGGAGAAAAATACCACAATTTTTACATTTACTACATACTTAATATATTATTTATTAAGATAACATTAGGAGAAACAAGATTATACATAGGTATAGACGAACATAAATTTGAGCAAACGAAACTTAGGTGTTTAAAGATTGTGCCTAAAGAGTTTTAGACGAAACGAGCCTTATGCCACATAAGTCTTGGCAAAGTGATGGTTCGGCCAAAAAAGTTTAGACCATACGAGTTATGCGAAATGAGTTTTGGTCAATAAAGATTATGCCAGATAAGCGGAACCCGTTAAATAGGCTTGCACCAAACATTCAAACGTATTTAAATCTAATGCTGTGTTGCTCTGACACTATAGGTACTATCAAAGCAAATGAGCAATAAATTAGATTCTCAGACAACGGGAGAGCATCATAGCTTTGATATAAAGATTGATTCAGTTCACTGCTCTCTCGGCTCAAAACTATTAAAGGACAAGACATTTAAGAATGAATTTAAAGTGGTACATCAGAATATTCAGAGTCTTTCTTCTAAATTGTTAGAAATAGAACTATTTTCGGAAAAATTTAACATTGATTGTTTATGTATCACAGAACATTGGTTAGACGAGAATAAAATGATGTTCCAATTGAAAAATTACAAACTTATAAGCTGTTTTAACAGAAAGTGCAACGAGCATGGCGGGTCACTTATATTTCTTAAAGAAAATTGTAAATGTAAAGAACGAAAGGACATAGTAGCTCTTTCTGTTAAACACCATATAGAAATTTCATGTGCAGAGCTAAACAAGTATATAATAGTATGTACCTACAGGCCACCTACTGGTGATTTCATTACCTTTGAGACTGTCATGGAGGATGTTCTAAGGTTAGCTTCCAATAGTAAAAAGGAAGTAATAGTGTGTGGTGACTTTAATGTTGACCTATTAGGTGACTCTCCTAATATGTCAAAATTACTGTTACTTTTTAAATCATTTAATCTTTTTAATGTCTTTCTGGAACCAACTAGGATTACATCAACGTCGGCCACTTGTCTAGATAACATATTCTGTAACTGTGAGTTTAAAGACAGTAGTGTGATAAATTGTCTGAGGTCAGACCACAGTGGGCAGACCATTACCTTAGTAAACACTGACAAGACAAATAAAACTAAGGTTAGATGCAGACCGATTACTACAAAGAAAATTGACAATTACTTGAAGAAACTAGACGAAAAACTTCCGAGGGTTAAAGTAGATTGCAATTCTAATGAGATGTATACTAACTTATTTAAGATAATAGCTGATGAGTTTGAGAGTAATTTTGAAACGAAGGAAGTTTTGATAGACACTAAAATTAAATTTTGTGACTGGGCTACAGATGGTATTCGCAAAAGCAGGGCGACATTATATGATCTGTATGAGATGAAAACATTCATACTCCGCCCTGACTTTCAATCTTATGTGAAGAAATATAGCAAAATGTACAAATGTGTCTGTCACTGTGCGAAGACAATTTTTATTAATAACAAGATTAAAGACTCGGCTAACAAATCTAAGGCCATTTGGAATATTATTAATAACGAAACGGGGAAGAATCGAACACGCGAGACTAATTTATCTTTAAAGGTAGGCAATGACATAATAACATCAAATGACGAGGTGGCGAGAGTTTTTGAAGAGTTTTTTACGAACATTCCTTTAGAGACTACTTGCAACCTAGATTCTTCAGCTACATTAGCTGAAACCCTGATGAAGGAGAACGCACCTTCAACCGATAAGGAATTTAAATTCAGATATATAAATACATTAACTATTATAAAAACATTTAAGTCCTTAAATATGAAGAAAACTGAAGACTTGTGGGGAATGTCAGTTAAATTTGTTCTTTCTATTATTAATAAAATCGCCCCAATTTTGGCTAACATTTTTAATAAATGTATCGCTGAAGGTGTGTTCCCAGATCTTATGAAATTGAGTAAAATTATACCTCTGTTCAAGAGTGGGGATATGGAGGACCCTGCAAATTTCAGGCCTGTCTCGGTTCTTCCAGTTTTGAGTAAAATATTTGAGAGGATCATACTCAGTCAGATGCTTTTGCATTTCAATGAAGCTCGACTGTTTCATAGCCAGCAGTATGGTTTTACAAAAGGCAAATCAACAACCGATGCCGGTACTGCGTTAATTAAGCACATATTTGACGCCTGGGAAGACCATCACGATGCTATTGGAGTCTTCTGTGATCTGTCGAAGGCGTTTGATTGTGTGGACCATCAGACTTTAATTTCGAAACTGAGATACTATGGAATAGGAGGAAAGGCTTTAGATTTGATAGCTTCATATTTAGACAAGAGGCAACAAAGGGTCGATATTAATAATACTAAATCACAGGGGGCTCATGTAAAGATAGGCGTCCCTCAAGGATCTATTCTAGGTGATGGTGTTGATATGGTATGTACAATACCTATCTATTATACTTTTGTGTTAGTGTCTTTTAAGTGCTAAATACCAAACTTAACATTCCCAAATCTACAAGATATTAGTCATATCATAGACTGTGTAGAAAAAACCTCAAATAGTGTTAAAGACTGGACGTCAACATTGCTCAATAGAAAAGAACTATATTTATTCCATACTAATATAAGGTCTATGCGTAAGAATTTCAATGATCTCTTGGTTACCACCAAAGACTGCTTATGTGATCTAGATATTATTGTAATTACAGAAGCAAACCTAAAACATAGTGAACTATGTATGTACAATATAAAAGGTTATGATATTAATAGTTGTACTAGAGCTGGTCGAACTGGTGGGGGTGTGTTAGTATACACTCATGTTGACCTATGTGCTCAGCCTTACTTATGTCCAATTCAATTTAAAACTGCTGAAGTGGTCATTGTTACAGTGGGTCAAAGTGCAAATTTAACTTTCATAATATCAATATACAGGCCGCCAAGAATAAATAAACAATCAAAAATTTTACACTTTATATCAGAACTCAATACACTTCTGCAACATTTGCCTAAATCAAGCAAAGTAATATTGTGTGGGGACATCAATATAAACCTATTGGACCGGTCTGACTCCAAAACATTAAAGTATGAAAACTTATTGTCTGACTATGGATTCACTAAATGTATCAGTGATGTTACTAGAAGAGAAATATGTAATGGGGTTATTGTTGAGTCATGTATTGATCATATATTTGTGCGTGCACCCACATTTGAAATCAAATCTGCAGTAATACTTCATAAAATTTCAGATCATTATTGTACGGCTGTGGCACTGGAGTATCTCAATACACATGGTGATGTGCCGAGCGGGTCAACCGGCGCCGCCGGTGCCGCTCCTCCATACCGTGCCGGTGAGTCCGGGAGCGCTCGACGGAGCCGGCGTCGCCGCTCGGCCCGCTCGACGCGCCCCGCCCCCACTGCCCCCAGCTCAGGTACCCAACGCCCTGTATTAGATAATAAAAAAGTGCGAGATGCTCTGTTAGAAACAGATTTCTCTCAACTAATTCATATAGAATGTCCATTAAAATTATATAACGAAACTATAAAGCTATTTAAAAGTGTATATGATAAAAACTCTAAAATTAAAATTATAACTAGTAGTAATAGAGATAATAAGAGTTGGGTAACAGAAAATATGAAAGTTATGTTATTAGAGAGAGACAAACTATTTTTAATCTGGTTGAATGATAAGAAAAACATGCAAAAAAGACTTAATTATACTAAATACAGAAATAAATGTCAAAAAACATTCTTTAAGAAGAGATGTGAATTTGAACGACAAAGTATTATTGATTGTAAGAAAGATAGTTGCAAAGTATGGGAAAAAATTAATGCAATGTTAGGAAATGTCAAAAAGTCACCCGATGATATTATTTTAAAACATTTAAAGCATTTAGGTACTAATTCTAATATATCAACTAGTTTTGCAGATACTTTTAAAGATGAAATTGAACAGATAAGACATAATTGTGATACTAAGTTCCTGTCCAGAGAGAATTATGTAAAAGAAGCACCTATCTCTATGAGATGGCAACCGGTAACAAGTAAAGATGTGTATAAGATAATTCGTAACATGAATGTAAGAAAATCAGCAGGTAGCGATCTCATAAGAATGTGTGATTTAAAATGTATTATAGATAAAATAAGCCCCATAATTGCTAAACTTACCAACCTCTGTGTGATCCATTCTAAGTTCCCTGAACGTTTAAAAGAAGCTATTCTACGCCCCATATTTAAAAAAGGTGATCACAAATTAACTACTAACTATAGACCCATCGCCATTTTGTCAAGCATAGAGAAAGTCATTGAAAAATGTATTGTGAACCAATTAGGCTCATTCTTAAGCAATAACAACATCTTGGACCCTAATCAACATGGTTTCCAGAGAGGCAGAAGTACTGGAACTCTTTTAACTAACTTTACAGACAATATTAATACACATCTCAATAACAAACAATTTATTGTAGCAATATTTTTTGATTTCAAGAAAGCGTTCGACACCCTCGAGCACGAGATGCTGCTTCGCGCCATGGGGGAGTGCGGGGTGAGGGGGCCAATGAACGAGTGGTTCCGAGACTACCTCACCTCGCGCTCTTACCGCGTGCGTGTGGCGGACTCGCTCAGCGAGCCGCGGGGCGTGCGCTGCGGGGTGCCGCAGGGCTCGGCGGCCGGGCCCGTGTGCTACCTGATGCTGGTCAACAGCCTGTGCCGGGTGCTGCGGCACTGCTCGGCGTACATGTTTGCGGATGACCTGTGCGCGTTCCTCGCGGGCCGTGATATGGCCGAGGTCCAGCGTCTTGTGCAAGAGGACGTAGATAACGTAATTAAATGGTCACACGATAATGGAATAATAATTAATGCAGATAAAACCAAAATGTTAGTCATTCACTCACCGTATGCTTTATTATCAAATAACACTTGTAATATAATAACACATTCGTACGAATGTTTTCATAGAATGCAAAATCACTGCACGTGTGGGTCTATAGAACGAGTCGAACAAGTCACTTACCTTGGTATGCAAATAGATGAGAACTTCGGATGGATCAAACATGTAGATTATGTTATGAACAAATTAAGAATTTTGTTAAGTAAATTCTATCAACTAAGCTTTAAAGTACCTAGAAGTATATTGAAATGTCTTTATCTAGCCCTGGTTGACAGTATAATTGGTTATTCTCTGCACTGTTATGGACTTACATTCAAAACTCATATTGAAAAGATAGAAAAAATGCAAATAAAATTCTTAAAATTAATTATAGATAAAAAGACAAAAGCTAAATGTAACCACGATTATAGAATCCTTTTTGAAACATGTAACATTTTACCAGCAAGCCTTAAGCATAAATATCTCCTCCTTGTAAACAGCCATGGTAGTGAAGAACATAAAATACCTATCCAGCATACTTGCGGCACAAGAGGGGCTGTGCAAGGAAGGTACCAAATACCATATACAAATAATTATTTTGGTGGAAGAATGCTCTGTAAACAAATACCCAAATTATATAATGAATTACCGGTAAGTATTAAAAATGAGAAAAAATTATCTTTATTTAAAACATTATTAAAAAAACATTTACTTAAAACTTATTACGATACTTAAAACTTATTATGATTGAGAGTGGTGCCTTCCTTGCACTGCTCACTTGACACAGTCAATATATTGTTTATTTTGTTAATTTTTAAATAACAGCTTAATTAAAATGTCACCGTTTACCCACAGTCAAACCAAAAATATTGGTTTTGTGGGAATTCTTCTGTACCCTATGTATCACTGCAATGTTTATAAATAAATAAATAATAATAATAATAGGACCATTTTTATTCCTCATTTATATTAATGACTTGCCTTTTATGGTTGAAAAATTGACTAATATAGTTTTATTTGCTGACGATACTTCTTTGCTTTTTAAAGTTAAAAGAAGTGAAAATATTTTTTATGAAATTAATTCTATTCTATCTGACATACACGATTGGTTTACCGTAAATAATCTTTTATTGAATTCTAAGAAAACGAAATGTATTAAATTTACACTGCCGAATGTTAGACAATGCGATACTAACATTATTCTAGATGGGAATAAATTGGACCTAGTTAATGATACTGTCTTTCTTGGTATGACTATAGATTCAAAGTTACAATGGGGACCTCACATTGCCAAATTGGCTGGAAGGTTGAGCTCGGCAGCTTTTGCTGTACGGAAAATTAGACAACTGACCGACGTCGAAACCGCCAGATTAGTTTACTTTAGTTATTTCCACAGCTTATTGTCGTATGGAATTTTGCTTTGGGGTAGAGCCGCTGATATTGAGACTATATTTGTATTACAGAAAAGAGCCATCCGCTCTATATACAAACTTGGTTCCAGGGATTCATTGAGAGAACTATTTAAAGAAATTAACATCCTTACAGTTCCATGTCAGTTCATTTTTTCCAATTTAATGTATGTACGAAAGAATATTTCAACTTTTGATACAATTGGCAGTAATCATGACATTAATACTAGGAACAAGCATAAGCTGGCTTTTCCAGCGATGCGTCTGGCGAAAGTTAATAAATCGTTTTTAGGGTACTGTATTAGATTTTATAATAAGCTTCCAGCAGAAGTTGCTCAAATGCCAGAGAATAAGTTTAAGTGTTACATTAAAGAGAAACTCAGTAAAAAAGCTTATTATAGAATTGATGATTACTTAGAGGACGTTAATGCATGGCTGTGATAAGTAGTTAGCTCTGCTCATATTATTATAATAATAATAATTAAGCTTATATGTATTGTATACCAACTAGTTTTAAGTCTTTTTTTGAAAAGATGGCTCAGGAGTTTCTTGCCTCCGTTCTTCTCCTTAGACAGAAAGAGCCCCCCCTTATCCACGGAGAGTAATTTGTAAAAATTGACGTTCATCAGAAAATTTTATATTTGTACGATGAATAAAAAATTTTGACTTTGACTTTGACTTTGACAATACAATTTATATGACTTCTGCAACAGTATTTATACTGTATATAGTCTAGCCCATTAAATCCAAGCATAGCTCTCTCCACAGAAAAGAAGCTTTATCTTCTCAACCATAAATAATTATAGCTGTAGAGGTATTCGTCGCACAGCTCCACCAATCAAAGTTTTGCGAGGCTTCGTCGTGTTGTTTAGTTTTCAATTCGTCCTTTAGTTTCTGAACTTAATTAAATATCTTTCAGTTCGAAGTTTGTTCTCTAATATCGCTATAACCAACTAGACGGAAAGAACATTGTCTTTGATATGAATATAATTTTAGATGCCGTGTACTCGTATGTAATACGGATATTACGGATTCATAATTAACATTGTTTGCAGTTAGGCATTCCTTGGTTGCTTATTTATTAAAACGATTTTGTCTTATTTTTTCTCGCAACCATGTTTGTTTGTCCATATTTAATTAGTGACCATGCGGACAATGTAACCTAATATTGCGATAATATTTTAAGTACTTTCCTATAATAATACCTAATATTGTATTAATAGTAATAAGTAAAAGATGGACTCGACAGTAACTGATGATTACAAAACGAAATTAACTTTCAAACTCCATTCCAAATTCTTAGGCAAACATTAAGTAAGTAAAAGGTGTTTGTTATTTGCTCTCGTTAGCGGATGCTTCGATGTTTATAATTTTAATTATTCTTAAGGGAAATAATTGGGGCTCGTTATATTCGATTGGGCGCTTTGACAGATACTTAGGTTTCAGTGTATTTGCTGCTGAAAGGAAGCGCCAGGGTGGAAACGGCCTTCGAACAGTTGTCGCATCTGGGGTGTCACCAGGGGGTCTACTACAGGTTTGATAGTTTGGCGAAAACTATAAAAGTTTACGTTTTCTCGCATACTAAGTGACGTCTTTTGCGTAAACTATCATGAAACTTTTGACAGATAATGTATGCAGATGACAGGAGAAAACGTAAACTTTATAGATTAAAAAAATAGCGAAGCCCGTACTAGAGGGCCAGTTTGCTATAAACGAAGTTTTGTGTCGCTGCTGCGCTAACCACGGGTCTAACTCGATGTATTAAACGTGCCAATTTCATGACAGCTGCGTGGTTCGTTTGTTTTTGTCAAGCTAGAGTGATGCCACTGCTCGTTAAATTATAGCGTTTAACGATTATTTACTTTTTAAAAGCAATTTATGACGAATTAAATATTATTATTGAATATTACAGTATGTCATTTTTTTCCCGACCTTGCAGAATATTTCCACAGTCACCAGAATTGGGGCCCAAATTTAAACACGGCTTAACTCATCCACTCCTGAATGTTTCAAATATTAACTGTAGGTTATTTGTACTGAAAAGGCTTAAGTCTTGAGTCTGCAAAGTTTAATGAAGATTAGATAAGGCGTGTTAAGTTTTCTATCCGTATTATTTCTGTGAGGCGCGCTGTGTATCCACAATATTGAAAATTGCTGGTGTTCTGACAATATTTATGTTTCAAAGTGTTTTGATAATTTCGAGCTTCTTGAATTAGAATTTTGAAAAGCTGGCGGTCGACGCAACGCTTTCAATAAAACTTTCCACTATATTGACTGATTAATTCATTTCATTGAATTGACTGAACTACAAACTCAAACATTACTTACTAGAATTCAGTACTACCTTCACCGAAAAATACCTACATGATTTTATTTTGGAAAATACCTCATTTCCTGTCCTATTTAGAAACTTGATAAGTTGTAAAAGTTCAATTTTCCTTCACTTCAAACGACTGTATCGTTTCTTTGAGAAAAACTTGGGACTTCCCGAGTTCGGGAACGAAATGATAAAGGGCTAAGAGATGTGTTTACGTGTCGTGGGCGGTCGGCACAGCGCAGCACAGTGGCGGCGGCTGAGCGAAGGCTCACCGGTCGAGCAGTGAAAACTAAACGCAAAGGTGGGGGGTTGACTCCCTCGCTTGTTTAGTTTTAAATACACGAAAGGTGTTGAAACTCTCACTAGGGCTTCTGGTATCGGAAATGAATAGTATCCTACCAATTTATTTGATCCCTCATATTGTGAAATACATAATATGGCTCGTGAGTGTATTATGAAGTACAGGTAGTGTATGTGATTCCCTTCGTATAACCAGATATTTATCGTAACCTTTGAAAGAAGAAGCTTGCACGGAAATGCTAGTCAAACATTTATTATTTACTTAATACACAAAACATTGAGGCGTTTCTGTGCAGATGTATCACTGTATAAATTCTTGGTTATTTTTATGAATAAAACATGGCTACAAACTACTGTCTACATGAATAGCGATCGTTTTGCAGTGATTAAGCGACGCACAGCTTAGTTATGCGGCGACTTTATTCTTATGACTTGTTAGTGTATTTGTGTGTATATAATGTGTGTGTGTATTTGTGTTTTTTTTGTACATACTCGACTCCTCCTACTTTTAAATTGGCTGATTGAATATGCTTTTAGCACTAAACTTACATTTTCTATTTGTGCTTATATTTTATAATATGTTAATGATAATAATGACAAAATTTGGATTTCCGCTCCTATCCGTACATAACAAACAATTTGCCGAGTTCCGTACCTATAGCTCGTAGCAATATAGAGAATAAAGTTAATTAATTAATTAAATTCCGTACACTCATTCTTGTAACCAATGTGCGTACAAGCAACATGTTCCGTTGACGGAGACGCATTACTCACTTGCTGTTTCTAACAAGCTACATACAGTACGGTTCTGATATCTTGTCTAATTTTTACATTCTTAAAAATACCTTAAATTACTATTTTTATTTGGCGTTGATTTTTTTCTTACTATAATAAAGCGATGTAAAATTATCGAATAAGAATATAAAAAAATACATGAATATTGCCTATTCTATTAATAAGTGCTCAGATAATATAGATTTCACGGTCAGCAGAGCAAGGGGCAGTGAGCGTTGTTGTAACGTTCAGGATAAAGGATAATGCTCACTTTTGGCAAGAAGCCACGAGGAATGGCCGTCCATATATCACAGATGCCGGATCCTCATTGGAAAAGTGTACTGTCACGGGCGGATTCACTTTGCCCGTTGATTTTATCCCTTTTATTGTGTGGGTATCCGAATATTATGGAAATAACCCTACAGTTTTGGAGAAGGCCAATAAATGTCCTGCAGTGGACTGTTTTAGGGGTTGTGTGTATTTTGTAAATGTACCTACTCGTAGGGTTTCTTAAGCTGCGAACGGACAGTGCGTATATTGGTAAGCGTAGTCGGTTTCGCGTGTCCTGGAACGCCATGTCCGTACTAGAAGCTACACGTACACTCAGGGGGAAGCTTCTAGTACGGACCTGTACTGCTACTCTTGATACGCAAGACGGTTATTCATATTGCGTTAATACTGTGCTCGAGTCAGAACCAATTTCAATTTAGATTTGGTACTCTTGACGTCTATTTGGTTACAATTCGGTTTCACTTAAAATTTGGTTACGATTGTTTGAAACTTTTTTTACGACTTTGTGAAAGAATGAATGAAAAGGAAAAAATAACAAAAACTGTCGTGAATAGTGTCAAGTTGACACTATCGAAGCGTCTGTAGTCGAGCGGGCTTCAGTGATCGTAACTGATCACTGAGGTTAAGCAACAACTGGCACGGTCAGCCATTGGATGGGTGACCAATTTCAAGTGGTTCTTTCCTGGACGCTTCCGTGCTTCGGACGGCACGTTAAGCCGTGGGGCCCGGTTGCTGCTTCGGCAGCAGTCCTTAATCCTAGTCAGAGGCCTGTACTGTATTTTATTTATGTATCCTTGATGTATGTATGTAACAAGTGTATCATTTGTTGGTTTTCAAATAAATAAATAAACTCTTTCAGCACAAGCTTGCTTGTGTTGGGGTCCACCAACCCGCACTAGGCCAGCGTGGTGGACTAGGCCTAAACCCTTCCTTCATGAAGGGCTCTATGTCTCCACATAGTTCATCAAAAAGTTATTTTGTGAGGCGGTAATTATTGACGAACTCCGCCTGTCCCATTTCCACTGCTTCGTCCAAACATCTCACCATTCGCCGCTGATTTTTGCGCCTCCGGATATCTCTTTGCTGCGCATTGCGCAAAATCGCTATTTGTAGTGCTAAATAAGCCATAACACAGCATCTTTAGTCTCAAATACCAGTACCACACAAAACCACACAAAATCGCCACTCACAAGTACAAATACAAGTAATAAAGTTACTTTTTTCTTCTTGCCTTAGCGATTGCGTATATCCAGTATGTTCAATATTGACAACTGTCAAAATGGCGGTCAAGAGTACCAACTTGCGTTCGTAACCGAATTTAGACTAGTTCACCCGAAAACCACCAAATACGGTAGGCAAGGTGGCGCCACCATCGTGTTCCAGAGTGCCAAATGACTCGAAGGCAAGCGTGACACAATCGATTGCGCGTCGAGAGTACCACTACTGGCGTTCTAGGACACGCGTACCCGACCCGTACCAATGTGCGCACTGTCCGTACGCAGCTTTAAATCAGCGATGTCTGCTATACTTGACATAATAATAATAATATGGAATTAATTGCCTGAGTGATATTTCCAATAATATTGTCCAACGGATTGCTTACGAGTGCGAAAAGGTAATACGGAATATAATGCTTAAACCATCATTATAAGTAATTTATAACATACCTAAGATAATACAGAAATAATAGTTTAAGCACGTTTAAGTAAATTTCACGTCCTACTGTCCATAATATACTTTCTGTAAGTATGTATTTGCGTATTTTATTTAGGTAGGTACAATATTGTGTTTCTGAAAGCAATTTCCTGTAGCTCAAAGAATACCAAATTGTGTTGTCAAATGGAGCCCAACTGAAACTTTCGTTGTTTGCTTTATTACTTACACGCTGAGTTGCAGAAAGGGACTTTAAGCTAATGTAAAACTTAAATGAAATGTACATATGACTTGCTTTGGCAGTATATGGACAGAAAGAGACAGACATAGATTTAATGGCGACATTTAGCTTTCCCGAAAACATCATTCTGCATGACCGAAAGACTCTATAAAGGTGTACTTTGAATGTAAAACTGGTAATTTCATACAACGACTGTGAAAATCATCATCATCATCATCAGCCAATAATCATCCACTGCTGGACATAGGCCTCTCCCAAGGAGCGCCACAACACTCCTCGGTTCCGGCCTTCCGCATCCAACCACTACCCACCACCCGCCTAAGGTCCTCAGTCCAGCGGGAAGGAAAATAATGTAAAAATAATGTTCAAAAAATATATCACTACCTACCTACTATTCGATCTGAAGTAACGGAACCAACAAAAGGTCCAACACGCATTTAGCCGATTCTTGTTTTAAATGGCATAATTATTACTCCCAACCGAATCCCGAGGGGGTCTCTAATAAACAATAGGTAATGAAAATATTCTCTCTTTTGTAATAAGAAGAGAGAATTCATTTCATTTATAGGCTTGTTATTTTTTCGAGATCAGAATTGAAAATGGCAGTCAAAGTAAATGATACCATTCAAACAGAAAATAATCCTTCGTCCGGGATTCCAACATTCAATGATATTATTTTGTTCCTCCTTTTTAGACAAAAAGGAAAAAGCTCAAAAAATTCCAGTCAGATAATTTTCTTTCACAAATTCGGTAAGAAGTAGGTATGTAAATTTTATTGATCAGTGCCTTCTTAATATTTTAGGAGTATTTTTAATGCTTTAATGCTTTAGGTATTTCCTCGGCTTCTTAGTTTAGTTAACAGATTCACGTTTTTCATGAATATTCCTAAAACACAAAACTAAAAATACTTACAATAACCATATACTTAGTATATACTGGATATACTAAGTCTATGACAATCCTAACTAATTTTATAAATGCGAAAGTAACTGTGTCTGTCTGTCTGTCTGTTACTCTTTCACGCCAAAACTACTGAACGGATTTGAATGAAATTTGGTATACATACGGTCTAGACCCTGGGAAAGAACATAGGCTTTTTATCCCGGAATTCCCACGGGAAAACTTTTTAAGGCGAAGCGAAGCGCGCGGGAACAGCTAGTAACAAATAAAATTAAGGTAAGCTTCCACATTTCGGCATCGTACGCAACGAACGCATCGCATTCAGTATTATTATATGTACCTACCTATTTGTATAGAAATTCACACAAGTGCGTCTACTTCATCCACATCGCCGGCGCCGTTTCTCCATACATTTAAGAACATCCTTTTGGTACAAATGTACGATACCGATAGGCTTCGCTTACCTTGCATTACAAACTGTCAGTGCGTAAGCTTGTTAGGCAGGTTGTCTATTGTAGGGCGCCGCGCCGTTGCGTGGGGCCATAATACCACTTGGCATGGCTGCTCTGCTATACAGGCTGTAATTTTTAACAGTGTATTGGAATACAGTATGGCAGGTAGGTACATTATACACAATAATAAACTAAACAAAGTATAAAACAGCTGTACTATAATACAAATATAACTTTAGTATGAAATGTAAGGATATCTATTAGATATCACATTCACCAACAAGAACGTCAATGAGAAAATTTCATCTGCATAGCCAATTTACCTATATCGCTACTTTCCTATAATTTCTAAACTACTAACACAGCGCCATCTTGTAGTGGAATAGAAAAAAAAGTGACCAGAGAAATTCAGGAGGGAACAATTAGAGAAGGGTTTTCCCGCGGCCGCCCTTCAGCTCCTTACAACGAGCAGTTTACTGCTTTGTTACCAGATGGCGGTATTTCATATTTTTCCGCATAAATAGAGGAAAATATATGAAATTTACAGACGATCGCATGCTCTATTCGCTAAGTTTTCCCTAGAATCGGACAACGCTAACTTAAATTAGCAACAGAAATAAGTAATAACAACAACAAAAAATAAGATGACTAGGCCAACAAATAATTATGATATATTATTTTGTAATAACTGATGCATAAATAAAAAAACACATTGATGTAGATTCTAGGGAATCAAGAGGTTTTTTTCTGAACAAATTTGTAGTTATATTCTTTCATACATTTATTTACCACTGTTCCTGAACATAAACAATAATAAATGGGTGTCGTATTTCGCAGTCTAACACGGCCCGTGTCGACCGACCAATAGGCCAACAAGCCACCAATATTATAATAAATTAGAACTTTAACAAAGGGTATAAACTGGTCATGATTTCTGGATATGACTTTACATTATGTGGTTCTAGAATTTACGATATTAATCATTATTATTATTATGGAAACTTGTTTCTATCATAGTATATCATATTATTCTGTGATAAGTAAATAGTTTCATATATCATATAGAATATTAAACCGCGTTCACATGCTGGACAGTGTAAAAAAATCACCCAACCATTTTTACTGCATTTTTATACTTATCAATTTATGCAATCACATCACGACCCATTACGTCCCCACTGCTGGGGCACGGGTCTCCTTCCAATGAAGGAAGGGTTTAGGTCTAGTCCACCACGCTGGCCAAGTGCGGGTTGGTGGACCCCAACACAAGCAAGCTTGTGCTGAGAGAGTTGTCGGGTACAAGTGGGCAACCCGACTGTCAGATGTTTTCAAGCCGCCCGAAGGCCTCTGACTAGGCTTAACGACTGCTACCGAAGCAGCAACCGGGACCCATGGCTTAACGTGCCGTCCGAAGCACGGAAGCTTTATGCAATAAAAACACATAAAGAAGTACCTAGTTTATGATTCGTTCATATTTTATTCACAGTCTATATAGAAATAGAAGTCAGTGGGTAAACCTATTTGAATGTTTGTTTTTTTTTAAATCGGTCTACTTTCTAGGTATACTATCTATTCAAAAGTCAAAAATTTGTCCCATTTTTCGAGGGTTTTAATTATTGCGGTATATAAAGATTAATGATACCTTATGGTATGTCTGAAACAATTACAATCAATTAAGATTGATGGAACGATAACCGAAACAGAAACAAAAATTAATTAATATTTTCATCAAATGGCGGGGTTGTGCAAACAAAATGTTCGTGTTTGCGTTATTATTGAAAAACAAATTTATTATACCCATTTAAGTAATAAAAGCAAAAACAACGGGTTCCACAAATTGATCGTCCATTTGTTAAAAATACCGAATCTAAAATGAGAGTATTATGATTGTCCTTTTTTATTGTGTGTTATTGGCTATAGTCTTTTTTTTTGTATTGACTATGGCCAATGTGAATGCACAATAAACACAGAATATTTGTTTTTCATGTTACAGCAACCATGCCTTGCGCCTTTCCGTCTTCGGAAAGGTTCGTTTCTCCGAGAAATATAAATTATAACCTAACTGAGATTCGACACAAAAAGTCCCATAACATTTGGCTAAAAACACTAGAGGTTTTAAACCTATCTATACCATGACCCAAAAAACCAAATGGAAAATCGGTACAGCCGTTTAAGAGCTACGCTGCCACAGACACGTTAATCTTATAACACCTCCCTTTTTTCGCTAAAGGTTAAAAGTAGAAGAAGAACAACTGGTAACAGATAACTCGACTTGAATAGATATCGGATCCGATTTGTAGTGACTTGGCCAGAGGGCCACAGGCAGGCAGACAGATACATAGTGCAATATTTTCGTTGTTGGTGCTTTAAAACAAATTGACGAGTAGGCGGTCGCCGCGTTTTTAATTAGAAAGGCTTCATTTTATTTTCTCTGAAAAAAGCAGGTAAAGTTCAAAACAAACGTCATGGTTGTTTGTCTTTTTAATTAAAGAATTTCTGCAATTTCCTCTTCAAATGCAAAGTTATTTTGAGAGCTTATGATTGTTTGAGAAAAATTTTCTTTAATTAGTTTTTTTTCAACATTTTAAGGTACGAGTATAATGTTGTCTGAAGTAGGGTAGCATTGTTGCATATTTGATAAAATATGTTTTGATCCTTTCTTCCTTTTGGTCCTTGCTTTTCGTCAAAATATCGTTCTACCCTCGACTTGCCATTATTAGGTAATACTACTTCGCGACAATTACTATTGGTGTACAAATAAAAAAGGAAACGTTTAGTTTACCACAAACGGCCGTTTGTTAAATGAATGTACTGTGCCGCCAAAAGGCTGTTCAAAAAGTTAAGTACTTAGGTACCTTATATTTCCCATAAAAACGAGCGATTTTAAATGTATTTCATATTGATAAAGTTCAAAATGTAATGTGTGTACGGTTACAGCTAACTAATTAACCCTTTAACCAGCAGAAGGATCCAAGTGTAGCAGAAAAATGAAACTTTGGGTATGGGTTATATATGTAAAGCTTTATTAAAATTCGAATTTTTTTTTAAAAAATATATATATTTTATATGAAAAAAACATGGTGGCAATATAATGTACACTGCCGGTTTGAACTTTGGTGGAGTTTTGTTTTTTCTTTGTTTCTTTTGGATAGTGATCTGCAATGAGTGGAGTGAGGCGGAGTGGGGTCTTGTCGGATGATGCTGTTGCCCATGAGTTGGGGGACGCGTTTGGTGTTCCGGATGGTGCGGTTTCTGGGGATGGTTTGGGGGAGTCGTATTCGGAACGGGTTTCTGCCCGGGGTGGTTTGGTGAGGGTGCTTGCAGGTGGTGGCGTTCTGCTTGGTTCGGCGGCGCTGTCGTCTCCGTCCTCATCGGCTTGTCGGTCTCCTTCACTTGCTGGACTTCCGGGCGCTTCGGGATAGGCACCGGAGGCTCTGTGTCGAGGTCTTTCGGCTGCAGGACCTCGGGGTGCTTCGGTGTCTGCACTGGTGTCTCCCCGGCGTCGGGGCCGCTCGGCTGCGGGAGTGCCAGGTGGCGCGGAGCCGGTTGCATCCTCTAGCATGCCGGATGGGTTGGATGGGGGTGAGCTTTCGGATTTCTCGTCTTCGGATTCGGGTGAGGATGGGACTGGTTGGGGGGAGCAGGAGTGGACCCAGGGGCCGGATCTCGGCCTCTTTGGTGCTCCGAGGGTTCGGTCTTCGGAGCGGCTTCCGGGCGGAGCGGGGCCTCTGACCTGCTTTTCTTTGTTCTTTGGTGATGACGTGCTGGACATTGTTGTGGACCAAACTAATTTATACGCTGTACAAGTAGGATCGAGAAATTATACACCAACCACTAAAGAAGAAATCATGGCTTGGTATAAATTGGTTTGGTCCACAGTGGTGTTTGGTGCGTCATCGCTGAAGAGTAGAGAGGGGTGGGTCGGAGGTTTCGTTCTGTTTGGAGGCTGTTTTGGGGATTGAACTTTCGGAGTATCAGGGTGGCTGATCTGGTTTCTGGGTCCATTCTTGTTTTTTCCAGTCGGTCTCATCTTCGTCCGAGTCTGGGTCTGGGGACGGGGGGTCCGGGGGTTCATTTTCGTCTGGCTTGTCTGGTGTGTTGGGGGATGCGGTTGGTTCTGCGTTGCTTGGTGCTCTTACAGCTGGGTGGCTTTGATGTTGGTGAGATGTTGGTGCAGATGTTGAGGCACTTTGGGGTCTTGTGGCTGGGGGACTTCGGTGTGGAGTCTCTGGTGTTGGTCTTGAGGTGCTTGGGGGTTTGGTGGGTGGGGGAGATTGGCAGGCTGGTGGGGGTGGGGACGGTGGTGCCGTCGAGCTGGGTGGAGCGTCGTCGCCTGTGGGTGCCCTCACCGAATCGTTTTGGGTGGAAGCTTGTTCTGGGTCCGGTTCTTCCGGGTCATCTTCGGAAGTCGTGCCATCTGGAGTGCCGGGCATGTCATCCGGCTCATGGGCGGTGGCATCATCTGGTGGGACTTTGTTCCGCTTCATTGTGGATCGTTGTCTGGAGGAAGCAGGGAGGGAGCGGAGCTTTGCCGGGGTTTGGACTGGCGGTGTACATTATATTGCCACCATGTAGGTACCTACAAGTTGATAGTGGCATATATATGGCCACCACAAAAAAATGGAAAATCGAATAAAAAGTGTCGATTTTTTTTATAAATAGTGATCATATCGTCTTCTATACTACATGTTTATATAAAAAAAGAAGGTTACTCACATTTTTATCTGCAGGATTGATGAGATATTTTTAAATAAACTTTGTACTTTTGAAATGAGGCAATTTTTTTTCAAGTGATTTTTTTTTTTTAATGTTGGCACTACTAATTGATTTGATTGAAGAAAAAAAATACTGATGTGCATTCAGCTATGTATTAGTGACGTTTCCAGTAGCAAGATCGAATAAACTTTTAGAATTCTCAGGCCTATAAGATGGTGGCACGTATATTGCCATCATCAGTTAAAGGGTTAAGGTAATTACATACCTACAAAAATTTGCGTTAGCGTTTTCAACAGTTTTCATCCTAACCTTCCTAATCCTAACTAATATTATAAATGCGAAAGTAACTGTGTCTGTCTGTTTGTCTGTCACTCTTTCACGCCAAAACTACTGAACGGATTTGAATGAAATTTAGTATACATATGGTCTAAACCCTTGGAAAGAAGATAGGCTTCTTTTTATCCCGGAATTCCCACGGGAAAACTTTTTAAGGCGAAGCGAAACTCGCGGGAACAGCTAGTTATTATTATAATATATAAAGCTGGATTACCACTCACTCACTGACTGACATGATTGTTCTCCCAGAAGGAGTCATTTTTTGATATACAAATGTTTTAGGGAAATGTACAGGGTGCTCGGGTGAGTAGAGAAAAAATCCGACTTTTTAAAAAAAGTTGTAAAAAAAAAAAATTTTTTTTGCTCCTCTTTTTTGGTGACCATACATTTTTTCATATTTCGAGGGTGTATTTAGAATGTCTGACAGATTATAAAAAAAATATAAAAAAATAAAAAAACAAAATGGCGGCCGAGTTGCAGTGAGGTAAAGTTTAGGGCGTGTCAGACCCGACTTGAGGTGAATTGATCTCCCGGAAGGGGGGGACGTGGGGGGATGTTTTTTTTTGTAAACGGTGAGGAACATGATGAAATTTACGGGAAAATTCCAAAAAATGATTTTTTTTTTATTGCGGGGGGAGGGGAGATTTTTTTATAAAAACGTGTTTTTTCGGGGATTTTCAAAGCATTTTTTTATCGTGTTGGGGGCATTTGACAGGTTTGACTTGTATGAAGCGTTTGTGTAGTTTGATGAGTAGAGTTGCCATGTGAAAGAATTTTCCCCATTTTTAGGGTAAATTTCGAGATTTTCCCCAAAAACATGAAAAGTAGAAATGGCCACTTTTGATTTTGAAATTTGATGCAGTTTTGTCGGAAAGACCCGTACTAATGACATTTGACCATTTTTATTACTTTCGACTGGCAACCCTGCGCGATAGGCGAGATTATATTTTTTCGGATTTTTTTACGTCGACCCAACTTGAGGTGAATTGATCTCCCAGAAGGGATGCAGGTGGGGTGATGATTTTTTTTTGACATCGTCTGTTTTATGGTGCAATTTATGGGAAAATTCCGAAAAGTTGAAAAAACAAAATGGCGGACTGCTTTGGCGGCCATTTTGTAAAAGTGACTTTTTTTCACGATTTTTGATTGGATTTTATACCTATTTAGAGTGGTTGGGGAGATTTGTCTTGTATAGCGCATTTGTGTAGTATGTTGAGTAGACTATACCAGTTAAATAAAATTTCCCCATTTTTAGGGAAAATTTTGAGATTTTCCCCAAAAACCTGAAAAATAGAAATAACCGTTTTGGATTTAAAAAAATGATGCAGTTTAGTCAGAAAGGCTCATACTAATGACATTTGACTATTTTTATCACTTTCGGCTGGCAACCCTGAGAAATACGGGAGATTATATTTTTGAAAAAGTTCGACGTCGATTCAAGTTGAGGTGAATTGATCTCCCAGAAGGGGGGAAGGTGGGGTGATGTTTTTCTTTGTAAATGGTTGGATATATGGTGAAATTCATGGGAAAATTCCGAAAACTGCAAAAATCAAAATGGCGGATGAAGTGGCAGCCATTTTGTAAAAGAGAAATTTTACATGTTTTAAGGCTATTTCACCTGTATTGAGTGGTCTGACAGTTTTGACTTGTAGAGCGCGTTTGTGTAGGTGAATGCATTTAGTTTGCTTATGAAATAAAAAATCCCCATATTTAGGTAAAAAAACTAAATTTTATCTATAAACATGCGAAATTTTACATAAATACCTATGCAATTTTATCCCTTTGAGATGGTCTGAGGGGTTACGAATGTTTAGCGCGTTTGTGTAGTTGAATGCAAACAATTTTAATTAATAATAAAAATCTCCCCACTTAAAGAAAAAAAAACAAAATTTCCCTTAAAACATGGGAAATTTTACATAAATATGCAATTTTATCGTTTTGTGATGATCTGAGGGGATTAGAATGTATGGCGCGTTTGTGTAGTTAAATGCATAAATTTTTAATTAATAATAAAAACTCCCCACTTATAGAAGGAAAAACAAAATTTCCCTAAAAACATGGGAAAATTTACATAAATATGCAATTTTATCGTTTTGTGATGGTCTGAGGAGATTCGAATGTATAGCGCGTTTGTGTAGTTAAATGCATAGATTTTTAATTAATAATAAAAACTCCCAACTTATAGGAAAAAAAAACAAAATTTCCCTAAAAACATGGGAAAATTTACATAAATATGCAATTTTATCCCTTTGAGACGGTCTGAGGGGTTTCGAATGTATTGCGCGTTTGTGCAGTTAAATGCATAGAATTTTAATTTAAAATAAAAACTTCCCACTTTTAGGGAAAAAAATCAAAATTTCCCTACGTTTTTACGTAGAAAACCGGCCAAGTGCGAGTCGGGCTCGCGCACAAAGGGTTCCGTAGCAGCAAAATTACAGTTAAATCAACCTATCTCAAAAACTATAAGAGATACTTTGATCAAACCAAAAATCGTTGAAAGAGTTAATTAGCATGCATCACCTCTATTTTTTTTAGAATTTTATACCCCGTAGTTATAAAAATAGAGGGGGGGGGACATACTTTTTACGACTTTGAGAGCTGATATCTCAAAAACCGTTCACTTTAAGAAAAATGTTTTTTAGAAAACTTTATATCATTTTAAAAGACCTTTCCATTGATACCCACACGGGTATGTACATCGAAAAAAAAAATTTCATCCCTCAGTTACATGTATGGAGGGCCCCACCCCCAATTCTTTTTTTTACTATTTAGTGTCATATTTTTGTAGCGGTTCATACAACACATATTCCCATCAAATTTCATCACTGTAGTACTTATAGTTTCCGAGTAAATCGGCTGTGACAGACGGACAGACGGACAGACGGACAGACGGACATGACGAAACTATAAGGGTTCCGTTTTTGCCATTTTGGATACGGAACCCTAAAAAATTACCAACATTAGCAATATCACCCCTTTGAAGTGGTCAGACAAATTTATGGTATATGGCGCATCTGTGTAGATAAATACAAACAATTATTATTTAAAATAAAAACTCCCCACTTTTAGGGGAAAAAATATTTTTCCCTTAAAACATAGAAAATGTAAATCTACTTTACCACAGTTTAAGTGCCGAGCGCAGCGAGGCCTTAGTCCTTCTACAAGCTATACCAAAATAAAACCAGCCGAGCGCAGCGAGGCATCCGACAAGTAACCCTGCCATAAATAAAAGAAATCCGAGCGAAGCGAGGCATTACGTATCATAATTATTAATATCAATAAAGAAAAACTACGGGAAAAGTCTCGTTTATGAAGTGGAAAGCCGAGCGAAGCGAGGTAAAACAACCTAAAGCATCAAACCAAAACCTAGAGAGCCGAGCGGAGCGAGGCTATACTACTTTAATCACCAACTGCCTGTTTAACTGGAGAGCCGAGCGCAGCGAGGCAAAACAATCAAAACCATCATACCTTAAACTTTGGAGTGCCGAGCGCAGCGAGGCTAAACATTTCAAAACATCATACCACAACCACTGAAGAGCCGAGCGCAGCGAGGCAATACAACTTAAGTAATATAACCTAACCGTAAAAGAGGAGCCGAGCGAAGCGAGGCAAAACAATGCGAACCACCATATTTCAAACCCTGGAGAGCCGAGCGAAGCGAGGCAACACTACTCAAACCCTCGTCAACACAACTATATAACATGAGAGCCGATTGTGGCTGAGAAATAACTTGAATGAATAAAATGAAAGCCAAAGTGTAAGTTTGGGCGTGTTTATAGTTCCATACGTGTGCAACCAATTATGGATTAAATTTAAGTAAAGCATAGTTCTATAATTTAAAAAAACGCACTTTATTTTACTTACCTAAACAGCAAACCCACATAAGAAATTATGAATAAAAAAAAGCCTGTAAATTTCGTTGCTATGAAAAAGTTTCTCTTCAGGACAAAGTAAACTAATAATCGAGAAGCTAGAAAAACGCGCGAATGGAGGTGAGTCTGATTTTTAATGAGGTGTTAAAGAACCCAATATTTGTACACAAAACTATGTCGGTTCGATAAGTTAACGAAAGTAGGTACCTAAGTAAGAAAAGTTTACAAACCATAAAATGACCATATAGGATCAGTTTCTCTACCGTATTTGTGCGAAGACTATCCGTAATTCACAATGAAAATGGTTTTCAAGGCAAATATTAACATTCCTGTAGAGTTTTTTTTTTAATATAAACGTTAATGCCAGAAATATCCGTTGTATTATGGCCAAGTCAATACCCATCTGTTACCAAATTTCATACTGGAATCATTTTTCAGCTACGTTAAATGCTTCCCTATCTACATTATACCTATATTAATACTGAAATTAGATTTCAAGAGAAAATTTTACCCCATAAAAATGCTCAAGTGGATAACCGTATCTCACCAAAATTCATACTGAGAACCGTAGCCCACCTAAAACAAAATTATCAGTACCCTGTCATAACGAAAATCGAACTGAAAACAGTTTTTAAAGCAATACAAAACGCATGAATGATTTGCTACGGTATGGTCATGGTCAAGTCAAAGCCCTGCTGAAACCGAAATTCATACTGAAAACAGTATCTCACCTGAAACAAAATCATCAGTACCCCTTTAATAATGAAATTCATACTGAAAACAGTTTTTAAGGCGTAACAAAACGCAAGAAAGATTTGCTACGATATGTTGAAGTCAATACCCTGCTGAAACCGAACCAAAGGCATCAAAGCACCGCGCGGCTGCTTGCAGCCCGCGCCACAACGCGACCTCTAGTTATAATATATAAAGCTGGATTACCACTGATCTATTCATTGACATGATTGTTCTCCCAGAAGGAGCCATTTTTTGATATAACAATGTTTCAGGGATATGTACAGGGTGCTCGGGTGAGTAGAGAAAAAATCCGACTTTTTAAAAAAAGTTGTAAAAAAAAAAAATTTTTTTTGCTCCTCTTTTTTGGTGACCATACATTTTTTTATATTTCGAGGGTGTGTTTAGAATGCCTGACAGATTATAAAAAAAATATAAAAAAATAAAAAAACAAAATGGCGGCCGAGTTGCAGTGAAGCAAAGTTTAGGGCGTGTCAGACCCGACTTGAGGTGAATTGATCTCCTGGAAGGGGGGGAGGTGGGGGGATGTTGTTTTTTGTAAACGATGAGGCACATGATGAAATTTAAGGGAAAATTCCAAAAAATGATTTTTTTTTTTATTGCGGGGGGAGGGGAGTTTTTTTTATAAAAACGTGTTTTTTCGGGGATTTTCAAAGCATTTTTTTATTGTGTTCGAGGCATTTGACAGGTTTGACTTGTATGGAGCGGTTGTGCAGTTTGACGAGTAGAGTTGCCATGTGAAAGAATTTTCCCCATTTTTAGGGTAAATTTCGAGATTTTCCCCAAAAACATGAAAAGTAGAAATAGCCAGTTTTAATTTTAAAATTTGATGCAGTTTTGTCGGAAAGACCCGCACTAATGACATTTGACCATTTTTATTACTTTCGACTGGCAACCCTGGGCGATAGGCGAGATTATATTTTTTCCGATTTTTTTACGTCGACCCAACTTGAGGTGAATTGATCTCCCAGAAGGGAGGCAGGTGGGGTGATGATTTTTTTTGTACACGATCTGATGTATGGTGCAGTTTATGGGAAAATTCCGAAAAATTGAAAAAACAAAATGGCGGACTGCTTTGGCGGCCATTTTTTAAAAGTGACTTTTTTTCACGATTTTTGATTGGTTTTTTCACATGTTTAGAGTGGTTGGGGAGATTTGTCTTGTATAGCGCATTTGTGTAGTTTGTAGGGTAGACTATACCAGTTAAATAAAATTTCCCCATTTTTAGGGAAAATTTTGAGATTTTCCCCAAAAACATGAAAAATAGAAATAACCGTTTTGGATTAAAAAAAATGACGCAGTTTAGTCAGAAAGGCTCATACTAATGACATTTGACTATTTTTATTACTTTCGGCTGGCAACCCTGAGAAATACGGGAGATTATATTATTGAAAAAGTTCGACGTCGATTCAAGTTGAGGTGAATTGATCTCCCAGAAGGGGGGGAGGTGGGGTGATGTTTTTCTTTTAACATGGTTGGATATATGGTGAAATTCATGGGAAAATTCCGAAAACTGCAAAAATCAAAATGGCGGATGAAGTGGCAGCCATTTTGTAAAAGAGAAATTTTACATGTTTTAAGGCTATTTCACCTGTATTGAGTGGTCTGACAATTTTGACTTGTAGAGCGCGTTTGTGTAAGTGGATGCATTTAGTTTGCTTATGAAATAAAAACTCCCCATTTTTAGGGAAAAAAACAAAATTTCCCTAAAAACATGGGAAATTTAACATAAATGTGCAATTTTATCGTTTTGTGATGCTCTGAGGGGATTCGAATGTATGGCGCGTTTGTGTAGTTAAATGCAAAGATTATTAATTAATAATAAAAACTCCTAACTTATAGGAAAAAAAACAAAATTTCCCTAAAAACATGGGAAATTTTACATAAATATGCAATTTTATCGTTTTGTGATGGTCCGAGGGGATTCGAATATATGGCGCGTTTGTGTAGATTAATGCATACAATTTTAATTTAAAATAAAAACTTCCCACTTATAGGAAAAAAAATCAAAATTTTCCTAAAAACGTATAAAAAATTACCAACATTAGCAATTTCACCCCGTTGAAGTGGTCAGACACATTTATGGTATATCGCGCATTTGTGTATATAAATACAAATAATAATTATTTAAAATAAAAACTCCCCACTTATAGGAAAAAAAACAAAATTTCCCTAAAAACATGGGAAACTTTACATAAATATGCAATTTTATCGTTTTGTGATGGTCTGAGGGGATTCGAATGTATGGCGCGTTTGTGTAGTTACATGCATAGATTTTTAATTAATAATAAAAAACTCCCCACTTATAGAAAAAAAAACAAAATTTCTCTAAAAACATGGGAAAATTTACATAAATATGCAATTTTATCGTTTTGTGATGGTCTGAGGGGATTCGAATGTATGGCGCGTTTGTGTAGTTAAATGCATAGATTTTTAATTAATAATAAAAAAAACTCCCCACTTATAGAAAAAAAAACAAAATTTCTCTAAAAACATGGGAAAATTTACATAAATATGCAATTTTGTCGTTTTGTGATGGTCTGAGGAGATTAGAATGTATGGCGCGTTTGTGTAGTTAAATGCATAGATTTTTAATTAATAATAAAAACTCCCCACTTTAAAAAAAAAAACAAAATTTCCTTAAAAACATGGGAAAATTTACATTTTATCGTTTTGTGATGGTCTGAGGAGATTCGAATGTATAGCGCTTTTGTGTAGTTAAATGCATAGATTTTTAATTAATAATAAAAACTCCCAACATATAGGAAAAAAAAACCCTAAAAACATGGGAAAATTTACATAAATATGCAATTTTATCCCTTTGAGATGGTATGAGGGGTTACGAATGTATAGCGCGTTTGTGAAGTATGAAGAGACTAATGAATGTGGAGGAAGCGAAAGTATGTCAGGATCGTGGCACATGGAGATCCATAGTCTCTGCCTACCCCTCTGGGAGACAGGCGTGAGTATATGTATGTATGTATGTATGTAAACTATAACTATGCAGGTCATAGTGTAGTGGTTTTATTACCTACCTATAATAAAACAATGACTACCTCTATCTATTATTTTACTTATTATATAAACTGTGTCTAAATTATACCAACTTAGGGCTGATTTTTAAATTGCCAGATAAAAGTTATCAGGAGAATAATTCTTATAAGTACTGTCCTGTGTGAATGTTTGTATTAAACTGTGACACAGCTATTTTATTAGTCAGATAACTTTTATCTGGGTATTGAAATATCAGCCTTTGGAAAGGCATCTGACAGAACCCTAATTACATTCGAATAATGGTAGTTTTCGTTTGTATCAAATGTCTTTCCCCAGGAATGGAATATAGTCACTAGATTATTGGATTGTATTGGATTAGAAATCAAACAATGATTAATTTCTTGATTAAGGATTTATTTAACTCATCAAATTATTATTATTGAACCCATTTTGAAAGCTACACAAAATTAACAATTTAATTATTCTTGATAATCCAATCAGTTTATTGTTATATAGGCTGTTATAAAGTAAAATTGAATTATAATTAATTGTTTTTCTTTCCTCTGTACAAGTTAACTTCATAAACACATTAGTGGGACTCCTTTCCAGAATTTGGCAACTACTTAACCAAATTAATCAGTTTATTGTTATATAGGCTGTTATAAAGTAAAATTGAATTATAATTAATTGTTTTTCTTTCCTCTGTACAAGTTAACTTCATAAACACATTAGTGGGACTCCTTTCCAGAATTTGGCAACTACTTAACCAAATTAATGTTTCTCTTTAGTAGTAAGTATACTTTTGTAGAATTGCCCTTGATTGATTGTTCATTAGGTTCATAAAATAATAAATTAATCACTATTGGCAGGTAGGTGGTGTTGTGGCTGTGGCACTTCTTGGCTAAGTGTTCACTCACACTCTCTTTGTGATCTCATCGAATTTGTCAGGTAGACTCTCATCTTTCAGCAGTTTTCGAAAATTGTATATTGTTCCTGTTGCAGGTAAACATCAAGTTCTACCTTATTTTATATTTTATCTTAGATTAATCTTTCAGTTTTCCCATCAGCAGGTAAGTAGTAGATAGGTAGATAGTTAGTGACACTCATTATTTTAATTACAGTCAAGATATATGCAAGATGTTAGTACTTTTACCTATTAAAAATGTATTAAATATTCCCACTTTCCCAGTTCCCAAAATCTACGTTTTTCGTTTTATCAGTTTTATGTCTACAAAAAAGAATCTGTGGTATCCGTCGGAAATGTCAGAAATCATCGGAAATCGATACCACAGATCATCCGATCTGTCATTCTTACAGATAATTAAATTATCATCAGAATAAGGAGTTACAACTAAAAGGAAACCCAAAAACATGGTGGTAAACATTGAAGAACTCGCTCTACTGCTGTAATTATTATTGTTGTTTAATTCACAATATCGAATGGTAATTTGAAATCGAAAAAAACTTAAAAAATCAAAATCCAACAGGAATCAAACAGCAGAATCGTAGTCGAGGCGACCGACACGGCACGGCACGTAGTGTTATTTTCTCTATGGGCACGGCGGCGGTGGCGACAACCAAGCCAACCTTCCCTATTTTTCTACATTCGAGTTCGTTTTGACTTGGTTTCGACACTCACTTAAGACGTCAGAAGCAGCATCTTATGCTGGCACCACACTTGGCTATTCGCATTTGTTTTGGATGTTTGATGTATTTGCTAAATACCGAAAATATAGGCGAATTCGGCAATCATTTTGAGGAATATAACATGTATACTGACCACACACGATATGGTAGTTTTTGATAACAAGCAAAAAATAAGAATAGCCAAGTGGCATGGTAATATTAGTTAGGTACACTTGTTTGCCAAAAGCTGCGTACAGACCGGCGGTTTCGTTGACCTTCGGTGCTGCAATCTGCCCTGTATTATGTATGATAAATATCCATCGTTGGGCGTTCGTTGGGCCGGTCTGTACGCAGCTTAAAGCAAACTACGCACTAAGCGAAACCAATACGATAAAATTATTCTTATTTAAAAGATAGCTCGTGGCAGATTCTTGCGCTTCTTTAAGGATTTCAAATTAGGATCGTATTTCATTAACTACTAACTTTACTAACACGATATGAAAGATGCCTAAATAGTTCTTTTTAATAATAAATCATTATAATGTTAGACGAGCGAGAGTCTGGAATGAATGACCTTAAAAAGTATTTGTTTTAAATCATTGTCTATGGTTTTTGCATTAAAAAATATAAGTGTTTCATGAACAACCACTGTTTTTTACCTCAGACCTGCCCTGTATTATTATGTATGATAAATATCCATCGTTGGGCGTTCGTTGGGCCGGTCTGTATGCAGCTTAAAGCACACCATGCACAAAGCGAAACCAATACGATAAAATTATTCTTATTTAAAAGATAGCTCGTGGGATTTCAAATTAGAATCGTATTTCATTACTAACTTTACTAACACGATATGAAAGATACCTAAATAGTTCTTTTTAATAATGTTAGACGAGAGTCTGGAATGAATTTAAAAAATCTTTCTTTTAAAACATTGTCTATGGTTTTTGCATAAAAAAAATATAAGTGTTTCATGAACAACCACTGTTTTGTTACCCAGTTTAACGAGGGCGCTGGTGTCTATGTCAAATAAAGAGTGTCAAGTAATGTTGTCTTGTTATAGCCACCGCAGAAGGGCATTTTTTTAAGTTAATCTTTACAAGAAACAAAACTTTGCCGCCAATTTATTAGAAAAGAGCAAGAAAAAAGTTAAAGTGAAAAATTTTGTTGTCACTTTTTGCTTAAGTTTCAGAGGTGAGTGCATGTGAATATTTGTAAATTTTCTTGAAAGTCCCTTAATGTTTATTTAATTATGATTTAATGATATAGAAGTATCAATTGAGTCTAATGGGCAATAAAAATATATATTTATGTTACTATTTACCTAAAATAGACATAGTGGGAACAGTGAAATTTCTCTACATCTCATCAACTCCAGGAACCTTTTCCGTTCCTAGATAAAGTGCAAATATGTACATTTTAACAAATTTACAACATTTATATGGAAGGTTTATTGTGCTTAATGTTAAGTAAGTACGTATTTATAACTCTAATTTGAAAAAATCTAGGTAGTCTAGGTACTTATCTAAAATGGCGTCATGATGCTAACGACGCTAATGCGGTGAAAAGATTAGCTAGACAGATCAGCGTCAGATTAATCGTGTAGCACTTAAATTCAGACTCCTTTCGGGCACCTCAATATCCATAACTCTGTTGTCTGTTGAAAATAATATATATTAAAGTTTTATTTTATTTTTTAAAATTGGAATACCAATAGCTTAAACAACTAACATTAAATTATGAGCAATAAACTAGGTATAACGATGTTGTAAAAGTTGTAGGCTTATCCTTGGAGTTAATCTGGTTGCCTGTAATACAAAATCTATTGTTTTTGGTTTACTAATGGTCATGTTTCTGGTTTACTTATGGGTCACCAATGAGTTACTAAGTGGGATATGAGTAGTTAACTCAAAAATTGGAAACCTCTTTGTGATCACTACAAAAATCTTTTAAATTTATTAATACTTACATCTATTATTTTCTCTCTGTGCGGTGTCAGTGTCTGCATGTGACTAACTTGAATGTAATCTTTGTGCAATTATTATGCATATCTCCAAGTTAACTCCATTACTAACCATGGACCATTTCTCATCGTGTCAGGAATTAAATCAAAACCTCTGACTAGCTACCACCTCTGATAACTTTAATTATAGTGCTTTAAATAAGTTACTTACTAATTCGTCCATTAAAATAAGACATAAAATTCTAAATCCAGATAATCCCAACTTATTATTTCATTCATTCACTAACTGTGTTCATTCCTAATAATTTTCCTGTTAGAATGGAATATAGTTAATATTCCAAACTAAATATAGTAGAAGTACCTGAAATTTACTCATAAATGAAATAATTAAATAAATAAATTACTTATTTCATTAAATAAGTTGTGAAATGTTTGCAATTCATATAATGACTTTATACTTAATATTCAAGTTCTGGTGATATCATGAACCCGGGCCATTACTCATGTTTTATTTACAGTATGGTACCTACATTGAATAAAATCAAAATAATTAACAATTATTTATTGGCAACATTTAAAACGAACCAAACTACAAATGAGTATTTACAAAAAACTTTAAATTTAATGATTGATTAAAAATCAAAATAAATTCTGAAAAAATGAAAAAAAAATTTATTTAAACTAAAGATTATGAAAGTTACAAAAAATATAGGTTGCAGTGTTTGGTAAAAATTAGAAGGTGGTGATATAACAAGGGCTACCACACTAGGCTAGGCCTGTGTCATGTTCTAAACCTCCCATCCATTTAGCGGGCACTTCTCAATGATATGTTTAACTTCCCATGTAACTTTTGTATAATAAGTCCATGTTTATTGTGAAGTTAATAACAAGTACTTAGCTAATTATGCTGAAACAGAATAGTTATAAAAAAAAACATTTCTACCATAAATTAATCAGCTAATTAATGAAAATGATAAATTTATTTAGCAATTATTACTTTTCTTCGTTTGAATACTGGTTCTTAAATAATTATTAATAAGAAACTATACTTAATCTTCACATTTTTAAAGAAAATTCCCAACAACACTCATAATTTTGACCTCAGGTTTATAATCATCACATTAGTTCAAGGGATTCCCAGAACACTCAATCTTGCTCTCAGGTTTTTAGTCATCACATTAGTTCATCAGACGTTCACCATTTTAATGCAGGTTCTATGGTCCAACTGGTCTTATGTAGGTTGCTAAGTATTAAAATAAACAAATTTTGACCTCAGGTTTATAATCATCACATTAGTTCAAGGGATTCCCAGAACACTCAATCTTGCTCTCAGGTTTTTAGTCATCACATTAGTTCATCAGACGTTCACCATTTTAATGCAGGTTCTATGGACCAACTGGTCTTATGTAGGTTGCTAAGTATTAAAATAAACATTGCCTTGATAGATGATTCTTCTTCTTCCTAACCTTTTCCTTATTAGATGATTATCATGTCTTATCGGCAGCATAAAACCAATTATTTCAAACTGTTAGAATATTTCACTTACTTTTAAAATAGATGAAAACAAAATATCTTTTATGTACTTATTTGTATTAGCTAAACAAATTGAGATTATTTCACTTTGATAGAACAATGACAACTGACAGGTGACAAGTAGAACTTCTCTGACACACTCTGAGCTCTGACACAAATGCATTCCGTTATACATATTTTTTATAGGCATATTTAACTGGCGTTCTCAAAGAACATCGCTGCCAAATAAATAAATCAAAGTTACAGAGTCATAATTTATCACTTATTATTATTGTTTTCTTAACGATGTAATTTATCAGTGAACTTCATATGACTGGTTCTATCAAGAGAAAAACAGTTAGAGGAAGATAATTATTTTAGAAGAAATATTGTCGATTATTTCTAATTTTTTATTTTATAGTTTATAAATGTAGAATCTACAAGATTTCAAAGCTAAAAAATTACCACTGTATCCCGTCTTACCCAAATGGCCTAAAGAATACTCATGAATAATACACATGCATTTTTTTGAGTTTGAAATTGTACTTATGTACAGAAACTATATGTATGGCCCTAAGTATTGAGATTAAAAAATACATATATAATTCACACTGTCTTCCCTTACATTTGTTCTAATAGTTTTTTGTAGGTATGAAGCATTCTCAATTCCTCAACTTCAACTTTTTTTATTTTTTATTATTCATTGCAGTGTTATACATTATATACGGTACTTATGTATTATATATGTATATTAGATAGTAAGCTTTAAAAAAAACATATTTATCTAAGTATTTTATAAATTTATATTACATACATATGTATACTATGTATAAACATGGCAAAAATAATAATTTCAGACTACAAACAAAATGCAACGCAGTGCGGGACGTCCCAAGAAGATTCGTCGCGGTCGTCGCAGCACGACGACGACGGCGCAGCCCACCTCGTCCAAGGTGGGAGAGAGCCTCGGCCCGGCCAGCGACGGCGGGATCGACGGGGTGAGCTGCGTGGCGGCGGCGTCTACGCACCAGGGCGGGCCGAGGTTTGCAGGTGAGGGTCAAGGAGCTCAATGTGTGGCCATGTCTACTTGTGCATCTGTAATATCCGTAATCAAAAAGCGACAAATATTCCAACAGACTGACATGGACAACATCCTTGATGCTGGACACGCTTTGTATCCAGTAGTACCTCGACCAGAGGGAGAAAGATTCATTTGCCCCGAAGATTTACCTACCCATATAAAGGTTCCAAATTTCGATGTAGACATATCTGTTACATGGAAAAATAGTGCGTTGTATCCTTCCCAAATGTGCGATTTAGATAATTCTTTGCAAGAATTGAACAATTTTTTGATTCGCGATTTGTTTTGTAACGAATCAGAAGATGATACAACCAGCTATTTATTTACTGGACAACATCAAACGGTATCGTTTTGGCGCTTTAGGAATGAATATTATTTATTTAATAGTCACGGTGTCGATCCCACAGGGCTGTACAATACGAACGACAACACTTTGAACGTCGCCCGGTTATTTAGATGTCACGATTCTCTGTCTCTCGCCAGATTATTATTAGGTAACTGTAGTTTTCAGGGAGTAAATCAGTATGACATTCATAAGTTAACCGTTATCAAGTATTTACCGCGTAATTTAAATCCGATTGTATTATTGACGAGATTACCCGAGATTAATTTAAAGAGAAAAATCGATACAGATGCCGTTGATCCAAAATTATTGATGAACCCAGTTGTAGTTGTAGAGCGAACTGCTGCTGCCGTTGTAGAAGATGAAATAAACATTCGTGGACGACCAAAAAAACAAATTAGAGGCCAAAAAAAATCTGTAGATAACTCCCATTTGGTAGCAGTTAATAAATATAGAGCATCTCATCCAGAATGTAATAGAAAAGCAGTTGAGCGTTATAGTAGGGCGAATCCAACAGTTAGCAAGGAAGCGGTAGAGCGTTACAATCGAGCCCATCCAGAAGTTCATAGGGAAGCCGTCCAACGTTACTCGCAGAATAATCCAGAAGTTAACAGGTTAGCTAGCCAACGGTATAACACAGTTCGAAATGTAGATGAACGCTTACGGGTTTCTGATTCCTTGGTTGCGGTTCGAAGCGGTAGTAATCTCAACACCGTGCCATTATTTAGTTTGAAGAGGCAATCACTGAAGGAACATGATGCGTATCGGTGTTCACATTGCAATGCAAGATTATTTTTTGAAGAAAAAGCCCGAACTCAATGGTGTTGTGGCAGTGGGAAGTATAACGTTCAGAATTTCCCACCTTTGACCGAAAACTTTTATGATGGCCGGCCATTTAATGACAGACCGCGGGCATACAACAATTTATTTGCATTTAGTGCTCTAGGCGTGTCTCATGGTTTTCAAAACCCCGATAGTGGTTTAGCATTCGTCAAAATCCAAGGTCGGATCTACCACCGTGTATTTGATTTAGGATATAGAGACACGCAAAATCCTATCGGTCTATACATCGAAGATCATGAGGAACGTCAGAGAATAGCTAGCGGACAAAGACTCGACCGACAGACTGTGACTGAAATAAATAATTTTATGCATAGTGTTAACCCGTACATAGATTGCTTTAAACAACTCGCTCGTGAAACATCTGATGACGCGTACCTTAGATTTGAAGCCACGTCGCGTCGAACTCACGGTAACATCCTCGGAGATATGCCTTTAGGTAATGAAATCGCCGCGATCATTAGCACAGAAAGGGAAGAGTTTAGTCCGCGTTGTATAGCAATTTGGAAAATCGGAAACAGGAGACCTCATCAGGTAGATTATTTTAACCCGTTATATGAATCTTTTCAATACCCGCTGTTGTACCCTCACGGAACTCCCGGTTGGACCATTAACAAACAGACAAACGACGGATCAAAGCTTTCTCAAAATAAATACGTACGTTGCTTACTTTTGTCTGAAGCGCGTTTTGTTGATTACGGTAGATTATCAGAAGAATGGGTAGTCGATATGTATTGTCGTGTTGAAGAAGAACGGCTTAGATATATATTAAATATTCAAAATAAAACCGACTTGCTAAGATCAGCCCCGTTTAATGAAATTAGGAACAATGAACGCGAATTTGTAGGCGATGAAACCGTACAGGGGGAGGGTGGTATCGTACCGGGACGTGTTTATCTACCCAACACTATTACTGGCGGGCCACGTTACATGAAAACCAAATATATGGACGCTATTGCAATTGTAAACCGGCTAGGCACACCATCATTCTTTTTAACAGTAACTTGTAACCCAAAATGGTCAGAAATTCAAAAATCTCTTGCACCAGGCCAAAAACCTTATCCAAGCTTGTGTGCGAGAGTATTTAACTTAAAATTAACACAGTTGTTGAGGGACATACGGTCCGGTACTTGGTTTGGCAAATGCACATACATCATACACGTCATTGAATTTCAAAAGCGTGGTCTGCCACATGCCCACATTTGTTTCCGCGTTGATGGTGGCGGACCAATTCAAAACACCGATATCGATAAATTTGTCAGGGCAGATATACCATCCGCGGACGAAGCCGAAGGTAGATTGCGACAGGCAGTTTTAAATCACATGATCCACGGACCCTGTGGACCTCCTCACAGAACAGACCTACCTTGCTGGGATAATGAAAAAAGTAAATGCTCCAAGTTTTTCCCCAAAAATGCTACAGACGTAACATATACAGACGATAAAGGGTTTGTACGTCTTCGTAGAGATGCCAACAATAGCGGTACTATAAGGTTTCGTAACCGGCCAGTAGAAGTGAGTGATTTGTGGGTAGTACCTTACAACGCTGCCATCCTCCTCAAGTATGACTGTCATGCTAATTTAGAGGTCTCCTCCGCGCATAAAGTTATTAAGTATTTATTTAAATATATAACGAAGGGCAAAGATGAAACGCGCGTAGCTATGGTCACCGGTGATCTAAATGATGAGGTCGAGAATTACGTGACAAAACGGTACATAGGGTCTTGTGACGCGGCGTGGCGGATTTTCGAATTCGACATTACAGCTCGCGAGCCCACTGTCCAACAACTGACGGTTCACCTTGAAGGGGCGCATAACGTAGTTTTTAGAGCGAATGCTGCAAGTGACGCGGCCGACAATTCATGTTCCACGTTGATGCTATATTTCGCGCGTCCGACCGGTCCAGAATTCGACAATCTCACGTATCTAGACTTTTATGAACGGTATATTGTCCACACGCAAAGGCCAAAATCAAATAGGGTGGAAGTTCACCAAATCATGAATAAGTTTATTACTAAACGGCAGCGCGGAGAAAATGTAACGCGTTTGTTTTGGGTTGCACCAAATAGAGGTGAGCAGTTTTACCTGCGTATGCTTTTGGCTTTATACCCGTGTCGGGGATATAACGATTTGCTCAATTTTGGGGGTCCAGATTGTAAAACGTTCCAGGAAGTCGCAAAGAATGTAGGTATTGCCAACGATGAGCAGGAATACCAACGAGCCATACAAGAAGCTGCCACATTTTTTACCGGTCCCCGGTTACGCAGCTTTTTCGTGCTACTGGCCGTTAATGGAGCTCCTGCGGCTCTTTTGTGGGAAACATCGAAAAATCTTATTTGTGAAGATTTCATTGAACGATGCCCCAACGACACCGAAAGAGCTTACAAGTTAGCATTAGTACAAATTGATAGACTTTTGCGAAAACACGGCACCAATCTTGTGGCACAGGGACTCCCGGATGTTCCAGATGACACGACTGAATTAATTCGTGAACAGATGAGTGAATTCAGCACAGTTCAACTGCATGCTTTCGTCGAACGTTAGTTGCCTGTCTTATCGCAAGATCAACGCGAAATATTCGATTACGTTGATCAACTGTTAAAAGACCCAGTCTATCATTCAACGAATAACAATGCGATTTTCGTTGATGGACCTGCAGGAACAGGAAAGACCCTGTTATTAAACGTGGTCGCGTCTCATGTCCGTGGCTCATTAGGGGGCGTAGTGTTGTGTACCGCAACGTCCGGCATAGCGGCGCAAAATTACGTAGGCGGGACAACAGCACATAGCATGTTTAAATTTCCTTTAGACATTGTGGACGATTTAGGATATTGGAATATTACGAACGGCACTCAGAGAGCGGAGCTTATTTATCATGCGTCAGTAATAATCTACGACGAAGCCCCTATGGCACACAAATATCTCGTGCATTTATTAGATTGCTCTTTACGGGATTTAATGAAGTCTGATAGACTTTTCGGCGGGAAGGTCATTATTTTTGCGGGAGATTTCCGTCAGATCCCACCAGTAGTAACAAACGCTAGAAGTAACGCAGACGTAATTAATTGTTCATTAAAGTCCTCTCATATTTGGCCCCAGTTAAAATGTTTTGCCCTATCAACCGCTCAGCGGAGTAGAGATGACCCGGAATTTTCAGAATTTTTATTAAATATCGGATCTAATAATATTCAGTCAGAACCTATAGATTCAGGCCGCAACATCACCAATTTGATAAATGTCTCTAACGTAAATTATGTCACAGAAGTATATTTTTTTATTGATTCTGTATTCCCAACTGAATGCCTCAATGACCCAGATATCTGTTGTCAGCGAGCGATACTGTGTACACATAATAACGGCGTTAGAGAAATTAATAATATAGTACTAAATAGGGTTTCCGGAGAACTGCTGCATTTCTTTTCAGTCGATAAAACCGTTGCGGACAATGCCGACGAAATATTTTTAGGTACGGATACGTTGAACAAAGCGCAGCCCAAAGGAATACCGGAACATGACCTACAATTAAAGATAGGTAGCGTTTGCATGGTCATGCGTAATTTAAGTTTTTCGGATCGTTTAGTGAACGGCACTAAAGTAATAGTAGTAGCTGCGTCTCCCCGTCTAATAACTGTGCGGAAACCTAATGAACATGAGTTATATTTTATTCCGCGAATTTCATTTAAAGCGCCTATCGCTACGAATAGCCCCATAGAAATGTTACGTCGTCAGTTTCCGTTGCAAGTTTGCTACGCCATGACTATACACAAGAGTCAAGGACAGACTATCAACCGTGTGGGAGTTGATCTTAGGTCGGACGTATTCAGCCACGGACAACTTTATGTCGCGCTAGGTCGTGTACGGAATCGAAACGATCTAACTATTCTTATTAACCGTGATCGTGTCGTTAATAATCACCCGTACGTTAACAATGTAGTATTCCCTGAGTTATTAGGTAGAATGTAATTAAGCGACTTCTCTCACCTCTATTTGGCGGGTAGTTAAATCAATTTTGTTCGTGAAATTATTATTATGTAAATAAAATCAATTTAAATCATGGTTGCATATTGTCTTTTTGACCCGTTTATTTATTGCTTTAGATTAAGATGTAAATCATGCCAAATATTTTTACACTCTACAAATACACTGCTCAATTATTTAAATTTATGCGGGCTTTTTTTTACAACGCTATGCAGGTATATAATTCGCACCCTTATTCCAACACCGTCAACATTTAGTAACTTTTGGTATAGTGACGATTTGGATTCGACGCGGAATCTAAATATTTTTATATTGCAGTAACTCATTAATTTTATTGAAAATTTTGTATAATGACGGTATTGGAATATGGGTGCGAATTATATATTTTTTATTGATATTCTGTAAATAATAATATGTACACATACTTACCTACATTGAATGTACATTTTGTTTAAATTACTGCAGGGTGCTAATTTGAGTATAATTGGCTATACTAAAGCTCTCGGTGAAGAAATTTTCATAATCCATTTTTTGAATCATTGCACTTCTCGATATGGTAATGATTGCAATCATCGATTGACGATGTTCGGTATGCATGAACTTCGGAGACCCACTTTCCCTGTTGGGCCAGTCTGTGCAAGTGCTAATAGTCATTCATGACGATGAATCATAGTTCAGTGTCGGGTGTATCTGAGGATCGTGTGAGTTGGTTTTGATTCGTTGAGCTGTTCTGGGCCATCATTGTCAGAGACGCAAAGGTGTCGATACTGGGGTGCATAGGTCAAATGCATTTATTCACAGATATGGGCAGAGACGGGAGCGTGTGTTGGCTCACAATTGTTTGTGGTCATCGCAACGGCCGGCCAAGGAGCGGTGCCGGCATACCTACACCTGACGGTATCATGTACACCTACTATCTTCTGGGAACTTCGTGCACGTGTGTACTGCGGTGAACAGGCGGTGGCGGGGCCCAGGCACCCACCAGGCTAGCGGGTGGCGCGTGGTGTAGCTCAGGGGGGCTTGGCGTGTAACCGAGCGTCTATATACGCCAGTGTCTGTCCCTTAAACTGTCTAATCTACTATAAATATGATATAGTATTTTTCAGGTAATTTATTTGTATAGTTACATACATATATCATGTCGCTTCATGTTATTTTTAGTGCATTACTTCTTTGGCGAAACTTACATCTAACTGGAAGACATACTATCATTACCTTAGTTTGTCGGTTTCGTAACCGGAATGGCAATTCTGTCTGAACATAATTATTTCACTACACAACTACTATATTCCACAGTTATCAAAACAACATTTAAAAAGTATATAGGAACGTACCTATTTTGTTTAGCTCAAGTTCTGATCAGAGTATTGAGATAATCCTTGGTAGGTGTCTACCTCCAGTGGACGTGTATTAGATAACATGTCAATATTGTAAATTAATTATTATTATTATACTTAAGACTGTTTTAACTTATTAATATAATCATATAGTCATTCGGGGAAAAATCGCATCACGGTGCACGTAACTATGAGTATCAATCCAACTATAGCCTCTTGTTATATCAGATGTCTTTTAATTTTCTTTTAGTAGCAAAATTATAAATGACTCTTTCTGATACTTTCTATGACCTCCGACATCCATCCTTTTAAAAATAAAACACACATACAAGACTTATGACGATAACGCGTCGCAGACAAGCGCGCCCTTTCGATTAATTTCCTTACAAAATGTATAGAAGCGTCGTGTCTTCTCACCCCGTTCGCATTCGCGCCCCGTTCTTTCTGTTTGCGTTGACTCACAACACTTCTATTCATTTTGTATGAAAAATAACCGAAATGCCGCGCCGTTTGCGACGTGTCCTTTTCTAATATATTTCAATAGGTATTGCGACTTAAATGACTCAGATGTCTTTTAACTTTCTTTAAATAGCAAAGTTATAAATGACTCTTTCTGAGTACATTTCAAGTCACAGTTTTTTTTCGATAAACCACCGTTCATGCCTTTAAATTTCTCCAATGTCTCAACTTTCACTTAGTACTAATGCCATAAGCACTATTATTTTAAAATAAATTTGTAAAAAGTTTTCGGGAATTTCAATTTATCACTAAGAAGGTGAGACTCGAGAAGCTCGCGCGGCACTATCACAACTTCCAGAAGACCGTACTGCTAATTCTGCGCCTGCAGTGTCGCCATACAAAAGAAGAAAAGATGGATGCCGAGCCCGCCAGAATGCCCTACTCTTCTCAGGCATTAAAGGATGATGGTGAAGATCCATCCACGTTGAACCATAACATGATGGTCTCCAACTTTGATACAACATCCACTGCGTGAAGCTTGTTGTACGACACACATTCCACACGGCCAATTTCAGAAATTTAAAGTCAAGCCATGTCATGATCAGGATGTTCATGACCTAGCCCAGGCAGCGCATCTTCCCTTCACACCCCTGACTCTTCAAGATCAGCCGTTTCTGGCGCATTCCTGTTGAAGTTGCCACTGAGGCAGTACAGGATGAGAACCCCACAGTCACTACAAGGGCCGAGGTGGCAGCGTAGACTCACATGATCAAACCGACGACCAACCAGTACAAGGACACTTCGACCAGCAGTCACACTGCAGCTTCGGCGCCAGCACCAGAAGCAAGGCGGCAGGCTCGGCGGCATCCGAAGGCATCAATCATCGGTCGTGATATTAGCTATTGGGTCTCACCAAATCTGGCATAAAATTCTTCGTGATGGTTTCACTGATTTTATTTTAAGTACTAATTAACGGTAGTGATTCTTAACAGAAACTAAGTTGCTCATATGGCATTATTAGGTAATGGTAGTAGATTTTTTTCACGACATTCTCTTATTTGGAATGACCCCTTAGGTTTGTATACAACTTTTGCAATCTATTTAAGTAAAATATGTTTTGTTTATGGTAGTGTCATGTAGGTTGGTACAATTTTATGTAAATAATGGTTTGTCTACAAAAAAATATAAAAAAACATAAAAAGAACAAAAATATACTGGCATAAAAAAGATAAAAAAAGAAAAAAAAACTGTGAAAAACATAAAAAGACAAAAAAAATGAAATACGAAATAATAAAAAAATACATAAAAAGGCAAATCATTATTAGAACATTATATAGGTACTTAACTATCGAAATAGGCATACCATAATGTATTATTATTATCATCTCATCTTTCTTTTTCGTAGGTAACTTGTAAAATTAATTAGGTACTTTAATTAGTCTGAAATTATTATCTATGCCATCGCGCGATTGAGTGGCTCGGCCGAAAATATGAAAATAGAACAAAGTATTATTATTGTGTAGATACTAAAAATTTATACACGTTCGCTGTGTAAGTAGGCACCTCCCAAGAAGCGGACCTCATTTGACCTCAACTTCTGTTCAGTGCTGCAATCACAATTTTGACACTTCTCGATGTTGAATACGCGATTATTATTTTTATCTCTTTATTATTTTTAACTCTAAAACCCTATTTCGCCCCTTCAGTCTTTCAAGATAATCAAGATACTGGATTTAATAGGTAATAATGATACACGATAAATTTAATAACCTTAAAATGTAGTGAACGATAGTATGTCATCCAGTTTTATGTAGTTTAATTAATGAACTTTAAATCATCAATTTAAAGCGGTGGTAGCTCAGTCGGGTAAGCGCCCGCTTCCACTGTTGAGTTCTTTTAACTTAAGTACAATGTATTCCATCGCTCTTACGATGAAGGAAAACATCGTGAGGAAACCTGCATATCTAGATTTAGCACATCTAGATATGTGAACCCACGAACCCGCAGTGGACCAACATAGTGGTAAATGGTCCAAGCTTAGGAAGGCAGTTTAGACCTTGGGGATATGCACAAGGGTTCTATCTCGAGAGAGCCAGGTGCAGGTACTTACACGACATAGAATAAAATAGAATGATCAATTTACATTATATTAGCATTTCCCGCAAGCTTCCCTTCTTCTAAAAGATATTCCCGTGGAAATTCTGCGAAAAAAATAAGCCTGTATGTTCTGATGATATTTCATGATATGCTTTGAGTTTTATCAAAACCGTTTAGTTTTAGCTTAAAGTTGTATAATAAACCATACAACTTACTAAAACTCCCGTTCCCGTAGGAATTTCCTGTTGTAACCTTAAATTTACTAAGATACCTACAATCTACATGCTAAATTTCAAGCTTCTAGCTTAAACGGTTTAGATTTTTCTTAAAAAAATCGGGAATACCTTTTTTTAGTGCACCTCCACCTCCACGGTACCTAAGCTACGTTTGTTCGAAATTCCAAAACCCTACTATTAAAACTTTAGAAATTTAATACAAACTTTGACACCACTTTGAAACCCTTTTTACCCCCGCTTTTTTATTTTTGAGAAATAGGGATTGATTTTCGCAAAATCCCGTTTTAGTCAGCACCTAAGTCCTAAAAAGAACCCCCCATGCAGTTTCTGAGATTTTGTAATGAGTCAGTATATACGTGACAAATATGTGTGATGTACAAATAAATTACCTGAGTTATTGAAAAATACCATATCATATTTATAGTAGATTAGACAGTTTAAGGGACAGACACTGGCGTATATAGACGCTTGGTTACACGCCAAGCCCCCCTGAGCTACACCACGCGCCACCCGCTAGCCTGGTGGGTGCCTGGGCCACGCCACCGCCTGTTCAGCGCAGGATACTCGTGCACGAAGTTCCCAGAAGATAGTAGGTGTACATGATACCGTCTGGTGTAGGTATGCCGGCACCGCCTCTTGGCCGGCCGTTGCGATGAACACAAACAATTGTGAAAAAACCACGACCCCGCCATTGCCCATATCCGAGGATATTTGTGTTTGACCTGTGCGTCACAGTGTTGGCACCATTGTGGCTCCGATAAAGGTGGACCTAGAATCAGTTCTTCGATCAAATACTGACTACACGGTTCAAGGGTGCTCCCGATATCTGTTCTATCGATCCATTTTCATGCTTGGCTGTTGGTGCTTCCACTCATTGGCACAACCGGGAAATGGTCTTCGGTTTTCTTGTATACTGTTACGTCATTAATCATTATTGCATTCGTTCTCATATCAGAAACGGCAATAGTATTCAGAAAATGGTTGTGTTAATTTCTTCTACCGATCGAGCTGCTTGTATACCCAATTAAACTTAATGACGTCCCCCAGTCAGTAAATTTAAATAAAATGTACGTTCACAAACACTCACTACATACGAATATTTTATTATTGCTTTTAAAATTTAATTCGTAATTTTGCTAATCTTTATTAGACTGTAATATAGTAAAAAAGCTTTATATGCCTTATTTATCATCAAGACACACACGTATTTTTATTATAATCATGTACTATTATTTATTAAATTTGTTAATACAAATTATGTAGCTTTATAATTGAAACTAGAGGTCGCGTTGTGGCGCGGGCTGCAAGCAGCCGCGCGGTGCTTTGATGCTTTCGGTTTAGGTGGGTGTCTGTTTTCAGTATGAATTTCCATTTCAGCAGGGTATTGACTTGAATATACCGTAGCAAATCTTTCTTGCGTTTTGTTATGCGTTAAAAACTGTGTTCACTATGTTTTTTTTTATTAAAGGGGTACCTACTGATGATTTTGTTTCAGGTGGGATTAGTTTTCAGTATGAATTTCGGTTTCAGCAAGGTATTGTCTTGAACAAACCGTAGCAAGTCTTTGTTGTGTTTTGTTTCGGATTAAAAACTGTTTTCACTATGAATGTCTTTATTAAAGGGGTACTGATGATTTTATTTCAGGTGGGATTAGTTTTCAGTATGAATTTCGGTTTCAGCAGGGTATTGACTTGAACAAACCGTAGCAAGTCTTTGTTGTGTTTTGTTTTGGATTAAAAACTGTTTTCACTATGAATGTCTTTATAAAAGGGGTACTGATGATTTTATATCAGGGGGGTTACAGTTTTCAGTATAAATTTCGGTTTCAGCAGGGTATTGACGTGAACATACCGTAGCAAATCCTTGTTGCGTTTTGTTATGCTTTATAAACTGCTTTTACTATGAATTTCTTCATTAAAGGGGAACTGATGAATTTATTTTAGGTGTGATACGGTTTTCAGTATGAATTTTGGTGAGATTTAATTTCAGTATGAAATTTGGTAGTAGATGGGTATTGATTTTCTCATAATACACTCACAACTTACAAATTCAAGAAATATCCGTTGTATACTCCCGGGCAATGAATAAGTTTCACTCACAAAATGCCGACCCCATACGACCCCAATTCCTGTAGAGTTTTTTAAAACTCCACAGGAATGTTAATATTTGCCGTGAAAACTATTTTTAAATTACGGATTGTCTCACACAAATACGGTAGAGAAACTGATCTATATGGACATTCTTTGGTTTCGTAAACTTTACCCTAGTAGCGAGCGAACATCGTTTTGTGTAGAAATATTGGGTTCTTTAATACCTCATAAATCTGAGTCACCACCATTCGCGCGTTTTTCTAGCGTCTCGATTATTAGTTTATTCTGTCCTGAAAAGAAACTTTTTCATAGCAACGAAATTTACAGGCTTTTTTTTATTCATTAATTTCTTATGTGGGTTTGCTGTTTAAGACACAGTAAGTATAAGTAGGATAAAGTGCGTTTTTTAACATTATAGAACTATGCTTTACTGAAATTTAATTCATAATTGGTTGCACACGTATATGGAACTATAAACGCGGCCAAACTTAAACTTTGTCTTTCTTTTTTATTCATTCAAGTTATTTCTTAACCACAATCGGCTCTCAGGTTATATACGTAGTTGTGTTGACGAGGGTTTGAGTAGTGTTGCCTCGCTTCGCTCAGCTCTCCAGGGTTTGCAGTATGGTGGTTCGCATTGTTTTACCTCGATTGGCTCGGCTCCTCTTTTACGGTTAGGTAATACTTGAGTTGTATTGCCTCGCTGCGCTCGGCTCTTCAGTGGTTGTGGTATAATGTTTTGAAATGTTTTGCCTCGCTACGCTCGGCTCTCCAAGGTTTGTGGTATGATGGTTTGGATTGTTTTGCCTCGCTGCGCTCGGCTCTCCAGTTAAACAGGCAGTTGGTGATTAAAGTAGTTTAGCCTCGCTTCGCTCGGCTCCTCTCCGGGTCTCGGAATGGTAGTCTTGGTTGTTTTGCCTCGCTTCGCTCGGCTCTGCAGTTACATAGGCACTTGCTGTTTATTGTGCTTTAGCCTCGCTTCGCTCGGCTCGTCGGGTTTTCGGATGTTGGTTTCAGTAGTTTTGCCTCGCTCCGCTCGGGTCTCTAGGTTTTGGATTGATGGTTTAGGTTGTTTTGCCTCGCTTCGCTCGGCTTTCCACTTCGTAAACGGGACTTTTCCCGTAGTTTTTCTTTATTGATATTAATAATTATGATACCTAATGCCTCGCTTCGCTCGGATTTCTTTTCTTTATGGCAGGGTTACTTGTCGGATGCCTCGCTGCGCTCGGCTGGTTTTATTTTGGTTTAGCTTGTAGAAGGACTATGGCCTCGCTGCGCTCGGCACTTAAACTGTGGTAAAGTTGATTTACATTTTGTATGATTTTTTGGAAAATATTTTTTTCCTAAAAAGTGGGGAGTTTTTATTTTAAATAATAATTGTTTGTATTTATCTACACAAATGCGCCATATACCATAAATCTGTAGGATCACTTCAAAGGGATGAAATTGCTAATGTTGGTAATTTTTTCTACGTTTTTAGGAAAATTTCTATTTTTTTCCCTAAAAGTGGGGAGTTTTTATTTTAAATTAAAATTATATGCATGTAACTACACAATCGCGCTATACATTCATAACCCCTCAGACCATCTCAAAGGGATAAAATTACATATTTATGTAAAATTTCCCATGTTGTTAGGGAAATTTTGATTTTTTTCCCTACAAGTGGGGAGTTTTTATTTTAAATTAAAATTCTATACATTTAACTACACAATCGCGCTATACATTCATAACCCCTCAGACCATCTCAAAGGGATAAAATTGCATATTTATGTAAAATTTCCCATGTTTTTTGGGGAAATTTTGATTTTTTTCCCTACAAGTGGGGAGTTTTTATTTCGAATTAAAATTGTATGCATTTAACTTCACAAACACGCTATACATTCGAAACCCCTCAGACCATCTCAAAGTGATAAAATTGCATATTTATGTAAATTTTCCCATGTTTTTAGGGAAATTTAGTTTTTTTTCCAATAAATTGGGAGTTTTTATTATTAATTAAAAATCTATGCATTTAACTACACAAATGCGCTATACATTCGAATCCCCTCAGACCATCACAAAACGATTAAATTGCATATTTATGTAAAATTTCCCATCTTTTTAGGGAAATTTTGTTTTCTTCCCTAAAAATGGGGAGTTTTTATTTCATAGAAAAATTAAGCGTACCTAAACACACAAACGTGTTATACAAGTCAAAACTGTCAGACCACTCAATACAGGTGAAATAGCCTTTAAACATGTAAAATTTCTCTTTTACAAAATGGCTGCCACTTCATCCGCCATTTTGATTTTTGCAGTTTTCGGAATTTTCCCATGAATTTCACCATATATCCAACCATGTACAAAGAAAAACATCACCCCACCTCCCCCCCTTCTGGGAGATCAATTCACCTCAACTTGAATCGACGTCGAACTATTTCAAAAATATAATCTCCCGTATTTCTCAGGGTTGCCAGCCGAAAGTGATAAAAATAGTCAAATGTCATTAGTATGAGCCTTTCTGACTAAACTGCATCATTTTTTATAATCTAAAACGGTTATTTCTATTTTTTCTGTTTTTGGGGAAAATCTCAAAATTTTCCCTAAAAATGGGGAAATTTTATTTAACTGGTATAGTCTACCCAACAAACTACACAAATGCGCGATACAAGACAAATCTCCCCAACCACTCTAAACATGTGAAAAAAGTAATCAAAAATCGTAAAAAAAAGTCACTTTTACAAAATGGCCGCCAAAGCAGTCCGCCATTTTGTTTTTTCAACTTTTCGGAATTTTCCCATAAACTGCACCATACATCAGACCGTGTACAAAAAAAATCATCACCCCACCTGCCTCCCTTCTGGGAGATCAATTCACCTCAAGTTGGGTCGACGTAAAAAAATCCGAAAAAATATAATCTCGCCTATCGCGCAGGGTTGCCAGTCGAAAGTAATAAAAATGGTCAAATGTCATTAGTACGGGTCTTTCCGACAAAACTGCATCAAATTTTAAAATCAAAAGTGGCCATTTCTACTTTTCATGTTTTTGGGGAAAATCTCGAAATTTACCCCAAAAATGGGGAAAATTCTTTCACATGGCAACTCTACTCGTCAAACTACACAACCGCTCAATACAAGTCAAACCTGTGAAATGCCTCGAACACAATAAAAAAATGCTTTGAAAATCCCCGAAAAAACACGTTTTTATAAAAAAATCTCCCCTCCCGCCGCAATAAAAAAAAAATCATTTTTTGGAATTTTCCCTTAAATTTCATCATGTGCCCCACCGTTTACAAAAAACAGCATCCCCCCACCTCCCCCCCTTCCGGGAGATCAATTCACCTCAAGTCGGGTCTGACACGCCCTAAACTTTGCTTCACTGCAACTCGGCCGCCATTTTGTTTTTTTATTTTTTTATATTTTTTTTATAATCTGTCAGACACTCTAAATACACTCCTCCTATATAAAAAAATGTATGGTCACCAAAAAAGAGGAACAAAAAAAATTTTTTTTTTTTACAACTTTTTTTAAAAAGTCGAGGTTTTTCTCTACTCACCCGAGCACCCTGTACATTTCCCTAAAACATTTTCATATCAAAAAATGGCTCCTTCTGGGAGAACAATCATGTCAATGAATAGATCAGTGGTAATCCAGCTTTATATATTATAATAACTAGAGGTTGCGTTGTGGCGCGGGCTGCAAGCAGCCGCGCGGGGCTTTGATGCTATTGGTTTAGTTGGGATTGTTTTCATTTTGAATTTTGGTTTCAGCAGGGTATTGACTTGAACATATCGTAGCAAATCTTTCTTGCGTTATGTTATGCCTTCTAAACTGTTTTTACTATGAACTTCTTCATTAAAGGGGTACGATGATTTTGTTTCAGGTGAGATACAGTTTTCAGGATGAATTTCGGTTTCAGCAGGGTATTGACTTGACCATATCGTAGCAAATCTTTCATGCGTTTGGTATTGCTTTAGAAACTGTTTTCAGTTCGATTTTCGTTATGACAGGGGTACTGATAATTGGTTTCAGGTGTGGTACTTACGGTTTTAGTATGGATTTGGTGTGATATGGGTATTGACTTGAACATGCCGTAGCGAATCTTTTTGAAGTCTTGTTTTGCATAAAAAAAGAGTTTGCATTGTGATTATTGGTATCACGTGAGTGTTGCATTATGCATTGGAACATTAAGCAGAGTGAAAGTGGTATAAGGGCCTATCGTCAGTCTGATTTCGTTTTCAAAATTTATTAGGAATGAACTTCAGTATTAAAACGGGTATAGACTTTACCATAAGCTATCGGATTTATAAGTATATAATCATTTTGTTTGATTGTAAATGTGTAGCATATATGCAGGGGTGTTGCAAAAAGGATATACTAAGCCGAAACTCAGGGTGACTCAGGAGGTCATTCTAAACAAGTTTAGTTCAAAAAGTTTTGCAAAATTTACGAAATAAATATTTGTTCCCTGAAGGGTAAGCCTAATTGGGTGAATTTCCAAAACTCATAGAACAAAAGTTGTTCAGAATAGCCCCCTGAGTCACCCTCTTTCGGCTTAGTCATCAAAGTTCGTTGTTTTGTTTGGCTTAGTATACATACCCTCCTTTTTGCAACACCTGTAGTAAAAAGTCACCTGACCAACACATTTTGTATGGAAAAGGTTTCCTTTCGGCTTAGTATACCCTTTTTGCGATATAGCTGTATTTATATATAATATGCTGTATTATAACAATAAGTATATAATTTTACTTAACACCAGGTTGCCCCTATCCTATTTCTTCTCTACGTCGAGTCGCTTAATCATTCATTAGTTTTTTAAAGTACCTAATTCTTCTTCGAGTAGGTATGGATTTAAGATTGTTGTTTTTTATAACTTTAAATAAGCTAACGAATGCTTGAGCAACTCTGAGTAGATGCAAGATCCATAATTAGGCTACAAGTTGTATGTGCAATGAAAACAATTTTTTGAGCATTAAATAGTATTTATTTAAGACATTTTAACTTTTTTCTGGATTGTGCTTCATTATGCTTTTGTAACTTGTTGTAGGTGTGATATTTCATGAGTTTACCTGAAAATAAAATAAATTCGTTTAATCTACTAATTCAAATTCAATAGGAAAATAATATAACTAACTGTGAGAATAACTTGATAATATTATACGAGTTTCTACCACAGTGGAAAAACGAATGAGCTATGCTGTACTTAGGTGTAACCGGTTATCAGCATTAATAGAATTGCAAATATAAATAGCACAATTAGTAAGTATTTTTTCAGGTATTTGGTACCACAATATAAATCATTGAGTACATCATAAAGAATCAACAATGGCCTACAAGGAGGGTCAGAATGATTTTTATTTTATATTTATAGGAAAACTTACTATATGACATTGATTAAGACTAAAAATAAATTACGTCTAACAAGTTTTAATATGATGCCCCTGGGTTACCCATTTTCGTGACATCATGATGCCTTATTATGATTTTTCCGTTTAGGAGTAATTTTGTGCTTTTCTCACTGGAACTTACATTGTCCGTCAGTGGCTTTAGAAGATTCTTCATCATTCAGGTTGAGGCGATGCACGCTGCAGGAATGCACTTTTGGCGGCTATGCGATGTGGGGGGCGTTACAGTAACTCTTTGGTCTGAAAATTGAAAAAAAGTTTCGTTATCATCAATAAATAAATTACATAATTACAATGTAAACTCTACCAGATGTTTTAAAAGCCGAAAGGGATACCCATTTTCGTCTTACAGGACCGTTTTTTCAATACCTGTATATACTTAATAATTATGGTTGTGAAGATTATTTTATATTTTGTGTTTAAGAAAGTGATAGTAATGTAAATTGGAAAGACATCGGACAGGTTTCCTTAAGTGCAGTTGGTCCATAATAAGCTTACTGTCAGTTACTATCATAGGATTTTGACACATAAAAAGATTTTAACCAAATATTTATGTTTTTAGTTGGTAATATCATGGTGCCTTATTATGATTTTTCCGTTTAGGAGTAATTTTGTGCTTTTCTCACTGGAACTTACATTGCTCGTCAGTGGCTTTAGAAGATTCTTCATCATTCAGGTTGAGGCGATGCACGCTGCAGGAATGCACTTTTGGTGGCTATGCGATGTGGGGGGCGTTACAGTAACTCTTTGGTCTGAAAATTGAAAAAAAGTTTCGTTATCATCAATAAATAAATTACGTAATTACAATGTAAACTCTACCAGATGTTTTAAAAGCCGAAAGGGATTACCCTTCGTCGTTGTTTAGAATAGCCTATGGGTCACAACAACTATTTAATAGGTAATGGTATGGAACCCTTAGTGCGCGACTCCGAGTGGCAATTGGTTGTTTTTTTTATTATTTATGAAGGTGTAATGCTGTCATAGAAGGGGCTTGCTAACTTTATCCCTATGTATTTAGAGGGGTAATTATTTTGTGCCTGAATATTCTAAGATAAACGATTGGATACAATAACGAAATAGTTACACACCTGAAAAAATATTATTTCGTATTTTCTTAATTTTGGTTCTTTGAAGATTCAGCCCAACTGGTTTTTGTTTTTCGAGGCGTATTTGAGAATCAGCTTTCTGAAAAGTATTAACATCATATGAGATATATAAAGTACTGGCAATACTATTTTTTTAACACGAAAACACATTACATATTTAATTTTATAAGTCCTTTAGCACCACCCGGAAGGAACGTGCAGAGTAACTGAAGTCTGACATAGATTGTAGTTAGTTATACCTATACATAATTAATAATAATATTATGTTCTGAGACTTCTGAGATAAGGAAACATTTTTTTTTAAATACAGGACTTGGAAATGAAATATATAATTAGATAGAATATAGATAATTGATTTCTAAGTCCTGTATGCGTAAGCAAATATGTTTCTTCCTCAAATAGACCGATACGTCACTTAATCGCGGGACAATCGACTGTTGATGAACCGTTCAGAATCAGTTAATTTAGTATCTGAGATTAAAAAACTGACTTTAGGTGTACTCAAATTTCTTAATCGAATAGTCTTTATTGGTACGAACCAGCACTAATGACCATGAATAATTAAAGGCTCTATGTCAGGTTTCAGTGGTCTTGCCTGCGGACGTAGGACTAAATCCTCCCATCTAACTACTTCTACTTACTATTCTATGCCATAGTAAATAATCTACTCCCCGTTCGGAAAGGACCCTTCTACTAAAGCCCGATTTACATTTTAAAAAGTACAGTAGCGCAATTTCTATGAACTACTTATAATTTAAACTGTCAAACAACTAAACTCGCTCCAACTTATTTAAGTGCAAATCGTTCTTTACGGAGAAGAACGGGGGCAAGAAACTCCAGAGTCATCTTTTTTCAATTATAAAGCTACATAATTTGTATTAACAAATTTAATAAATAAAAGTACTTGATTACAATAAAAATACGTGTGTGTCTTGATGATAAATAAGGCATATAAAGCTTTTTTACTATATTACAGTCTAATAAAGATTAGCAAAATTACGAATTAAATTTTAAAAGCAATAATAAAATATTCGTATGTAGTGAGTGTTTGTGAACGTACATTTTATTTAAATGTACTGACTGGGGACGTCATTAAGTTTAATTGGGTATACAAGCAGCTCGATCGGTAGAAGAAATTAACACAACCATTTTCTGAATACTATTGCCGTTCCTGATATGAGAACGGTTGCAATAATGATTAATGACGTAACAGTATACAAGAAAACCGAAGACCATTTCCCGGTTGTGCCAATGAGTGGAAGCACCAACAGCCAAGCATGAAAATGGATCGATAGAACAGATATCGGGAGCACCCTTGAACCGTGTAGTCAGTATTTGATCGAAGAACTGATTCTAGGTCCACCTTTATCGGAGCCACAATGGTGCCAACACTGTGACGCACAGGTCAAACACAAATATCCTCGGATATGGGCAATGGCGGGGTCGTGGTTTTTTCACAATTGTTTGTGTTCATCGCAACGGCCGGCCAAGAGGCGGTGCCGGCATACCTACACCTGACGGTATCATGTACACCTACTATCTTCTGGGAACTTCGTGCACGAGTATCCTGCGCTGAACAGGCGGTGGCGTGGCCCAGGCACCCACCACGCTAGCGGGTGGCACGTGGTGTAGCTCAGGGGGGCTTGGCGTGTAACCAAGCGTCTATATACGCCAGTGTCTGTCCCTTAAACTGTCTAATCTACTATTAATATGATATAGTATTTTTCAATAACTCAGGTAATTTATTTGTACATCACACATATTTGTCACGTATACACTGACTCATTACAAAATCTCAGAAACTGCATGGGGGTTCCTTTTAGGACTTAGGTGCTGACTAAAACGGGATTTTGCGAAAATCAATCCCTATTTCGCAAAAATAAAAAAAGCGGGGGTAAAAAGGGGTGTCAAAGTTTGTATTAAATTTCTAAAGTTTTAATAGTAGGGTTTTGGAATTTCGAACAAACGTAGCTTAGGTACCGTGGAGGTGGAGGTGCACTAAAAAAAGGTATTCCCGATTTTTTCAAGAAAAATCTAAACCGTTTAAGCTAGAAGCTTGAAATTTGGCATGTAGATTGTAGGTAGGTATCTTAGTAAATTTAAGGTTACAACAGGAAATTCCTACGGGAACGGGAGTTTTAGAAAAAACATTTAGTGTGAAATAACGATAAATATTCCGTGAAAGTTGTTATAATATATATATATATATATATATATATATATATATATATATATATATATATATATATATAATATATATAGTAAGCTGTATGGTTTATTATACAACTTTAAGTTAAAACTTAAATATCATCAGAACATACAGGCTTATTTTTTTGGCAGAATTTCCACGGGAATATCTTTTAGAAGGGAAGCTTGCGGGAAATGCTAATATAATGTAAATTGATCATTCTATTTTAGCCTATGTCGTGTAAGTACCTGCACCTGGCTCTCTCGAGATAGAACCCTTGTGCATATCCCCAAGGTCTAAACTGCCTTTCTAAGCTTGGACCATTTACCACTATGTTGGTCCACTGCGGGTTGGTGGGTTCACATATCTAGATGTGCTAAATCTAGATATGCAGGTTTCCTCACGATGTTTTCCTTCATCGTAAGAGCGATGGTATACATTGTACTTAAGTTAAAAGAACTCAACAGTGGAAGCGGGCGCTTACCCGAGTGAGCTACCACCGCTTTAAATTGATGATTTAAAGTTCATTAATTAAACTACATAAAACTGGATGACATACTATCGTTCACTACATAAGTACTACATTTTAAGGTTATTAAATTTATCGTGTATCATTATTATTAAATCCAGTATCTTGATTATCTTGAAAGACTGAAGGGGCGAAATAGGGTTTTAGAGTTAAAAATAATAAAGAGGGTGAATCGCGTATTCAACATCGAGAAGTGTCAAAATTGTGATCGCAGCACTGAACAGTTGAGGTCAAATGAGGTCCGCTTCTTGGGAGGTGCCTACTTACACAGCGAACGTGTATAAATTTTTAGTATCAACACAATAATAATACTTTGTTCTATTTTCATATTTTCGGCCGAGCCACTCAATCGCGCCATGGCATAGATAATAATTTCAGACTAATTAAAGTAATTAATTTTACAAGTTACCTACGAAAAAGAAAGATGAGATGATAATAATAATATAGTATGGTGTGCCTATTTCGATAGTTAAGTACCTATATAATGTTCTAATAATGATTTGCCTTTTTATGTATTTTTTTATTATTTCGTATTTTCATTTTTTTTGTCTTTTTATGTTTTTCACAGTTTTTTTTTATTTTTTTATCTTTTTTATGCCAGTATATTTTTGTTCTTTTTATGTTTTTTTATATTTTTTTGTAGACAAACCATTATTTACATAAAATTGTACCAACCTACATGACACTACCATAAACAAAACATATTTTACTTAAATAGATTGCAAAAGTTGTATACAAACCTAAGGGCCCCTTATTAAGGGGTCACATTCCAAATAAGTTAAAGAATGTCGTGAAAAAAATCTACTACCATTACCTAATAATGCCATGTGAGCAACTTAGTTTCTGTTAAGAATCACTACCGTTAATTAGTACTTAAAATAAAATCAGTGAACCATCCCGAAGAATTTTATGCCAGATTTGGTGAGACCCAATAGCTAATATCACGACCGATGATTGATGCCTTCGGATGCCGCCGAGCCTGCCGCCTTGCTTCTGGTGCTGGCGCCGAAGCTGCAGTGTGACTGCTGGTTGAAGTGTCCTTGTACTGGTTGGTCGTCGGTTTGATCATGTGAGCCTAGGCTGCCACCTCGGCCCTTGTAGTGACTGTGGGGTTCTCATCCAGTACTGCCTCAGTGGCAACTTCAACAGGAATGCGCCAGAAACTGCTGATCTTGAAGAGTCTGGGGTGTGAAGGGAAGATGCGCTGCCTGGGCTAGGTCATGAACATCCTGATGATGAAATGGCTTGACTTTAAATTTCCGAAATTGGTCGTGTGGAATGTGTGTCGTACAACAAGCTTCACGCAGTGGATGTTGTATCAAAGTTGGAGACCATCATGTTATGGTTCAACGTGGATGGATCTTCACTATCATCCTTTAATGCCTGAGAAGAGTAGGGCATTCTGGCGGGCTCGGCGATCAATCTTTTCTTCTTTTGTATGGCGACACTGCAGGCGCAGAATTAGCAGTACGGTCTTCTGGAAGTTGTGATAGTGCCGCGCGAGCTTGTCGAGTCTCACCTTCTTAGTGATAAATTGAAATTCCCGAAAACTTTTTACAAATTTATTTTAAAATAATAGTGCTTATGGCATTAGTACTAAGTGAAAGTTGAGACATTGGAGAAATTTAAAGGCATGAACGGTGGTTTATCGAAAAAAAAACTGTGACTTGAAATGTACTCAGAAAGAGTCATTTATAACTTTGCTATTTAAAGAAAGTTAAAAGACATCTGAGTCATTTAAGTCGCAATACCTATTGAAATATGTTAGACGAGGACACGTCGCGGGCGGCGCGGCATTTCGGTTATTTTTCATACAAAATGAATAGAAGTGTTGTGATCAACGCAAACAGAAAGAACGGGGCGCGGACGCGAACGGGGCGAGAAGACACGACGCTTCTATACATTTTGTAAGAAAATTAATCGAAAGGGCGCGCTTGTCTGCGACGCGTTATCGTCATAAGTCTTGTATGTGTGTTTTATTTTTAAAAGGATGGATGACGGAGGTCATAGAAAGTATCAGAAAGAGTCATTTATAATTTTGCTACTAAAAGAAAATTAAAAGACATCTGATATAACAAGAGGCTAGTTGGATTGATATTCATAGTTACGTGCACCGTGATGCGATTTTCCCCGAATGACTATATGATTATATTAATAAGTTTAAACAGTCATAAGTATAATAATAATAGTAATTAATTTACAATATTGACATGTTATCTAATACGTACACGTCCACTGGAGGTAGACACCTACCAAGGATTATCTCAATCTCAATACTCTGGTCAGAACTTGAGCGAAACAAAATAAGTACCTACGTTCCTATATACTTTTTAAATGTTGTTTTGATAACTGTGGAATATAGTAGTTTTGTAGTGAAATAATTATGTACAGACAGAATTGCCATTCCGGTTACGAAACCGATAAACTAAGGTAATGATAGTATGTCTTCCAGTTAGATGTAAGTTTCGCCAAGGAAGTAATGCACTAAAAATAACATGAAGCGACATGATATATGTATGTAACTAAACAAATAAACTACCGCAGTTATTGAAAAATACTATATCATATTTATAGTAGATTAGACAGTTTAAGGGACAGACACTGGCGTATATAGACGCTCGGTTACACGCCAAGCCCCCCTGAGCTACACCACGCGCCACCCGCTAGCGTGGTGGGTGCCTGGGCCACGCCACCGCCTGTTCAGCGCAGGACACTCGTGCACGAAGTTCCCAGAAGATAGTAGGTGTACATGATACCGTCAGGTGTAGGTATGCCGGCACCGCTCCTTGGCCGGCCGTTGCGATGACCACAAACAATTGTGAGCCAACACACGCTCCCGTCTCTGCCCATATCTGTGAATAAATGCATTTGACCTATGCACCCCAGTATCGACACCTTTGCGTCTCTGACAATGATGGCCCAGAACAGCTCAACGAATCAAAACCAACTCACACGATCCTCAGATACACCCGACACTGAACTATGATTCATCGTCATGAATGACTATTAGCACTTGCACAGACTGGCCCAACAGGGAAAGTGGGTCTCCGAAGTTCATGCATACCGAACATCGTCAATCGATGATTGCAATCATTAACAGATCGAGAATTGCAATGATTCAAAAAATGGATTATGATAATTTCTTCACCGAGAGCTTTAGTATAGCCAATTGTACTCAAATTAGCACCCTGCAGTAATTTGAACAAAATGTACATTCAATGTAGGTCAGAAAGTGTACATATTATTATTTACAGAATATCAATAAAAAATATATAATTCGCACCCATATTCCAATACCGTCATTATACAAAATTTACAAGACAATTAATGAGTTACTGCAATATACAAATATTTAGATTCCGCGTCGAATCCAAATCGTCACTATACCAAAAGTTACTAAATGTTGACGGTGTTGGAATAAGGGTGCGAATTATATACATAGCGTTGTAAAAAAAAGCCCGCATAAATTTAAATAATTGAGCAGTGTATTTGTAGAGTGTAAAAATATTTGGCATGATTTACATCTTAATCTAAAGCATTAAATAAACGGGTCAAAAAGACAATATGCAACCATGATTTAAATTGATTTTATTTACATAATAATAATTTCACGAACAAAATTGATTTAACTACCCGCCAAATAGAGGTGAGAGAAGTCGCTTAATTACATTCTACCTAATAACTCAGGGAATACTACATTGTTAACGTACGGGTGATTATTAACGACACGATCACGGTTAATAAGAATAGTTAGATCGTTTCGATTCCGTACACGACCTAGCGCGACATAAAGTTGTCCGTGGCTGAATACGTCCGACCTAAGATCAACCCCCACACGGTTGATAGTCTGTCCTTGACTCTTGTGTATAGTCATGGCGTAGCAAACTTGCAACGGAAACTGACGACGTAACATTTCTATGGGGCTATTCGTAGCGATAGGCGCTTTAAATGAAATTCGCGGAATAAAATATAACTCATGTTCATTAGGTTTCCGCACAGTTATTAGACGGGGAGACGCAGCTACTACTATTACTTTAGTGCCGTTCACTAAACGATCCGAAAAACTTAAATTACGCATGACCATGCAAACGCTACCTATCTTTAATTGCAGGTCATGTTCCGGTATTCCTTTGGGCTGCGCTTTGTTCAACGTATCCGTACCTAAAAATATTTCGTCGGCATTGTCCGCAACGGTTTTATCGACTGAAAAGAAATGCAGCAGTTCTCCGGAAACCCTATTTAGTACTATATTATTAATTTCTCTAACGCCGTTATTATGTGTACACAGTATCGCTCGCTGACAACAGATATCTGGGTCATTGAGGCATTCAGTTGGGAATACAGAATCAATAAAAAAATATACTTCTGTGACATAATTTACGTTAGAGACATTTATCAAATTGGTGATGTTGCGGCCTGAATCTATAGGTTCTGACTGAATATTATTAGATCCGATATTTAATAAAAATTCTGAAAATTCCGGGTCATCTCTACTCCGCTGAGCGGTTGATAGGGCAAAACATTTTAACTGGGGCCAAATATGAGAGGACTTTAATGAACAATTAATTACGTCTGCGTTACTTCTAGCGTTTGTTACTACTGGTGGGATCTGACGGAAATCTCCCGCAAAAATAATGACCTTCCCGCCGAAAAGTCTATCAGACTTCATTAAATCCCGTAAAGAGCGATCTAATAAATGCACGAGATATTTGTGTGCCATAGGGGCTTCGTCGTAGATTATTACTGACGCATGATAAATAAGCTCTGCTCTCTGAGTGCCGTTCGTAATATTCCAATATCCTAAATCGTCCACAATGTCTAAAGGAAATTTAAACATGCTATGTGCTGTTGTCCCGCCTACGTAATTTTGCGCCGCTATGCCGGACGTTGCGGTACACAACACTACGCCCCCTAATGAGCCACGGACATGAGACGCGACCACGTTTAATAACAGGGTCTTTCCTGTTCCTGCAGGCCCATCAACGAAAATCGCATTGTTATTCGTTGAATGATAGACTGGGTCTTTTAACAGTTGATCAACGTAATCGAATATTTCGCGTTGATCTTGCGATAAGACAGGCAACCAACGTTCGACGAAAGCACTGAGTTGAACTGTGCTGAATTCACTCGTCTGTTCACGAATTAATTCAGTCGTGTCATCTGGAACATCCGGAAGTCCCTGTGCCACAAGATTGGTGCCGTGTTTTCGCAAAAGTCTATCGATTTGTACTAATGCTAACTTGTAAGCTCTTTCGGTGTCGTTGGGGCATCGTTCAATGAAATCTTCACAAATAAGATTTTTCGATGTTTCCCACAAAAGAGCCGCAGGAGCTCCATTAACGGCCAGTAGCACGAAAAAGCTGCGTAACCGAGGACCGGTAAAAAATGTGGCAGCTTCTTGTATGGCTCGTTGGTATTCCTGCTCATCGTTGGCAATACCTACATTCTTTGCGACTTCCTGGAACGTTTTACAATCTGGACCCCCAAAATTGAGCAAATCGTTATATCCCCGACACGGGTATAAAGCCAAAAGCATACGCAGGTAAAACTGCTCACCTCTATTTGGTGCAACCCAAAACAAACGCGTTACATTTTCTCCGCGCTGCCGTTTAGTAATAAACTTATTCATGATTTGGTGAACTTCCACCCTATTTGATTTTGGCCTTTGCGTGTGGACAATATACCGTTCATAAAAGTCTAGATACGTGAGATTGTCGAATTCTGGACCGGTCGGACGCGCGAAATATAGCATCAACGTGGAACATGAATTGTCGGCCGCGTCACTTGCAGCATTCGCTCTAAAAACTACGTTATGCGCCCCTTCAAGGTGAACCGTCAGTTGTTGGACAGTGGGCTCGCGAGCTGTAATGTCGAATTCGAAAATCCGCCACGCCGCGTCACAAGACCCTATGTACCGTTTTGTCACGTAATTCTCGACCTCATCATTTTGATCACCGGTGACCATAGCTACGCGCGTTTCATCTTTGCCCTTCGTTATATATTTAAATAAATACTTAATAACTTTATGCGCGGAGGAGACCTCTAAATTAGCATGACAGTCATACTTGAGGAGGATGGCAGCGTTGTAAGGTACTACCCACAAATCACTCACTTCTACTGGCCGGTTACGAAACCTTATAGTACCGCTATTGTTGGCATCTCTACGAAGACGTACAAACCCTTTATCGTCTGTATATCGACTGTAGCAATTAACAATGTCGTAAGTGAAAAACCGCTACTTTTCAGTAGAGCCGTTTTAAGTTTTAAATATGACTAAAATAGTTCTAAAATTTACATTACTCTATCTATCTTAACCAAATTCGGCATGGTGACTTAGTTTTAAATGTGCTACAAGGTAGTAAGATAAAAAGTTAGTATTTTTGATAGGAAAGGTGAAAAAAGGCACATGTGACATTATTAACCGTCAAATCCCAGATTAACTTTGTCGGAAGAGTTAGATCCAACAATGTTAACTGGACTTGGTATTATAAATTTTGTTGGTAGTGGGAGATTCAACAATGTTCACTGAACTTAGTACTCAAAATTTTGTCGGAAGTGGGAAATCCTCCTATTTTAAGTGGACTTTATATTCTTTACGATGTCGGATTTATGCTTTCCTGAATAATTTTTTCCATGAAAATTGTAGTTTTCCATTATTTCGTTTCTATTTTCTAAGATCAATTTTAGTTATCAATTATAATAATGCAACGATAATCTGCTTATAGTTCTAGACACAAAACTGAATGTCGCAGTTTCTTAAGGCATGCTAAGAGCGGGAAATTCGGGAAACTTCGTCACATATTCTCCTCGGCCATTCTTCAGAGCCTGAAGACAAAATTCTTCAGCCAGTGAGTCCTGCCAGTGAGGACGTATGTTGCAGAGACCTGGACACTGACGGTAGGACTGGTCCACCGATTTCAAATCGCTCAGCGTGCTATGGAGAGAGCTATGCTTGAGGTTTCTTTGATAGATCGTATCAGAAATTAGGTTATGCGTCAGAGGACTACGGTTACCGACATAGCTGTCAAAATATGCAAGCTGACGTGGCAGTGGGCTGGTCATATCTGCCGAAGAATCGATAACAGTTGGGGTAGACGAGTTCTCGAGTGGAGACCACGAACACACAGACGCAGGGTGGGGCGCCATCCTGCCCGCTGGACCGTAGGCGGGTAGCCGGTTGGAGGAGGAAGTCCGAGAACCGAGTGTTGTGGCGCTCATTGGGAGAGGCTGCAACTGAGATTTACCAACTCCTCAATGAGTGCTGGTGTTGCGGTACAGTGCCAGGTAACTGGAACGGAGCGGTCATAGTTCCTTTGCATAAAGACAAAGGCTCTCTCCAGGTCCGCAACATTCACCGTGGCATCAGCCTCTTAAGTATCGTTGATTCTGTATGCAAAAATATTGATTGAAAGGGTATATAAGGAGACAGAGAATAAAAAATCTTGGATGTGTTGGCATGGTATTTGAAGAAAGGGAATGGGATTTGTGGATTACGATCTTATCACTACGTATAATGTCACAGATAGGTCCTGGTTTAACAGAGTTCTGTGCCTTCTTAGATTTAGGAAATGCTATTATAGTAAGGAGGAATGATTTGTGGGACACAATGTCCGTTTATGGAGTGGACAGCCAATTGACGCGACCACTGGGATCCCTTTAGGGACTTTGGCTTGCGTTAGGATAAATAGAGCCTACACTGACTGGTTTAGCATCCACAGGGGTGTTAAGCCCTGCTTAATGTGTGCTTCGCCTTGGGTGTTTCATTTATTTAAAGAAAGTTATGTTAGGGATATAAAAGATGATAAAAAGGATTGCGAATCAAAAAGTTACTTCTTAAGTGCATGCTGTACGCTGACAATTAAGTCTTACTATCATCGTCGGTAGAACAGCTGCAAAAATAAGTAACTTTCCGGTATGATGTTTAAAAATGAAGGGAATGAAAGGCGAAAGTAATGATGTTTGAAAGAGATGAAACGGTGACTGAGTGTAAGATCACGATAGAGAATTAAAGATTACAGCAAGAGAATGAGTTTGTATTGTTTGGGTATCCTGTTAACGAGAGATGTAAGGGTTATTGAAAGTGAAAGTGGGAAATCAGATAAATTTATTGGAGCCTGGAACTCTGTAATGAGGAGTCAGAAAGTGTCTCAAAAAGCTCATTTGGATGTTCATGAGAGTGTTGTTCCCTACGCTGATGTCATTTATTATTGTTATCACTAAAGATCTAGCATACTCGTATCCTTGCAGCTGTACAGTAAGAGGCCGAGGAACCTGCAGGTTACAGTGCACGTGACTGCACTAGTTCATCTTCAATTCCAATAGGAATTTTACGGACGGTTGTTATCCAAAAAACAACAAATAAATAATAAAATATCGGTACCTATAAACATACAGAATGTAAAAGCAATGCTCCTTAAATCATGAACCACGTGCTCCTTCAGTCCAACTAAAATATATAAATACCTACGCAAATTATCATTTTTTTCAGTTTACCATACAGAATTACCTACTCTGGAATATTACGAGTATGTATGGGATTTCTAAAGATGTGAGTGTTAAATTAAAGTAAACTATTTTTGTAGATACCAGAGCTTTTAACTGTTTTTGAAAAATCTGCCCTTAATACATTTACAGTAAGAGGCCTTCCTTACTAGGCCATGGTCACATCAGCAACTACGTATTCAAGCAGTAGGTATATTGAAATGTATGGTATTAGCGACGATGCCACACCTTCGTCGCCAAGTGAGTTAGGTACCATAAATTTCAATACTTACAGCTTGGACACGTTGCTGGTAACGCGGTCAATGAGGTTCTAGTGAGGCTGGGCTCTAACTTTTATAGAGAGCCGGTCGAGATTTTACAACGTTTACAGAAAATAATGGTACATTGTACCACATCCAACTCAATAGTTTAACATTATGTACAAATAACAAGGTCGGTTCTTCCATATCCGACAATCACAAGGGAAAGAAGAACAAATAATAAAGTCGGTAATACCATATACAACAGTAGTACTTGAAACGCAAGCAAGTAACAATGTGGGATGTGGTACATCCGACTCAAAATTAAAATAATGCGCAGTTAATACTGTTGGATGTGCCGTTTGCTACAATGTTACCTGTTCAGTACTGTTTATACAACTTCCATACGAAAATTTAATAAAATATTAATTGTTAAAAAAAAATACATTGTATTGGGCAAGCATGTTAATGTGAGATGCTATAAAAATATATATTTGTTTAATTGTATCCGTTTTAATGGAACATGTTTGTACACAAATCTTCAAATTCTGTCATACATTGTCTTGAGATCTTTACCCGTTCCTTGATACACTAAGTCTACCATTATTTAGAGCAAGACATTATAGTTTCATTATTTTTATAAATTAATTGATCTTAAAGACCACATAATAAAATTGTATAACGCAACTTGGGCTCCTCCCGCTAACATGGCGGGAAGTGGTAGATACGACCGGCCGCCCCGCTCGCCCGCCCCGGGAACAGTGTCGCAACATACTTACCGACAGTGTTAAGCGGTCGCCATGAACAGATCCGACTTTTTTCCACAAGAAAAATCGGGAAATATTCATAATTAAGAGCTGAAACTTTCCTAACACCTTCCTTATTGATATTATGACCTTCTAGTGCAATAAACTGAAAAATGGCCAAAAGTCAGTTACGACATTGTTAATTGCTACAGTCGATATGTTACGTCTGTAGCATTTTTGGGGAAAAACTTGGAGCATCTACTTTTTTCATTATCCCAGCAAGGTAGGTCTGTTCTGTGAGGAGGTCCACAGGGCCCGTGGATCATGTGATTTAAAACTGCCTGTCGCAATCTACCTTCGGCTTCGTCCGCGGATGGTATATCTGCCCTGACAAATTTATCGATATCGGTGTTTTGAATTGGTCCGCCACCATCAACGCGGAAACAAATGTGGGCATGTGGCAGACCACGCTTTTGAAATTCAATGACGTGTATGATGTATGTGCATTTACCAAACCAAGTACCGGACCGTATGTCCCTCAACAACTGTGTTAATTTTAAGTTAAATACTCTCGCACACAAGCTTGGATAAGGTTTTTGGCCTGGTGCAAGAGATTTTTGAATTTCTGACCATTTTGGGTTACAAGTTACTGTTAAAAAGAATGATGGTGTGCCTAGCCGGTTTACAATTGCAATAGCGTCCATATATTTGGTTTTCATGTAACGTGGCCCGCCAGTAAAAGTGTTGGGGAGATAAACACGTCCCGGTACGATACCACCCTCCCCCTGTACGGTTTCATCGCCTACAAATTCGCGTTCATTGTTCCTAATTTCATTAAACGGGGCTGATCTTAGCAAGTCGGTTTTATTTTGAATATTTAATATATATCTAAGTCGTTCTTCTTCAACACGACAATACATATCTACTACCCATTCTTCTGATAATCTACCGTAATCAACAAAACGCGCTTCAGACAAAAGTAAGCAACGTACGTATTTATTTTGAGAAAGCTTTGATCCGTCGTTTGTCTGTTTGTTAATGGTCCAACCGGGAGTTCCGTGAGGGTACAACAGAGGGTATTGAAATGATTCATATAATGGGTTAAAATAATCTACCTGATGAGGTCTCCTGTTTCCGATTTTCCAAATTGCTATACAACGCGGACTAAACTCTTCCCTTTCTGTGCTAATGATCGCGGCGATTTCATTACCTAAAGGCATATCTCCGAGGATGTTACCGTGAGTTCGACGCGACGTGGCTTCAAATCTAAGGTACGCGTCATCAGATGTTTCACGAGCGAGTTGTTTAAAGCAATCTATGTACGGGTTGACACTATGCATAAAATTATTTATTTCAGTCACAGTCTGTCGGTCGAGTCTTTGTCCGCTAGCTATTCTCTGGCGTTCCTCATGATCTTCGATATATAGACCGATAGGATTTTGCGTGTCTCTATATCCTAAATCAAATACACGGTGGTAGATCCGACCTTGGATTTTGACGAATGCTAAACCACTATCGGGGTTTTGAAAACTATGAGACACGCCTAGAGCACTAAATGCAAATAAATTGTTGTATGCTCGCGGTCTGTCATTAAATGGCCGGCCATCATAAAAGTTTTCGGTCAAAGGTGGGAAATTCTGAATGTTATACTTCCCACTGCCACAACACCATTGAGTTCGGGCTTTTTCTTCAAAAAATAATGTTGCATTGCAATGTGAACACCGATACGCATCATGTTCCTTCAGTGATTGCCTCTTCAAACTAAATAATGGCACAGTGTTGAGATCGTCACCGCTTCGAACGGCAATCAAAGATTTAGAGACCCGTAAGCTTTCATCTACGTTCCGAACTGTGTTGTACCGTTGGCTAGCTAACCTATTAACTTCTGGATTCGTCTGTGAATAACGTAGGACGGCTTCCCTATTAACTTCCGGATTCGCCTGACTATAACGCTCTACCGCTTCCCTGTGAACTGTTGGATTCGCCCGACTATAACGCTCAGCTGCTTTTCTATGGACTTCTGGATGAGATGCTCTATATTTATTAACTGCTACTAAATGTGGATTCGATACAGTTTTTTTTGGGCCTTTACAAATCTTTTTTGGTCGTCCACGAACGTTTATTAATTTATCTTCTACAACGGCAGCGGCAGTTCGTTCTATAATAACGACTGGGTTCATTGATAATTTAGGATCAACCGCAACGGTATCGATTTTTCTCTTTAAACTAATCTCGGGTAATCTCGTCAATAATACAATCGGATTTAAATTACGCGGTAAATACTTGATAACGGTTAACTTATGAATGTCATACTGGTTTACTCCCTGAAAACTACAGTTACCTAATAATAATCTGGCGAGAGACAGAGAATCGTGACATCTAAATAACCGGGCGACGTTCAAAGTGTTGTTGTTCGTATTGTACAGCCCTGTGGGATCGACACCGTGACTATTAAATAAATAATATTCATTTCTAAAACGCCAAAACGATACCGTTTGATGTTGCCCAGTAAATAAATAGCTGGTTGTATCATCTTCTGATTCGTTACAAAACAAATCGCGAATCAAAAAATTGTTCAATTCTTGCAAAGAATGATCTAAATCGCACATTTGGGAAGGATACAACGCACTATAACTATATGTAACAGATATGTCTACATCGAAATTTGGAACCTTTATATGGGTAGGTAAATCTTCGGGGCAAATGAATCTTTCTCCCTCTGGTCGAGGTACTACTGGATACAAAGCGTGTCCAGCATCAAGGATGTTGTCCATGTCAGTCTGTTGGAATATTTGTCGCTTTTTGATTACGGATATTACAGATGCACAAGTAGACATGGCCACACATTGAGCTCCTTGACCCTCACCTGCAAACCTCGGCCCGCCCTGGTGCGTAGACGCCGCCGCCACGCAGCTCACCCCGTCGATCCCGCCGTCGCTGGCCGGGCCGAGGCTCTCTCCCACCTTGGACGAGGTGGGCTGCGCCGTCGTCGTCGTGCTGCGACGACCGCGACGAATCTTCTTGGGACGTCCCGCACTGCGTTGCATTTTGTTCGTAGTCTGAAATTATTATTTTTGGCATGTTTATACGTAGTATATATATATTTATATATAATATACTTAATACATTATGTATAACACTACACTGCGTCCTGCCAGTGATGACGTATGGTGCAGAGACGTGGACACTGACGGTAGGACTGGTCCACCGATTTAAAGTCGCTCAGCGTGCTATGGAGAGAGCTATGCTTGGGGTTTCTCTGATGGATCGTATCAGAAATGAGGTTATCCGTCAGAGGACTAAGGTTACCGACATAGCTGTCAAAATATGCAAGCTGAAGTGGCAGTGGGCTGGTCATATCTGCCGAAGAACCGATAACCGTTGGGGTAGACGAGTTCTCGAGTGGAGACCACGAACAGGCAAACGCAGCGTGGGACGCCCTCCTGCCCGCTGGACTGACGACCTTAGGCGGGTGGCGGGTAGTGGTTGGATGAGGAAGGCCGAGGACCGAGTGTTGTGGCGCTCCTTGGGAGAGGCCTATGTCCAGCAGTGGATGATTATTGGCTGATGATGATGATGATGATGAACACTACAATGATTAATAATAAAAAATGAAATAAAAAACGTTGAAGTTATTAGTTGAGGAATTGAGAATACTCTATATTATACCTTCATAAAAAATATTAGAGCAAATGTAAGGACAGTGAGAATTTTAGCTTTGAAGTGTTGATTCTACACAAATAATAAATCAATCCCAGTAACACAGTCATAATTTATAAAATTGTTTTCTTAAGGGTGTAATTTATCAGTGAACTTCTTATGACTGGTTGATCTACCAAGAGAAAAACCAGTTAGGTGAAGATTTTAGAAGAAATATTGTTGATAATAAAAACAATAATCAATTGTAAAAATAATTAGAAATTATTTCTATTGGTAGATCAACCAGTCATAAGAAGTTCACTGATAAATTACACCCTTAAGAAAACAATTTTATAAATTATGACTGTGTTACTGGGATTGATTTATTTGGCCGCTATGTTCTTTGAGAACGCCAGTTAAATCTGCCTAGAAAAAATATGTATAACGGAATGTATTTGTGTCAGAGCTCAGAGTGTGTCAGAGAAGTTCTACTTGTCACCTGTCAGTTGTCATTGTTCTATCAAAGTGAAATAATCTCAATTTGTTTAGCTTATACAAATACATAAAAAATATTTTGTTTTTATCTAATTGTAAAAGTAAGTGAAATCTTCTAACAGTTTCAAATAATTGGTTTTGTTCTGCCGATAAGACATGATAATCATCTAATAAGGAAAAGGCTAGGAAGAAGAAGAATCATCTATCAAGGCAATGTTTATTTTAATACTTAGCAACCTACATAAGACCAGTTGGACCATAGAACCTGCATCAAATGGTGAACGTCTGATGAACTAATGTGATGACTAAAAACCTGAGAGCAAGATTGAGTGTTCCTGGGATTCCCTTGAACTAATGTGATGACTATAAACCTGAGGTCAAGATTATGAGTGTTGTTGGGAATCTATTTAAAAATGTGAAGATTAAGTATAGTTTCTTATTATTAACAACCAGTATTCAAATGAAGAAAAATAAAAATTGCTAAATAAATTTATCATTTTCATTTATCAGCTGATTAATTTATGGTAGAACTATATGATTTTTTTATAACTATTCTGTTTCTGCATGTTAATAATTTTGTTTAATTTTATTCAATGTAGGTACCATACTGTAAATAAAACATGAGTATCGGCCCGGGTTCATGATATCACCAGAAATTGAATTTTAAGTATAAAATCATTATATGAATTGAAAACATTTCACAACATATTTAATTAAATAAGTATTGTATTCTATTCTATTCTATTCTCTGTGGGGGTGTAAGTACCTGCACCTGGCTCTCTCGAGTGGAACCTTTGTGCATATCCCCAAGGTCTTAACTGCCTTCCTAAGCTTGGACCATTTCCCACCACGCTGGTCCACTGCGGGTTGGTGGGTTCACATATCTAGATGTGCTAGATCTAGATATGCAGGTTTCCTCACGATGTTTTCCTTCACCGTAAGAGCTATGGTATACATTGTACTTAAGTTAAAAGAACTCATTGGTACATGTCAGCGCCGGGATTCGAACCCGCATCTCTTGATTAAGAAGCGGGCGCTCACCCGACTGAGCTACCACCGCTAATGAAATAAGTAATTTATTTATTTAATCTATTCATTTATGAATAAATTTCAGTAAATTTCAGGTACTTCTACTATATTTAGTTTGGAATATTAACTATATTCCATTCTAACAGGAAAATTATTAGGAATGATAATAATAATGTCCTCCTAGCCGAATTTCGACTACGGCGGCCAATCTCGTTTGAGATCAGCCATCTACGCAGGAGTAGATTATAGTGCCCAAGTGTGTGCGCAGTACACAGGAGCACTCTCTGTTCCATCACTCTCATAACCCAATGGGACGGATTGACCGACACGACTGGAGAGAGCTAGGCGCAGGACCGACTGCTTTACATGCCCATCCGACAGCATGGATCGTTTCACTGTTTCGGACATCAGGTGATCAGCCTTATATGTCCTAACCAAACTTAGAACCACAATTTAGAAACACAAATTGATGGTCCCACCCGGGAATCGAACCCGGGACCTCTGGGCCATGAAGCGAAGCTTCTACCACTAGACCACAGAGGCAGTTATTAGGAATGAACACAGTTAGTGAATGAATGAAATAATAAGTTGGGATTATCTGGATTTAGAATTTTATGTCTTATTTTAATTGACGAATTAGTAATTAACTTATTTAAAGTACTATAATGAAAGTTATCAGAGGTGGTAGCTAGCCTGCCTCTCACATCAGAGATTTGGATTTAATTCCTGACAGGATGAGAAATGGTCCATGGTTAGTAATGGAGTTAACTTGGAGATATGCATAATAATTGCACAAAGATTACATTCAAGTTAGTCACATGCAGACACTGACACCGCACAGAGAGAAAATAATAGATGTAAGTATTAATAAATTTAAAAGGTTTGTGTAGTGATCACAAAGAGGTTTCCAATTTTTGAGTTAACTACTTATATCCCACTTAGTAACTCATTGATGACCCATAAGTAAACCAGAAACATGACCATTAGTAAACCAGAAACAATAGATTTTGTATTACAGGCAACCAGATGAACTCCAAGGATAAGCCTACAACTTTTACAACATCGTTATACCTAGTTTATTGCTCATAATTTAATGTTAGTTGTTTAAGCTATTGGTATTCCAATTTAAAAAAATAAGATAAAACTTTAATAAGTATATATTATTTCCAACAGACAACTTTAGCAAGGAGTTATGGATATTGAGGTGCCCGAAAGGAGTCTGAATTTAAGTGCTACACGATTAATCTGACGCTGATCTGTCTAGCTAATCTTTTCACCGCATTAGCGTCGTTAGCATCATGACGCCATTTTAGATAAGTAGCCTAGGTTTTTTCAAATTAGTGTTAGTACGTACTTACTTAACATTTAGAACAATAAACCTTCCATATAAATGTTGTAAATTTGTTAAAATGTACATATTTTCACTTTATCTAGGAACGGAAAAGGTTCCTGACATCTAAAGAAATTTCACTGTTCCCACTATGTCTATTTTAGGTGAATAGTAATAAAAATATATATTTTAATTGCACATTGGATTGATACTTTGATATTTGATACTTCTATATGATTAAATCATAATTAAAGAAACATTAATGGAATATTAAGAAAATTTACAAATATTGATGCACTCACCTGAAACTCAAAGCAAAAAGTGTCAAACAAATTTTTCACTTTTAACTTTTTTTCTAACAAATTGGCGGCAAAGTTTTGTTTCTTGTAAAGATTAACTTAAAAAAATGCCCTTCTGCGGTGGCTATAACAAGACAACATTACTTGATACTCTTTATTTGACATAGACACCAGCGCCCTCGTTAAAAAGGATAAAAAACAGTGGTTGTTCATGAAACACTTATACTTTTTTTATGCAAAAACCATAGACAATGTTTTAAAAGAAAGATTTTTTAAATTCATTCCAGACTCTCGTCTAACATTTTCATGATTTATTATTAAAAAGAACTATTTAGGTATCTTTCATATCGTGTTAGTAAAGTTAGTAATGAAATACGATTCTAATTTGAAATCCCACGAGCCATCTTTTAAATAAGAATAATTTTATCGTATTGGTTTCGCTTTGTGCATGGTTTGCTTTAAGCTGCGTACAGACCGGCCCAACGAACGCCCAACGATGGATATTTATCATACATAATAATACAGGGCAGGTCTGAGGTAAAAAAACAGTGGTTGTTCATGAAACACTTATATTTTTTTAATGCAAAAACCATAGACAATGATTTAAAAAAAATACTTTTTAAGTTCATTCCAGACTCTCGCTCGTCTAACATTGTACAGATTTATTATTAAAAAGAACTATTTAGGCATCTTTCATATCGTGTTAGTAAAGTTAGTAATGAAATACGATCCTAAGCGCAAGAATCTGCCACGAGCTATCTTTTAAATAAGAATAATTTTATCGTATTGGTTTCGCTTTGTGCGTGGTTTGCTTTAAGCTGCGTACAGACCGGCCCAACGAACGCCCAGCGATGGATATTTATCATACATAATACAGGGCAGATTGCAGCAACGAAGGTCAACGAAACCGCCGGTCTGTACGCAGCTTTTGGCAAACAAGTGTACCTAACTAATATTTCCATTCCACTTGGCTATTCTTATTTGCTTGTTATCGAACACTACCATATCGTGTGTGGTCAGTATACATGTTATATTCCCCAAAATGATTGCCGAATTCGCCTATATTTTTGGTATTTGGCAAATATATCAAACATCCAAAACAAATACGAATAGCCAAGTGTGGTGCCAGCATAAGATGCTGCTTCTGACATCTTAAGTGAGTGTCGAAACGAACTCGAATGTAGAAAAATAGGGAAGGTTGGCTTGGTTGTCGCCACCGCCGCCGTGCCCATAGAGAAAATAACACTACGTGCCGTGCCGTGTCGGTCGCCTCGACTACGATTCTGCTGTTTGATCCCTGTTGGTTTTTGATTTTTTAAGTTTTTTTCGATTTCAAATTACCATTCGATATTGTGAATTAAACAACAATAATAATACAGCAGTAGAGCAAGTTCTTCATTTACCACCATGTTTTTGGGTTTCCTTTTAGTTGTAACTCCTTATTCTGATGATAATTTAATTATCTGCAAGAATGACAGATCGGATGATCTGTGTTATCGATTTCCGATGATTTCTGACGTTTCCGACCATTTCCGACGGATACCACAGATTCTTTTTTGTAGACATAAAACTGATAAATAAAACGAAAAACGTAGATTTTGGGAACTGGGAAAGTGGGAATATTTAATACATTTTTAATAGGTAAAGGTACTAACATCTTGCATATATCTTGACTGTAATTAAAATAATGAGTGTCACTAACTATCTACCTATCTACTACTTACCTGCTGATTGGAAAACTGAAAGATTAATCTAAGATAAAATATAAAATAAGGTACAACTTGATGTTTACCTGCAACAGGAACAATATACAATTTTCGAAAACTGCTGAAAGATGAGAGCCTACCTGACAAATTAGATGAGATCACAAAGAGAGTGTGAGTGAACACTTAGCCAAGACGTGCCACAGCCACAACACTACCTACCTACCAATAGTGATTAATTTATTATTTTATGAACCTAATGAACAATCAATCAAGGGCAATTCTACAAAAGTATACTTACTACTAAAGAGAAACATTAATGGTTAAGTAGTTGCCAAATTCTGGAAAGGAGTCCCACTAATGTGTTTATGAAGTTAATTTGTACAGAGGAAAGAAAAACAATTAATTATAATTCAAAGTTGCTTTATAACAGTCTATGTAACAATAAACTGATTGGATTATCAAGAGTAATTAAATTATTAATTTTATGTAGGTGTCAAAATGGGTTCAATAATAATAATTTGATGAGTTAAATAAATCCTTAATCAAGAAATTAATCATTGTTTGATTTCTAATCCAATACAATAATCTAGTGACTATATCCCATTCCACGGGGAAAGACATTTGATACAAACAAAAACTACAGTTATTCGAATGTAATAAGGGTTCTGTCTGATGTCTTTCCTAGGGCTGATATTTCAATAGCCAGGTAAATGTTATCTGACTAATAAAATAGCTGTGTCACAGTTTAATACAAACATTCACACAGGACAGTATGAGAATTATTCTCCTGATAACTTTTATCTGGCTATTGAAAAATCAGCCCTAATTTGGTATAATTTAGACACAGTTTATATAATAAGTAAAATAATAGATAGAGGTAGTCATTGTTTTATTATAGGTAGGTAATAAAACCACTACACTATGACCTGCATAGTTATAGTTTACATACATACATACATATACTCACGCCTGTCTCCCAGAGGGGTAGGCAGAGACTATGGATCTCCATGTGCCACGATCCTGACATACTTTCGCTTCCTCCACATTCATTAGTCTCTTCATACTTCACAAACGCGCTATACATTCGTAACCCCTCATACCATCTCAAAGGGATAAAATTGCATATTTATGTAAATTTTCCCATGTTTTTAGGGTTTTTTTTTTCCTATATGTTGAGAGTTTTTATTATTAATTAAAAATCTATGCATTTAACTACACAAAAGCGCTATACATTCGAATCTCCTCAGACCATCACAAAACGATAAAATTGCATATTTATGTAAATTTTCCCATGTTTTTAGGGAAATTTTGTTTTTTTTTCCTATAAATTGGGAGTTTTTATTATTAATTAAAAATCTATGCATTTAGTTAAATGCAGTGTAGTTACACAAACGCGCTATACATTCGAATCTCCTCAGACCATCACAAAACGATAAAATGTAAATTTTCCCATGTTTTTAGGGAAATTTTGTTTTTTTTTCTATAAGTGGGGAGTTTTTATTATTAATTAAAAATCTATGCATTTAACTACACAAACGCGCCATACATTCGAATCTCCTCAGACAATCACAAAACGATAAAATTGCATATTTATGTAAATTTTCCCATGTTTTTAGGGAAATTTTGTTTTTTTTCCTATAAGTGAGGAGTTTTTATTATTAATTAAAAATCTATGCATTTAACTACACAAACGTGCCATACATTCGAATCCCCTCGGACCATCACAAAACGATAAAATTGCATATTTATGTAAATTTTCCCATGTTTTTAGGGAAATTTTGTTTTTTTTTCCTATAAGTGAGGGGTTTTTATTATTAATTAAAAATCTATGCATTTAACTACACAAACGTGCCATACATTCGAATCCCCTCAGACCATCACAAAACGATAAAATTGCATATTTATGTAAAATTTCCCATGTTTTTAGGGAAATTTTGTTTTTTTCCCTAAAAATGGGGAGTTTTTATTTCATAAGCAAACTAAATGCATCCACCTACACAAACGCGCTCTACAAGTCAAAACTGTCAGACCACTCAATACAGGTGAAATAGCCTAAAAACATTTAAAATTTCTCTTTTACAAAATGGCTGCCACTTCATCCGCCATTTTGATTTTTGCAGTTTTCGGAATTTTCCCATGAATTTCACCATATATCCAACCATGTACAAAGAAAAACATCACCCCACCTTCCCCCCTTCTGGGAGATCAATTCACCTCAACTTGAATCGACGTCGAACTTTTTCAAAAATATAATCTCCCGTATTTCTCAGGGTTGCCAGCCGAAAGTGATAAAAATAGTCAAATGTCATTAGTATGAGCCTTTCTGACTAAACTGCATCATTTTTTAAAATCCAAAACGGTTATTTCTATTTTTTATGTTTTTGGGGAAAATCTCAAAATTTTCCCTAAAAATGGGGAAATTTTATTTAGTAGGTATAGTCTACTCAACAAACTACACAAATGCGCCATACAAGACGAATCACCCCAACCACTCTAAATAGGTAAAAAATCCAATCAAAAATCGTGAAAAAAAGTCACTTTTACAAAATGGCCGCCAAAGCAGTCCGCCATTTTGATTTTTCAATTTTTCGGAATTTTCCCATAAATTGCACCATACAACAGACCGTATACAAAAAAAATCATCACCCCACCTGCCTCCCTTCTGGGAGATCAATTCACCTCAATTTGGGTCGACGTAAAAAATTCCGAAAAAATAAAATCTCGCCTATCGCTCAGGGTTGCCAGTCGAAAGTAATAAAAATGGTCAAATGTCATTAGTACGAGTCTTTCCGACAAAACTGCATCAAATTTAAAAATCAAAAGTGGCTACTTCTACTTTTCATGTTTTTGGGGAAAATCTCGAAATTTACCCTAAAAATGGGGAAAATTTTTGCACATGGCAACTCTACTCATCAAACTACACAACCGCTCGATACAAGTCAAACTTGTCAAATGCCTCGAACACAATAAAAAAATGCATTGAAAATCCCCGAAAAAACACGTTTTTATAAAAAAATCTCCCCTCCCCCCGCAATTAAAAAAAAATCATTTTTTGGAATTTTCCCTTAAATTTCATCATGTGCCCCACCGTTTGCAAAAAACACCATCCCCCCACCTCCCCCCCTTCCGGGAGATCAATTCACCTCAAGTCGGGTCTGACACGCCCTAAACTTTGCTTCACTTCAACTCGGCCGCCATTTTGTTTTTTTATTTTTTTATATTTTTTTTATAATCTGTAAGACATTCTTAATACACCCTCGAAATATAAAAAAATGTATGGTCACCAAAAAAGAGGAGCGAAAAAAAATTTTTTTTTTTACAACTTTTTTTAAAAAGTCGAGGTTTTTCTCTACTCACCCGAGCACCCTGTACATTTCCCTAAAACATTGTTATATCAAAAAATGGCTCCTTCTGGGAGAACTACTATGTCAGTCAGTCAGTGAGTGGTAATCCAGCTTTATATATTATAAAAAAAGATGACTCTGGAGTTTCTTGCCCCCGTTCTTCTCCGTAAAGAACGATTTGCACTTAAATAAGTTGGAGGGGTTCCGCTCATCTGGCATAATCTTTATTGACCAAAACTCATTTCGCATAACTCGTATGGTCTAAACTTTTTTGGCCGAACCATCACTTTGCCAAGACTTATGTGGCATAAGGCTCGTTTCGTCTAAAACTCTTTAGGCACAATCTTTAAACACCTAAGTTTCGTTTGCTCAAATTTATGTTCGTCTATACCTAAGTATAATCTTGTTTCTCCTAATGTTAACTTAATAAATAATATATTAAGTATGTAGTAAATGTACAAATTGTGGTATTTTTCTCCTACATCCCGAAAATCACGATATTGTATGATCAAAAAATCGAAAGTTAACGACCAATATAATTATTACAAACCCCATGAGATCGAAACCTAAAAATAGGTGCGACGACGAGCAAAGCGAGGAGGAGCGTGTTAGGTGCACATGGTCATCAAAACCAAAGCGGAGCGCAGCGAAGCGGAGCGGAGCGTTTTCCAAACAGCGGAAACAATACAAGGCACCAGTTTGGGCTATGTAGGGAGACGCTCCGTCAAAGTTAAAGCCAAACGAATATTATTACTTTGTATAAACCTAATAAACCTATGCCATAGCATTATTAGGCTATTCAAGATTTGGCCATAACATTATTAGGCTAAACAATGTTATGCGAAATAACTTTTTACTAAACGAGATTTATGCCATACGATTTTCGGCGTAACGAGACTTTGACCAAACGTTACTATGCAATACGAGATTAGGCAAAAAAATCTTATGCCAAAAAAGGTAGAACCAAGTTGGAGCGAGTTTAGTTGTTTGACAGTTTAAATTATAAGTAGTTCATAGAAATTGCGCTACTGTACTTGTTAAAATGTAAATCGGGCTTTAGTAGAAGGGTCCTTTCCGAACGGGGAGTAGATTATTTACTATGGCATAGAATAGTAAGTAGAAGTAGTTAGATGGGAGGATTTTGTCCTACGTCCGCAGGCAAGACCACTGAAACCTGACATAGAGCCTTTAATTATTCATGGTCATTAGTGCTGGTTGGTACCAATAAAGACTATTCGATTAAGAAATTTGAGTACACCTAAAGTCAGTTTTTTAATCTCAGATACTAAATTAACTGATTCTGAACGGTTCATCAACAGTCGATTGTCCCGCGATTAAGTGACGTATCGTTCTATTTGAGGAAGAAACATATTTGCTTACGCATACAGGACTTAGAAATCAATTATTAAATAATTACAAATAAAATCATTATTTCATTTCCAAGTCCTGTATTTTTAAACAAATGTTTCTTTATCTCAGAACATAGTATTATTATTAATTATGTATAGGTATAACTAACTACAATCTATGTCAGACTTCAGTTACCCTGCACGTTCCTTCCGGGTGGTGCTAAAGGACTTATAAAATTAAATATGTAATGTGTTTTCGTGTTAAAAAAAATAGTACCTATTGCCAGTACTTTATATATCTCATATGAAGTTAATACTTTTCAGAAAGCTGATTCTCAAATACGCGTCGAAAAACAAAAACCAGTTGGGCTGAATCTTCAAAGAACCAAAATTAAGAAAACACGAAATAATATTTTTCAGGTGTGTAATTATTTCGTTATTGTATCCAATCCTTTATTTTAGAATATTCAGACACAAAATAATTAATATGTATAATGCCTTAGTTAGGTAATCGATCATTAATGAAAACTATATAACAAATGTACTTACCCCTCTAAGTAGGTACTCCATAGGGATAAAGTTAGCTAGCCCCTTCTATGACAGCATTACACCTTCATAAATCATTATTAAAAAAACAACCAATTGCCACTCGGACTCGCGCACTAAGGCCAAGATAAATAGACGAAACTAAGACGGAGTCTTAGCTTAAGCACATGCTAAGAACAAGAATTCACTAAAATAGACACTACTTGAGCACAGACTATGCCAGTAAGTTCGCACTCTGACTTAGCCGAGTTCAAGTTCACATTTGTCAAGACTTGGCCCTTGCTTAGCATACATACAATTTTGTCTATTGTCACATCTGCCACACTCTCAGGAAATTATTATTCTAAGCTCTCAGGCTATCCACAGACCACATTTATACCAAATTTGCTAAAAAACTACGGAATGAAACCATGACCACAGATAAATAAATATATATTTGACGCAGATTTGAGATAACAGGTTCTAAGACAGTGACTTAGCCGAGCAAACGCTAAGTAGTGTCTATTTTAGAGAGTCATTGCAACTCGACTTAGTTCAGGTGAAGTCGTACTTGGCTAAGCATTAGTTTGAGCAAGTGCTAAGCAACGACTATTTATCTGGGCCTAAGGGTTCCATACCATTACCTATTAAGGCTGTCACTAAAGCTGGAAGAAAATCAGAATCTGTCAAATCTAGTGAGGGGGGGTTGAGGTATGCGGGGCGTTCTACGGACAATGACATGAAATTTTAACATAGTACTCGAAAACATAAAAGTGAAGACATGCCACTTTGTTAAAAATATACTAAGTAAGTAATATTGTTTTGTGATACGAAAATATTTATTTTTATTTGAAAGTATTTTTAATATTTAATAATTAATTATATATAAAGTCGTACCCGTGCCGATATTTATACAGGTTGTTGCAAAAAGGGTTTAATACTATGCCGAAACCTACGTGTGCAGCATGTTATTGATGTTATTTCTAAGCCAGGAAATGAAATCAGAATGTAAAAAAATCGCGAAAATATTATCAGAGTTTAATAGTTCAGGGTGTTGTATTAAACTCTGCCCCCGTGTAATAAAAAAAGTATAGTTAGCCGAAAGGGCGTTACTCAGGCGTCACTCTGAAAAACTTTTATCCTACGTAATTTTTTATATTCATGAAAAAAACGCTTCTTCATATAATTTTTTTTTGGTCACGTGACCTTTTCGTTAGACGACCTGTTTTTTTTTGGTGTTTCAAAAGCAGAACAGTAGTTTGCAGAACTCTGCATATACAGGGTGTCACAAAAGGTTACGTAGCTGGCAAAGGGATATGGGGAGGTCACCAGAAAAATAATAACATGTAAGTACCCCCGCAAGGGAGTACATTAGTACAAGGCGAGAGTGTGTATTTTTTTTTAAGTACTTATGTGTATTTGGGATATGATAGAAATAATATTTTTGTTTCTTAAAAACCAAAAAATTTACACCTTGCTGCGCTCTTTTGCTCACTGTAAGTACACCTACAAATATTGCTGTATTAAAAAAAACGGTTTTGTCATAACGATTATAAAAAAAAAGTTATTTTCATGTCAAGGAGTCATTTACCTAATTACGATTTCACTCAACAGCAGGTGAACTGAAAAAATAAGTTCTAGTTCTATCATCACTTTAGATCGCAAACATTGTAACTCCACTTTTCTCGGCGAAAAGTACTCTTTGGTGTCAATAGAAACGTTTTTTGAATTCACATGTTTTCCTCTTTATTCGAAAAAAAAAACTGTATTCCGCATTTTACCATTTGTTTTCCTCTAAACCCCAAACCGTGATTTTTAAACAAGAAAACTTAGTAATTATACCCTTTATTCTCATATACAACGTGCGATGTAGGCGAACGTGAACGAAAACTATGCAATAAGCCTTTGTTTTTATTACTACTTTAGTAAATTACAATAACATACTCAACAATGTTAATTTTTTTTTGCAATGTTATGTTGTTAAATTAAGATCTAATATTTTATTAACATGAAGTTACTTTCAACTTTTTTTTGCATCTATGCGTCGAATCACAGCATGACGGCTGCTGCAGCTTCCTGCTGTCCTGTCCTCCAACCAATCCCACCAGTACTGCAGGTTGCGTCGAATACGAGCCATTGTCTTCGACTTGACAAGACAGGTGCTCCCGGAAGGATCATAGATCGCACGGAACCCGTACCGTATAGAGGCAACGGACTCCTTTGCAACAGCCCCCCAGATTCGGAAGTAGCCCATGCACTGCATGGCGAGCACAGCTGCAGCAATTTTTTCGTAATGAATCATTGGGATGTCATCCCCGAAGGAGGCTCTCAGCCTACCTCACGACCTGTGTGACATTAGAAAAATGCACTGTGCTAACGCCGTTTGCGAGCTTGATTTGCAGGACCGCGTTGTATGCCAAGTTCCACAGCAGAGGGGTCCAAGACCTACCGCTGTGGAACTCCGCAACTGAACTTCTTCAGTGAAAACAAACCCTCTCTTTTCGCATCCTTAATGTACTTGTTAGACACGTATGACCTCTGTCAATTTTCTGCAGATAAGAAGACAAGTGATGGTATACAAGAGCCGCCCTAAAGGTTCGCCCTCTAGGGGATAGAGTTGAACGCGGTTACTATTTTTAAGCAAACAGCCAGCGCAACAACTCGCCCGTGGTTCTTATCCTGCTCCGACAGTGAACGAACGCAAAGTATTGTACCCACTATTCGAATCCGCATTTCGGATGCCAAACTGACTGTCCGAAAGGTCGAAACCGTACCACCACAGAGGTATGACTCGTTCGAAGAGCTTATCAGGCTCTTACAGCAATCAGATGTGTCGGTACACTGAAAGATAATCTACAGGCCTGCTTTATTTATTTAGGAGCACTAATGGCCTCCTTTCAGTCATTGAGTCACTGGCACTCAGGCTGCGGTTGAACAGGAAGATAGACTGTCTAAACAAATCATTTTTAGGCTAGTTAAAAAAAACTTTAGGTGGGTAGTATGCCAACTAGAACTACAAATAAAACAGTATTTTTGTCTCCTCTAAAATTTGGTCACGAGGAGTTACGATGATTACGATCTAAGGTGACGCTGACGATATTTTATACAAGGTATTGAAAAAAGGGTATAAAGCTTAGCCAAAAGTGGATTTAGGTGCCATTCTGATCCACTTTTCTTCTACAATTTTGAAAATTCACGTAACAAAACCTTTTACATAGAAACTTATTCGATCACGTGACTTTTTACTATAGAGACCGAATTTATTTTTCGAGAATTTCCAAAACTTGGAGAACAAAAGTTGTTCAGAATAACCCCTGAGTCAAACCCTTTCGGCACAGTATACCCTTTTTGCAACATCCTGTATAGGTAATATCAGGTTTATAAAAGACCTGGGCCTGTAGAGTGAGACTCGGCATGGGGAGTCATAATTTATAGATCTTTTAGGTTGCAGTGGCGAATGGGCACTGGTAGCCCTGCCCTTTTCTATAACTATAACTATAGGTAATTTTATGGCAATTTAAAAATGGTATAACATTTATCTATTTGAAAAAATCATTAAAAATATACATTACCTATATCACCCTAATTTAAAAAAAAAATTCAGCCCTTACTTTAAACTTATAACACCCCTCTATTTCCTTCAGGGGTTAAAAAACCTGTGTATTTAATATTTTCTTATGAATTTTTTTTTAAAAACTAGGCTCTTACATAGTTGTACATAATATTATGCGGTATTTTATTCCACTTGTAACGCATAAAATTCATAGCTACAGTAAACATTTCATTTTTTTCATGGCGAGATACAGTCGCACTTAACCGCTTTTTTGCAAAGCTTGTTAAATAGATTTAAAAAATTATGTAAATTTTAGATCTTCAATTTTTAAAAATACTTACTTATTTTTAACAACCTGTAGTGTACAGACTGCCACATCTTAAAATATATATATTTTTAATTAACTACGGTTTTTGGTTTCAAATAAAACAAATTATGAACTTACTTTTCAACACCCTGTATATTGTGTAGCTCACCTACCATACACAACCGTTAAAATAAAATAAATTACCCCTCAGAATATAAACAGGCTCGCGCTTTGGCATACTGCATTGACCGTATAGTTCTTATTCGGAGAATCTAATAAGTGTCATTATGTGCAATGTTTACCTTTATCTATGCATCTGTAACTCTATAGTAAAAAATGTAAACAAATCGAAAAGGCGAAATGTTTTCTAAGAATTTTCGGCTTTTCTGCATCTAAAATGATTAGAAAATTAACTTTCCATAGCAAATGCATATGTATTATAATACTTGTAGTCATAATTTGTTGATTTAATCAGTTTTTGTGAAATATTTGATAAAAAATAAAATGGCGTGGGTATCGCTCCTAACAGGCCGCCACCAGGGCGACGACTGAAGAAATCTGAAATCTGTCACGGTGTCATCATTTTTAAACCGGAATTTATTAGTTTTTTGCAAAAAAAGTTGACTTCTGGTCCATTAAATCCAACTCTTTAAGGTAACTTTGTTAAGAATTTAATTACCTACACATACATATAAGATTCCATGAAAATGGGCCCTCTGATTTCGAGGGTTTTTTCATAATAAGTCAAAAAATGGCAAAAGACATGGTGTGTTTGCAATTTTTTTAAACATACTTATTATAATCCTGCACCAATTTATAAGCAACTAACATGTTCAGTATACCCTCTGCTACAAAATATATTTTTATCAATGTGATAGAAGCCACCGTTTTTCCAATCTAATCAAGTATATCAAGCCGACTTTAGCATTTTAGCTTTAGGGATCCCCTTAAATAGTTGTTGTGACCCATAGGCTATTCTAAACAACGACGAAGGGTAATCCCTTTCGGCTTTTAAAATATCTGGTAGAGTTTACATTGTAATTATGTAATTTATTTATTGATGATAACGAAACTTTTTTAAAATTTCCAGACCTAAGAGTTACTGTAACGCCCCCCACATCGCATAGCCGCCAAAAGTGCATTCCTGCAGCGTGCATCGCCTCAACCTGAATGATGAAGAATCTTCTAAAGCCACTGACGGACAATGTAAGTTCCAGTGACAAAAGCACAAAATTACTCCTAAACGGAAAAATCATAATAGGGCATCATGATATTGCCAACTAAAAACATAAATATTTGGTTAAAATCTTTTTATGTGTCAAAATCGTATGATAGTAGACTGGCAGTAAGCTTATTATGGACCAACTGCACTTAAGGAAATCTGTCTGATGTCTTTCCAATTTACATTACTGTCACTTTCTTAAATACAAAATATAAAATAATCTTCACAACTATAGTTATTATATATAGTTATTAAGTATATACAGGTATTGAAAAAACGATACTGTAAGACGAAAATGGATATCCCTTTCGGCTTTTAAAACATCTGGTACAGTTTACATTGTAATTATGTAATTTATTTATTGATGATAACGAAGCTTCTTTTCAATTTTCAGACCAAAGAGTTACTGTAACGCCCCCCACATCGCATAGCCGCCAAAAGTGCATTCCTGCAGCGTGCATCGCCTCAACCTGAATGATGAAGAATCTTCTAAAGCCACTGACGGACAATGTAAGTTCCAGTGAGAAAAGCACAAAATTACTCCTAAACGGAAAAATCATAATAGGGCATCATGATGTCACGAAAATGGGTAACCAGGGGCATCATATTAAAACTTGTTAGACGTAATTTATTTTTAGTCTTAATCAATGTCATTTAGTAAGTTTTCCTATAAATATAAAATAAAAATCATTCTGACCCTCTCTGTAGGCCATTTTCGGGTTTCTATGCCACATTTCCATTACAAGTATCTTCGATTCATTATGATGTACTCAAAGATTTATATTGTGGTACCAAATACCTGAAAAAATACTTACTAATTGTGCTATTTATATTTGCAATTCTATTAATGCTGATAACCGGTTACACCTAAATACAGCATAGCTCATTCGTTTTTCCACTGTGGTAGACGTATAATATTATCAAGTAATTCTCACAGTTAGATAGTTATATTATTTTTCTATTGAATTTGAATTAGTAGATTAAAGAATTTATTTTATTTTCAGGTAAACTCATGAAATATCACACCTACAACAAGTTAGAAAAGTATAAATAAGCACAATCCAGAAAAAAGTTAAAATGTCTTAAATAAATACTATTTAATGCTCAAAAAATTGTTTTCATTGCATATATAACTTTTAGCCTAATTATGGATCTTGCATCTACTCAGAGTTGCTCAATCATTCATTATGAAAAGTTATAAAAAACAACAATCTTAAATCCATACATACCTACTCGAAGAAGAATTACTTTAAAAAACTAATGAATGATTAAGCGACTCGACGTAGAAAAGAAATAGGATAGGGGCAACCTGGTGTTAAGTAAAATTATATACTTATTGTTATAATACAGCATATTATATACAGCTATATCGCAAAAAGGGTATACTAAGAAGAAAGGAAACCTTTTCCATACAAAATGTGTTGGTCAGGTGACTTTTTACTACAGGTGTTGCAAAAAGGGTATGTATACTAAGCCGAAAGAGGGTGACTCAGGGGCAGGGGGCTATTCTGAACAACTTTTATTCTACGAGTTTTGGAAATTCACCCAATTAGGCTTACCCTTTAGGAAACAAATAATTTTTTCGTAAATTTTCAAAACTTTTAGAACTAAACTTGTTTAGAATGACCTGAGTCACCCTGAGTTTCGGCTTAGTATATCCTTCTTGCAACACCCCTGCATATATGCTACACATTTACAACCAAACAAAATGATTATATACTTATAAATCCGATGGCTTATGTAAAACAAAACTTCAAAAAGATTCGCTACGGCATGTTCAAGTCAATACCCATATTACACCAAATCCATACTAAAACCGTAAATACCACACCTGAAACCAATTATCAGTACCCCTGTCATAACGAAAATGGAACTGAAAACAGTTTCTAAAGCAATACCAAACGCATGAAAGATTTGCTACGGTATGGTCAAGTCAATACCCTGCTGAAACCGAAATTCATCCTGAAAACTGTATCTCACCTGAAACAAAATCATCGTACCCCTTTAATGAAGAAATTCATAGTAAAAACAGTTTTGAAGGCATAACATAACGCAAGAAAGATTTGCTACGATATGTTCAAGTCAATACCCTGCTGAAACCAAAATTCAAAATGAAAACAATCCCACCTAAACCAATAGCATCAAAGCCCCGCGCGGCTGCTTGCAGCCCGCGCCACAACGCGACCTCTAGTTATTTTATAATATATAAAGCTGGATTACCACTGATCTATTCATTGACATGATTGTTCTCCCAGAAGGAGCCATTTTTTGATATAACAATGTTTCAGGGATATGTACAGGGTGCTCGGGTGAGTAGAGAAAAAATCCGACTTTTTAAAAAAAGTTGTAAAAAAAAAAAATTTTTTTTGCTCCTCTTTTTTGGTGACCATACATTTTTTTATATTTCGAGGGTGTGTTTAGAATGCCTGACAGATTATAAAAAAAATATAAAAAAATAAAAAAACAAAATGGCGGCCGAGTTGCAGTGAAGCAAAGTTTAGGGCGTGTCAGACCCGACTTGAGGTGAATTGATCTCCTGGAAGGGGGGGAGGTGGGGGGATGCTGTTTTTTGTAAACGATGAGGCACATGATGAAATTTAAGGGAAAATTCCAAAAAATGATTTTTTTTTTTATTGCGGGGGGAGGGGAGTTTTTTTTATAAAAACGTGTTTTTTCGGGGATTTTCAAAGCATTTTTTTATTGTGTTCGAGGCATTTGACAGGTTTGACTTGTATGGAGCGGTTGTGCAGTTTGACGAGTAGAGTTGCCATGTGAAAGAATTTTCCCCATTTTTAGGGTAAATTTCGAGATTTTCCCCAAAAACATGAAAAGTAGAAATAGCCAGTTTTAATTTTAAAATTTGATGCAGTTTTGTCGGAAAGACCCGCACTAATGACATTTGACCATTTTTATTACTTTCGACTGGCAACCCTGGGCGATAGGCGAGATTATATTTTTTCCGATTTTTTTACGTCGACCCAACTTGAGGTGAATTGATCTCCCAGAAGGGAGGCAGGTGGGGTGATGATTTTTTTTGTACACGATCTGATGTATGGTGCAGTTTATGGGAAAATTCCGAAAAATTGAAAAAACAAAATGGCGGACTGCTTTGGCGGCCATTTTTTAAAAGTGACTTTTTTTCACGATTTTTGATTAGTTTTTTCACATGTTTAGAGTGGTTGGGGAGATTCGTCTTGTATGGCGCATTTGTGTAGTTTGTAGGGTAGACTGTACCAGTTAAATAAAATTTCCCCATTTTTAGGGTAAATTTTGAGATTTTCCCCAAAAACATAAAAAATAGAAATAACCGTTTTGGATTTAAAAAAATGATGCAGTTTAGTCAGAAAGGCTCATACTAATGACATTTGACTATTTTCATCACTTTCAACTGGCAACCCTAGGAAATACGGGAGATTATATTTTTGAAAAAGTTCGACGTCGATTCAAGTTGAGGTGAATTGATCTCCCAGAAGGGGGGAAGGTGGGGTGATGTCTTTCTTTGTACATGGTTGGATATATGGTGAAATTAATAGGAAAATTCCGAAAACTGCAAAAATCAAAATGGCGGATGAAGTGGCAGCCATTTTGTAAAAGAGAAATTTTACATGTTTTAAGCCTATTTCACCTGTATTGAGTGGTCTGACAGTTTTGACTTGTAGAATGCGTTTGTGTGTTTAAGTACGCTTAATTTTTCTATAAAATAAAAACTCCCCATTTTTAGGGAAAAAAAACAAAATTCCCCTAAAAAGATGGGAAATTTTACATATATATGCAATTTAATCCTTTTAAGATGGTCTGAGGGGATTCAAATGTATGGCGCGTTTATGTAGTTAAATGCATAGATTTTTAATTAATAATAAAAACTCCCCACTTATGGAAAAAATAAAGAAAATTTCCCTAAAAACATGGGAAAATTTACATAAATATGCAATTTTATCCCTTTGAGATGGTCTGAGGTTTTACGAATGTATAGCGTGTTTGTGTAGTTAAATGCACACAATTTTTGTTTAAAATAAAAACTCCCCACTTAAAGGGAAAAAAAACAAATTTTTTCTAAAAACGTAGAAAAAATTACCAACATTAGCAATTTCACCCCGTTGAAGTGGTCGGACAAATTTATGGTATATGGCGCATTTGTGTAAATAAATACAAACAATAATTATTTAAAATAAAAACTCCCCACTTGTAGGGAAAAAATCAAAATTTCCCTAAAAACGTAGAAAAAATTACCAACATTAGCAATTTCACCCCTTTGAAGTGGTTAGACAGATTTGTGGTATATGGCGCCTTTGTGAAGATAAATACAAAGAATATTTTTTTAAATAAAAACTCCCCACTTTTAGAGGAAAAAATATTTTCCCTAAAAATATACAAAATGTAAATCAACTTTAACACAGTGTAAGTGCCGAGCGCAGCGTGGCCATAGTCCTTCTACAAGCTATACCAAAATAAAACCAGCCGAGCGCAGCGAGGCATCCGACAAGTAACCCTGCCATAAAGGAAAGAAATCCGAGCGAAGCGAGGCATTACGTTTCATAATTATCAATATCAATAAAGAAAAACTACGGGAAAAGTCCCGTTTAAGAAGTGGAAAGCCGAGCGAAGCGAGGCAAAACAACCTAAACCTTCAATCCAAAACCTAGAGAGCCGAGCGGAGCGAGGCAAAACTACTGAAACCAACATCCGAAAACCCGAAGAGCCGAGCGAAGCGAGGCTAAATTACAATAAACAGCAAGTGCCTTTGTAACTGCAGAGCCGAGCGAAGCGAGGCAAAACAACCGAGACTACCATTCCGAGACCTGGAGAGGAGCCGAGCGAAGCGAGGCTAATTTACTTTAATCACCAACTGCCTGTTTAACTGGAGAGCCGAGCGCAGCGAGGCAAAACAATCCAAACCATCATACCACAACCACTGAAGAGCCTAGCGTAGCGAGGCAATACAACTTAAGTATAACTTTACCGTAAAAGAGGAGCCGAGCGAAGCGAGGCAAAACAATGCAAAACACCATACCGCAAACCCTGGAGAGCCGAGCGAAGCGAGGCAAAACAATGCAAACCACCATACCGCAAACCCTGGCGAGCCAAACGCAGCTAGACAACACAACCGAAATTTAACCTTACCGTAAAATAGAAGAGCCGAGCGAAGCGAGGTAAGACAATTCCAACCATCATAACCCAAACCCTGAAGGGCCGAGTGAAGCGAGGCAACACTACTCAAACCCTCGTCAACAAAACTAATCTGAGAGCTGAATATGGCAAATAATACTACAAAAACAATTACACAGCCAGGCGAATCGAGACGCTAGAAAAACGCGCGAATGGAGGTGATTCAGACTTAAGAGGTGTTTAAGAATCCAATATTTGTGTACAAAAGATATCACCTCGATACTAGGTAAAGTTTATTAAAAAAACAAAAGTTCATATAGGTAGTTTCTGTACTAAAAAACTCAGGAGTATAAGTGAATGACTGAGACGCTAGAAAAACGCGCAAATGGAGGTGACTCTGTGTGGTGTTTGGCCTTTTTGATAAAAGATTGTTTATAGTTTGTTTATATTTCTAGTTAGTCTATTACCGAATAGAAGAATGGTGAACAGCAAACTCGTATATTATTTCCCTAAATATCACATTGGCGACGAATAAGACCCCACGCGAAGTGTAAATTGTAAATTAATACACATAGCAAGAGCGGAAGGTATACATTATGAGTTCTAGCACATGTATATTCGGTGGTAACCTCAATTTCGACCACGCCTGTCATGAATGGCAAATTTTCAAAGACCGGTTTGTACAGTTCTGCATAGCAAACGACATTACCGAAGAAAACGATGCAGCAGGCCTTAAAAGGAGAGCCTTGCTGCTGACGGCGCTGGTTGATGACACATACCGGGTCGTAAAAGACTTGGCCTTCCCGACCTTACTAGACAATGTGGAGTACAAGGCGCTTGTAGCATTGCTAGACCGGCACCTGGAGCCAAAGAGGTGCAGCTTCGCAGAAAGGAGCGCTTTCTACAAGGCGGAGCAGCGGGCAGGAGAGGGACTGGCCGAGTGGGCGGCTCGAGTGCGAAGGGCGGCGCAGTACTGCGGGTTCGGAACGGAGCTCGACACGGCGCTGCGCGACCGATTCGTCCTCGGACTGGAGGATGCGAAGGAGAAGGAGCGACTGTTCGCGGAGAGCGTGGACACGCTCACTATGAACAAGGCACTGGAGCTGGCGCAGGGCGTACGGTGCGCGCGGCAGGCGCTGCGCGGCGCGCGAGGCGCCGGGGAGCCGCCGCAGCTGTTCGAGATGCGAGCGGGCAGCGGCGCGGGCCGCGCCACGCCGGCGGCCGCGCCGTCACCCGCCGCGCAGACACGAGCAGGCAGGTGTAAGGTGTGCGGCTACCGGAACCACACGACGGACCAGTGTAGATTTAGTGACTTGACTTGTCAGAATTGCAATAAGAAGGGCCATCTCAGAAGAATGTGTAAGTCCAGGGGAAACAATTTCCTGCAGCCGGAGGACAGCGACATTGAAGACGGTAAATATTGCAAATTGTTTCACATCAAAACATATAATGGTGAGCCTATGCGACAGATCGTAGCGATAGCGGGTGAACAGATTTCGTGCGAAGTAGATAGTGGAAGCGCTGTTTCTGTGTTACCTAAAGGGATGTATGATAAGCATTTCAAACATAAACATAAATTGAAGCCGTGTCATATGATACTGAATTGTTACAACGGCACCAAAATAACACCGATCGGCTGTTTACATCTGCCAATATCATTTGACAACGCTGTCAAAACGATTGTCATGTACGTCATTGACACAGATGAAAGACAACCAGTGTTACTAGGGCGGGACTTTATTGGCGCCTTTAATTTGAAGTTATGTTCTGAGAACTGCCTTAACATTCAAAGGGGTGGCTATGAAACGTACTTGAAAGAGAAATATGAAAAATTGTTTAGGGACGAATTAGGTACGTTCAATAAGCATAAGATAGAGTATGTTAAAAGTGATGATAATGTTTCTCGAGCTATAAGTAGTTATACTGATGGAAACTCCGAATATGGTGAAAAGGGGTTATACATTAACTTTATGTCGGACTCATTGTTGAAACCAGTCACAATAGCCGACATAAAAGTGGAAACCAGCCGAGACCCAGTTTTGAGCAAGGTATTAAAATGTATAAGAGATGGATGGCCGGCCAAATGTAAGGATATTGATTTGAAGCCATACTACATGTGTAGGCTACAGCTGTCTCAAGAGAATGATTGCGTTCTCAGGGGTCATAAATTGGTGATACCTAGGAAATTTCAAAAGCAACTATTGGATGAACTACATAATTCGCATTTTGGTGTGGTGAAAACGAAAACGGAGGCCAGAGCTCGCATGTGGTGGCCCGGCATCGACCGGCACATCGAGGAGACAGTCGGCTCGTGCTCCGCGTGCGCCGCGCTGAGGCCCGCGCCGCCGCGCGCGCCGCTCGCTGTCTGGACATACCCGGAGCGGCCGTGGCAGCGCATGCACATTGACATGTTTTCACTGCACGACAAGCAGTTTCTAGTTGCTATAGATGCTCACACAAAATGGGTAGAATGTTTTTTGATGAGAAGAACCGACACCAAGAGTATAATAGAGAAATTAGAGGAGATTTTCAGTAGGTTTGGTTTGGTTGAGACGTTAGTAAGTGATAACGGGTCGAATTTTGTTTCTGCTGAGTTTGAACAATTCTGTGAATTGAGTGGTATCCATCACATCACTAGCGCGCCATATCACCCGGCATCAAATGGTCAGGCAGAAAATAGTGTCAAGACAGTAAAGAAGGCTCTGAAAATTTTACTGAATCCGACAGATAGTTTAACGTTGTGTCAGAAGGTAGTAAATAGATACCTATTTGATAATAGGAATTCAGTACATATGACTACAGGTTTCTCCCCCGCGCAGTTAATGTTTGGCCGTACATTGCGTAGTCGGTTCGATCTGTTGCGAGGCTCACCAGCACCGCCATCACCGCCGCGCGACGTCGCGGGCGCGACCGCTGCAATGTCGCTGTCAGCTGAAGCTCAACGAAATGTTTCTACTCAACAGATGTCGCAGTGTAAGCAGTATGGTGGGCAGAGGAAGATTTTTTTTTCTATTGGTGATCGAGTTTTAGTTAAATGTTTTTTCAAAAATGGCAACAAAACCGAATGGAAACTGGGTACAGTCAAGGAAAGAATAGGTGCCATGATGTATATAGTGTATATATCTGATTTAAATACAGATGCCAGAAAGCATGTGGATCATCTTCTAAAATATAATGGTGTTTTAGACGATGATGATGATGATAATATACCGTACTATGACTGTAGTTCGGATGAAAGCCAGTTAGATACCAATGTTACTCCTGTCACTGCGATAGAGGGGGAGGAGGACGGAAGTGAGGCCGCGCCTCCGCCGCCAGCGCCGGTAGGTGGCGGTGGTCGCCCAGTGCGTAGCACTAGGAATCCTAACCCTCGATATAAAGTGTAATAAGAAGAATGTAATTTATGTTATTTATGATTATATTTTGTGTTTTAATTACTTATTGATTATATAAGTTTTAACATGTAAGGGTATATTGAGTTTTGTGTTTTTTATATTATTTTATAAATAGTAGGGGAGGTATGTGGTGTTTGGCCTTTTTGATAAAAGATTGTTTATAGTTTGTTTATATTTCTAGTTAGTCTATTACCGAATAGAAGAATGGTGAACAGCAAACTCGTATATTATTTCCCTAAATATCACACTCTGATTTGTAAGGTGTTTAATTAAAGAAGCCAATGTTTGCATACAAAACGATATCGGCTAGATACCATAGGTAAAGGTATTATAGATACCTAAAGTTATAATGGCAACATTTTTGAAGGGAAATCATAAGCAGTTAAAGCCAGTGTTCTTCAATCTGATTGGAATACGAAGAAAAACGCCAGAAAGAGTCGCTGCGTTATTGTAAAACTCAAATATTTTATTTCTTTCTACAAATTCAGAAACAAAGTAGTGACCAGAGCCTCACTTGTAAGTTAAAAGAAACCTGCTGTGCCAGTGGGGCCTCGCTCTTCCGTTTAGTATACCCTCCTGACCCCGAGAGGTATAAATGTATGCACTGTTCTTAAATTAAAAAAAAAAAAAATTTTAACTACTGAACTGTTTTGTCACTTTGTCAAAGAACAAATTGTTTAAGGGATAGGTACTTTATAAAACTTTAAAGGAATAACAGGGATACTCCATAAAACTTTTAATATAGGTATTTTTAAACTATATATTATATTTTTTTTCAATGTCCTACTCATAGCACGCCAGGTGTCAGGAGGATACAATTCAATAAACTTAGGTAGTTAGAAATATATATAACAAGTAGTTGGTAAACAATTAAATATTTAAAATAAAAACAAGTAAGGTTAACTTAATTATTTAACACTTATTTAACATAATCATAATCTGTATGTGTGTGTGTGTGATACTTATACAAAAAAACAGTTTTTTTTTAATAAAAGCAAAAGCATCAATACCCACGTGATAACGAAATTCATACTGAAAATACAGTTTCGAAGGCAAAACAAAACGCAAGAAAGATTTGCTACGGTATTTTCAAGTCAATACCCTGCTGAAACCGATATTCATACTGAAAACTGTATCCCACCTGAAACAAAATCATTAAACAAGATTTGCTACGGTATTTTTAAGGCCTAACAAAATGCAAGAAAGATTTGCTACGGTATGTTCAAGTCAATACCCTGCTGAAACTGAAATTCATACTGAAAACTGTTTCCCACGTCAAACAAAATCGTCAGTACCTCTTTCATTTAAAAAAATCATAGTGAACACAGTTTTTAAGGCGTAACAAAACGCAAGAAAGATTTGCTACAGTATGTTCAAGTCAATACCCTGCTAAAACCGAAATTCATACTGAAAACTGTGCCGCCCCCTGAAACAAAATCATCAGAACCCCTTTTATTACGAAATACATACAGAAAACAGTTTTTAATCCAAAACAAAACACAACAAAGAATTGCTACGGTTTGTTCAAGTCAATACCCTGCTGAAACCAAAATTCATACTGAAAACTGTAATCCCACCTGAAACAAAATCATAAGTACCCCTTTAATAAAGAAATTCATAGTAAAAACCTTTTTTAAGGCCTAACAAAATGCAAGATAGATTTGCTACGGTATCTTAAAGTTAATACCCTACTGAAACCGAATTTCATACTGTAAACTGTATTCCATCTAAAACAAAAGCATCAGTACCCACCTTAGTAAAGAAATTCATAGTGAAAACTGCTTTGATGGCATAACGAAACGCAAGAAGGATTTGCTACGGTATGGTCAAGTCAATACCCTGCTGAAACCGATATTCATACTGAAAACTAATCCCACCTGAAATAAAATCATCAGTACCCCTTTAATAAAGACATTCATAGTGAAAACAGTTTTTAAGGCGTAACAAAACGCAAGAAAGATTTGCTACGATATGTTCAAGTCAATACCCTGCTGAAACCGAACCAAAAGCATCAAAGCCCCGCGCGGCTGCTTGCAGCCCGCGCCACAACGCGACCTCTAGTTATTATTATAATATATAATAAAGCTGGATTACCACTCACTGACTGACTGACATGATTGTTCTCCCAGAAGGAGCCATTTTTTGATATAAAAATGTTTTAGGGATATGTACAGGGTGCTCGGGTGAGTAGAGAAAAACCTCGACTTTTTAAAAAAAGTTGTAAAAAAAAAAATTTTTTTTTGTTCCTCCATTTTGGTGACCATACATTTTTTTATATTTCGAGGGTGTATTAAGAATGTCTGACAGATTATAAAAAAAATATAAAAAAATAAAAAAACAAAATGGCGGCCGAGTTGTAGTGACGTAAAGTTTAGGGCGTGTCAGACCCAACTTGAGGTGAATTGATCTCCCGCAAGGGAGGGAGGTGGGGGGATGATGTTTTTTGTTAAAGGTGGCGCAGATGATGAAATTTATGGGAAAATTCCAAAAAAATATTTTTTATTAATTGCGGGGGGAGGGGAGATTTTTTTATAAAAACGTGTTTTTTCGGGGATTTTCAAAGCGTTTTTTTATTGTGTTCGAGGCATTTGACAGGTTTGACTTGTATGGAGCGGTTGTGTAGTTTGACGAGTAGAGTTGCCATGTGAAAGAATTTTCCCCATTTTTTGGGTAAATTTCGAGATTTTCCCCAAAAACATGAAAAGTAGAAATCGCCACTTTTGATTTTAAAATTTGATGCAGTTTTGTCGGAAAGACCCGTACTAATGACATTTGACCATTTTTATTACTTTCGACTGGCAACCCTGCGCGATAGGCGAGATTATATTTTTTCGGATTTTTTTACGTCGACCCAACTTGAGGTGAATTGATCTCCCAGAAAGGAGGCAGGTGGGGTGATGATTTTTTTTGTACACGGTCTGATGTATGGTGCAGTTTATGGGAAAATTCCGAAAAATTGAAAAAACAAAATGGCGGACTGCTTTGGCGGCCATTTTGTAAAAGTGACTTTTTTTCACGATTTTTTATTGGTTTTTTCACATGTTTAGAGTGGTTGGGGAGATTTGTCTTGTATGGCGCATTTGTGTAGTTTGTAGGGTAGGTTTTACCAGCTATATAAAAATTCCCCATTTTTAGGGTAAATTTTGAGATTTTCCCCAAAAACATAAAAAATAGAAATAACCGTTTTGGATTTTAAAAAATGATGCAGTTTAGTCAGAAAGGATCATACTAATGACATTTGACTATTTTTATCACTTTCGGCTGGCAACCCTGAGAAATACGGGAGATTATATTTTTGAAAAAGTTCGACGTCGATTCAAGTTGAGGTGAATTGATCTCCCAGAAGGGGGGAAGGTGGGGTGATGATTTTCTTTGTACATGGTTGGATATATGGTGAAATTCATGGGAAAATTCCGAAAACTGCAAAAATCAAAATGGCGGATGTAGTGGCAGCCATTTTGTAAAAGAGAAATTTTAAATGTGTTTAGGCTATTTCACCTGTATTGAGTGGTCTGACAGTTTTGACTTGTAGAGCGCGTTTGTGTAAGTGGATGCATTTAGTTTTTTTATGAAATAAAAACTCCCCATTTTTAGGGAAAAGAGAGCCGAGCGAAGCGAGGCAACACTACTCAAACCCTCGTCAACACAACTATATAACCTGAGAGCCGATTGTGACTAAGAAATAACTTGAAAGACAAAGTGTAAGTTTCATTTCAGGCCGCGTTCATTGTTCCATAATACGTATGCATTACATTTTAGTAAAACATAGTTCTATAATGTTAAAAATGCACTTTATCCTACTTACTGTGTCTTAAACAGCAAACCCACATAAGAAACTAATGAATAAAAAAAGACTGTAAACGTTGCTATGAAAAAGTTTCTTTTCAGGACAGAGTAAACTAATAATAGAGACGCTAGAAAAACGCGCGAATGGAGGTGACTCAGCTGATTTATGAGGTGTTAAAGAACCCAATATTTGTACACAAAACGATATCATCTCGATACTAGGTAAAGTTTACGAAACCGAAACATATCCGTATTTGTGTGAGACAATCCGTAATTCATAATGAAAAAAGTTTTCAAAGCAATTATTAACATTCCTGTAGAGTTTTTTCATGTACTTAAAGCCAAATTCAAGAAATATCTTGAATGAATAAAAAAGAAAGACAAAGTGTAAGTTGGGCGAGTTTATAGTTCCATAATACGTATGCAACCAATTATGGATTAAATTTAAGTAAAGTATAGTTCTATAATGTTAAAAAACGCACTTAATCCTACTTACTGTGTCTTTTAAACAGCAAACCCACATAAGAAATGAATGAATCAAAAAAAGCCTGTAAATGTCGTTGCTATGAAAAAGTTTCTCTTCAGGACAGAGTAAATCGAGAAGCTAGAAAAACGTGCAAATGGAGGTGACTCAGATTTTTTATGAGGTGTTAAAGAACCCAATATTTATACACAAAACTATGTCGGCTCGATAAGTTAACGAAAGTAAGTAAGTAAAGTTTACGAAACAATAATAGAATGACCCGTTTCTCTACCGTATTTTTGTTAGACGAGAGAGAGTAATTCACAATGAAAATAGTTTTCTAGGCAAATATTAACATTCCTGTGGATATTTTTTGTTTAAAGCCATGCCAGAAATATCCGTTGTATTATGGCAAAGTCAATACCCATTTCAAGGGAAAACTAAACCCCATAAAATATTCGATACGTTATAGTCAAGTGAATAACCGTATCTCACCAAAATTCATACTGAAAACCGTATCCCACATAAAACAAAAATCATTAGTACCCCTGTTATAATGAAAACCATAGTGAAAACCGTTTTTAAGGCATAACATAACGCAAGAATGATTTGCTACGGTATATTCAAGTCAATACCCTGCTGAAACTGAAATTCATACTGAAAACTGTTTCCCAACTTTCCCACGTCAAAAAAAATCGTCAGTACCCCTTTAATTAAAAAAATCATAGTGAACACAGTTTTTAAGGCATAACAAAACGCAAGAAAGATTTGCTACGGTATATTCAAGTCAATACCCTGCTGAAACTGAAATTCATACTGAAAACTGTTTCCCACGTCAAACAAAATCGTAACTACTCCTTTAATTAAAAAAAAATCATAGTGAACACAGTTTTTAAGGCGTAACAAAACGCAAGAAAGATTTGCTATGATATGTTCAAGTCAATACCCTGCTGAAACCGAAATGCATACTGAAAACTAATCCCACCTAAAATAAAATCATCAGCACCCCTTTAATAAAGACATTCATAGTGTAAACAGTTTTTAAGGCGTAACAAAACGCAAGAAAGATTTGTTACGATATGTTCAAGTCAATACCCTGCTGAAACCCAACCAAAAGCAGCAAAGCCCCGCGCGGCTGCTTGCAGCCCGCGCCACAACGCGACCTCTAGTTATAATATATATAGCTGGATTACCACTGACTGACTGACTGACATGATTGTTCTCCCAGAAGGAGCCATTTTTTGATATAAAAATGTTTTAGGGATATGTACAGGGTGCTCGGGTGAGTAGAGAAAAACCTCGACTTTTTAAAAAAAGTTGTAAAAAAAAAAAATTTTTTTTGTTCCTCTTTTTTGGTGACCATACATTTTTTTATATTTCGAGGGTGTATTAAGAATGTCTGACAGATTATAAAAAAAATATAAAAAAATAAAAAAACAAAATGGCGGCCGAGTTGCAGTGAAGCAAAGTTTAGGGCGTGTCAGACCCGACTTGAGGTGAATTGATCTCCCGGAAGGGGGGGAGGTGGGGGGATGGTGTTTTTTGTAAACGGTGGAGCACATGATGAAATTTATGGGAAAATTCCAAAAAATGATTTTTTTTTAATTGCGGGGGGAGGGGAGATTTTTTTATAAAAACGTGTTTTTTCGGGGATTTTCAAAGCATTTTTTTATTGTGTTGGGGGCATTTGACACGTTTGACTTGTATGGAGCGGTTGTGTAGTTTGACGAGTAGAGTTGCCATGTGAAAGAATTTTCCCCATTTTTAGGGTAAATTTCGAGATTTTCCCCAAAAACATGAAAAGTAGAAATGGCCACTTTTGATTTTAAAATTTGATGCAGTTTTGTCGGAAAGACCCGTACTAATGACATTTGACCATTTTTATTACTTTCGACTGTTAACCCTGGGCGATAGGCGAGATTATATTTTTTCCGATTTTTTTACGTCGACCCAACTTGAGGTGAATTGATCTCCCAGAAGGGAGGCAGGTGGGGTGATGATTTTTTTTGTACACGGTCTGATGTATTGTGCAGTTTATGGGAAAATTCCGAAAAGTTGAAAAAACAAAATGGCGGACTGCTTTGGCGGCCATTTTGTAAAAGTGACTTTTTTTCACGATTTTTGATTGGTTTTTTCACATGTTTAGAGTGGTTGGGGAGATTTGTCTTGTATAGCGCATTTGTGTAGTTTGTTGGGTAGACTATACCAGTTAAATAAAATTTCCCCATTTTTAGGAAAAATTTTGAGATTTTCCCCAAAAACCTGAAAAATAGGAATAACCGTTTTGGATTTTAAAAAATGATGCAGTTTAGTCAGAAAGGCTCATACTAATGACATTTGACTATTTTCATCACTTTCGGCTGGCAACCCTGAGAAATACGGGAGATTATATTTTTGAAAAAGTTCGACGTCGATTCAAGTTGAGGTGAATTGATCTCCCAGAAGGGGAGGAGATGGGGTGATGTTTTTCTTTGTACATGGTTGGATATATGGTGAAATTAATAGGAAAATTCCGAAAACTGCAAAAATCTAAATGGCAGTTGAAGTGGCAGCCATTTTGTAAAAGAGAAATTTTACATGTTTTAAGGCTATTTCACCTGTATTGAGTGGTCTGACAGTTTTGACTTGTAGAGCGCGTTTGTGTAGGTGGATGCATTTAGTTTTCTTATGAAATAAAAACTCCCCATTTTTTGGGAAAAAAACAAAATTTCCCTAAAAACATGAGAAATTATACATAAATATGCTATTTTATCGTTTTGCGATAGTCTGAGGGGATTCGAATGTATGGCGCGTTTGTGTAGTTAAATGCATAGATTTTTATTAATAATAAAAAACTCCCCACTTATAGGAAAAAAAAACAAAATTTCCCTAAAAACGTGGGAAAATTTACATAAATATGCAATTTTATCACTTTGAGATGGTCTGAGGGGTTTCGAATGTATAGCGTGTTTGTGCAGTTAAATGCATACAATTTTAATTTAAAATAAAAACTCCCCACTTATGGGGAAAAAAATCTAAATTTCCCTAAAAACGTATAAAAAATTACCAACATTAGCAATTTCACCCCGTTGAAGTGGTCGGACAGATTTATGCTATATGGCGCATTTGTGTAGATAAATACAAACAATAATTATTTAAAATAAAAACTCCCCACTTCTAGGGAAATAAATCAAAATTTCCCTAAACACGTATAAAAAATTACCAACATTAGCAATTTCACCCCGTTGAATTGCTCAGACAGATTTATGGTATATGGCGCATTTGTGTAGATAAATACAAACAATAATTATTTAAAATAAAAACTCCCCACTTGTAGGGAAAAAATCAAAATTTCCCTAAAAACGTAGAAAAAATTACCAACATTAGCAATTTCACCCCTTTGAAGTGGTCAGACAGATTTGTGGTATATAGCGCATTTGTGTAGATAAATACAAAGAATTATTTTTTAAAATAAAAACTCCCCACTTTTAGAGGAAAAAATATTTTCCCTAAAAATATACAAAATGTAAGTCAACTTTACCACAGTGTCAGTGCCGAGCGCAGCGAGGCCATAGTCCTTCTACAAGCTATACCAAAATAAAACCAGCCGAGCGCAGCGAGGCATCCGACAAGAACCCTGCCATAAAGAAAAGAAATCCGAGCGAAGCGAGGCATTACGTTTCATAATTATTTATAAAGAAAAAATACAGGAAAAGTCCCGTTTAAGAAGTGGAAAGCCGAGCGAAGCGAGGCAAAACAACCTAAACCATCAATCCAAAACCTAGAGAGCCGAGCGGAGCGAGGCAAAACTACTGAAACCAACATCCAAAAACCCGAAGAGCCGAGCGAAGCGAGGCTAAGGTACAATAAACAGCAAGTGCCTATGTTACTGCAGAGCCGAGCGAAGCGAGGCAAAACTACCGAGACTACCATTCAGAGACCTGGAGAGGAGCCGAGCGAAGCGAGGCTAAACTACTTCAATCACCAACTGCCTGTTTAACTGGAGGGCCGAGCGCAGCGAGGCAAAACAATCCAAACCATCCTACCAAATTCAAATTCATTTATTGCATGTCACATTGTGGAATTAGGTGGTAATGAGTTCATTAGTTACAAATGTGACACCCTGTAAGGGCGCAGCAACCACAAACATTGAAGAGCCGAGCGCAGCGAGGCAAAACATTTCAAAACATCATACCACAACCACTGAAGAGCCGAGCGCAGCGAGGCAATCCAACTTAAGTATTTATAACCTAACCGTTAAAGAGGAGCCGAGCGAAGCGAGGCAAAACAATGCGAACCACCATACTGCAAACCCTGGAGAGCCGAGCGAAGCGAGGCAACACTACTCAAACCCTCGTCAACACAACTATATAACCTGAGAGCCGATTGTGGCTAAGAAATAACTTGAAAGACAAAGTATAAGTTTGGCCGCATTCATAGTTCCATACGTGTGCAACCAATTATGAATTAAATTTAAGTAAAACACAGTTCTATAATGTTAAAAATGCACTTTATCCTACTTACTGTGTCTTTTAAACAGCAAACCCACATAAGAAACTAATGAATAAAAAAAGCCTGTAAATTTCTTTGCTATGAAAAAGTTTCTTTTCAGGACAGAGTAAACCCATAATAGAGACGCTAGAAAAACGCGCGAATGGAGGTGACTCAGCTGATTTATGAGGTGTTAAAGAACCCAATATTTGTACACAAAACTATGTCGGCTTGATAAGTTAACGAAAGTAAGTAAGTAAAGTTTACGAAACAATAATACAATGACCAGTCTCTCTACTGTATTTTTGTGAGACGAGAGAGAGTAATTCACAATGAAAATAGTTTTCAAGGCAAATATTAACATTCCCGTGGAGATTTTTTGTGTAAAGCCATGCCAGAAATATCCGTTGTATTATGGCAAAGTCAATACCCATTTAAAGGGAAAACTAAACCCCATAAAATATTCGATACGTTTTATTCAAGTGAATAACCGTATCTCACCAAAATTCATATTGAAAACCGTATCCCACCTAAAACAAAAATCATCAGTACGCCTGTTATAGTGAAAATCATAGTGAAAACAGTTTTAAGGCATAACAAAACGCAAGAATGATTTGCTACGGTATATTCAAGTCAATACCCTGCTGAAACTGAAAATCATACTGAAAACTGTTTCCCACGTCAAACAAAATCGTCAGTACCCCTTTAATTAAAAAAAATCATAGTGAACACAGTTTTTAAGGCGTAACAAAACGCAAAAAAGATTTTCTACGATATGTTCAAGTCAATACCCTGCTGAAACCGAACCAAAAGCATCAAAGCACCGCGCGGCTGCTTGCAGCCCGCGCCACAACGCGACCTCTAGTTATTATAATATATAAAGCTGGATTACCACTGACACACTCATTGACATGATTGTTCTCCCAGAAGGAGCCATTTTTTGATATAAAAATGTTTTACGGAAATGTACAGGGTGCTTGGGTGAGTAAAGAAAAACCTCGACTTTTTAAAAAAAGTTGTAAAAAAAAAAAATTTTTCTTGCTCCTCTTTTTTGGTGACCATACATTTTTTCATATTTCGAGGGTGTATTTAGAATGTCTGATAGATTATAAAAAAAATATAAAAAAATAAAAAAACAAAATGGCGGCCGAGTTGCAGTGAAGCAAAGTTTAGGGCGTGTCAGACCCGACTTGAGGTGAATTGATCTCCCGGAAGGGGGGGAAGTGGGGGGATGCTGTTTTTTCTTAATGGTGGGGAACATGATGAAATTTATGGGAAAATTCCAAAAAATGTAAAAAAAATTATTGCGGGGGGAGGGGAGATTTTTTTATAAAAACGTGTTTTTTCGGGGATTTTCAAAGCGTTTTTTTATTATGTTGGGGGCATTTGACAGGTTTGACTTGTATAGAGCAGTTGTGTAGTTTGACGAGTAGAGTTGCCATGTGAAATAATTTTCCCCATTTTTAGGTTAAATTTCGAGATATTCCCCAAAAACATGAAAAGTAGAAATGGCCACTTTTGATTTTAAAATTTGATGCAGTTTTGTCGGAAAGACCCGCACTAATGACATTTGACCATTTTTATTACTTTCGACTGGCAACCCTGCGCGATAGGCGAGATTATATTTTTTCCGATTTTTTTACGTCGACCCAACTTGAGGTGAATTGATCTCCCAGAAGGGATGCAGGTGGGGTGATGATTTTTTTTGGACACGGTCTGTTGTATGGTGCAGTTTATGGGAAAATTCCGAAAAGTTGAAAAAACAAAATGGCGGACTGCTTTGGCGGCCATTTTGTAAAAGTGACTTTTTTTCGCGATTTTTGATTGGTTTTTTCACGTGTTTAGAGTGGTAGGAGAGATTTGTCTTGTATAGCGCATTTGTGTAGTTTGTTGGGTAGACTATACAAATTAAATAAAATTTCCCCATTTTTAAGGAAAATTTTGAGATTTTCCCCAAAAACATAAAAAATAGAAATAACCGTTTTGGATTTTAAAAAATGATGCAGTTTAGTCAAAAAGGCTCATACTAATGACATTTGACTATTTTTATCACTTTCGGCTGGCAACCCTGAGAAATACGGGAGATTATATTTTTGAAAAAGTTCGACGTCGATTCAAGTTGAGGTGAATTGATCTCCCAGAAGGGGGGAAGGTGGGGTGATGTTTTTCTTTGTACATGGTTGGATATATGGTGAAATTAATAGAAAAATTCCGAAAACTGCAAAAATCTAAATGGCGGATGAAGTGGCAGCCATTTTGTTAAAGAGAAATTTTACATGTTTTGAGGCTATTTCACCTGTATTGAGGGGTCTGACAGTTTTGACTTGTAGAGCGCGTTTGTGTAGGTGGATGCATTTAGTTTGATTATGAAATAAAAACTCCCCATTTTTAGGGAAAAAAAACAAATTTCCCTAAAAACATGGGAAATTTTACATAAATATGCAATTTTATCACTTTGAGATGGTCTGAGGGGTTTTGAATGTATGGCGTGTTTGTGCAGTTAAATGCATTCAATTTTAATTTAAAATAAAAACTCCCCACTTATGGAGAAAAAAATCAAAATTTCCCTAAAAACGTATAAAAAATTACCAACATTAGCAATTTCACCCCGTTGAAGTGGTCAGACAGATTTATGGTATATGGCGCATTTTTTTAGATAAATACAAACAATAATTATTTAAAATAAAAACTCCCCACTTCTAGGGAAAAAATCAAAATTTCTCTAAAAACGTAGAAAAAATTACCAACATTACCAATTTCACCCCTTTGAAGTGGTCAGACCGATTTATGGTATATGGCGCATTTGTGTAGATAAATAAAAACAATTATTATTTAAAATAAAAACTCCTCACTTTTAGGGGAAAAAATATTTTCCCTAAAAACATATACAAAATGTAAGTCAACTTTACCACAGTTTAAGTGCCGAGCGCAGCGAGGCCTTAGTCCTTCTACAAGCTATGCCAAAATAAAACCAGCCGAGCGCAGCGAGGCATCCGACAAGTAACCCTGCCATAATGAAAAGAAATCCGAGCGAAGCGAGGCATTGCGTATCATAATTATTAAAATAAATAAAGAAAAACTACGGGAAAGTACCGTTTAAGAAGTGGAAAGCCGAGCAAAGCGAGGCAAAACAACCTAAACCATCAATATAAAACCTAGAGAGCCGAGCGGAGCGAGGCAAATCTACTGAAATCAACATCCGAAAACCCGAAGAGCCGAGCGAAGCGAGGCTAAACCACCGAAACTATGATTCCGAGACTGGAGAGGATCCGAGCGAAGCGAGGCTATACTACTTTAATCACCAACTGCCTGTTTAACTGGAGAGCCGAGCGCAGCGAGGCAAAACAATCCAAACCATCATACCACAAACATTGGAGAGCCGAGCGCAGCGAGGCAAAACATTTCAAAACATGATACCACAACCACTGAAGAGCCGAGCGAAGCGAGGCAATACAGCTTAAGTATAACCTAACCGTAAAAGAGGAGCCGAGCGAAGCGAGGCAAATCAATACGAACCACCATACTGCAAACCCTGGAGAGCCGAGCGAAGCGAGGCAACACTACTCAAACCCTCGTCAACACAACTATATAACCTGAGAGCCGATTGTGGCTAAGAAATAACTTGAATGAATAAAAAAGAAAGACAAAGTGTAAGTTTGGTCGCGTTTATAGTTCCAATTATGGATTAAATTGAAGTAAAACATAGTTCTGTAAAAATTAGTCTCAAACAGCAAAGCCACGAAAGACATTAATGAATAAAAATGCCTGTGTATGTCGTTGCTATGAAAAAGTTTCTCTTCAGGACAGAGTAAACTAATAATCGAGATGCTAGGAAAACGCGCGAATGGAGGTGACTCAGATTTATGAGGTGTTAAAGAACCCAATATTTGTACACAAAACGATGTCGGCTCGATACTAGGCAAAGTTTAGTCAATATAGATCAGTTTTCTTACCGTATTTGTGTGAGACAATCCGTAAAAGGAACCAATTTTTTTGAGTACGAGTACGGGATGGAGTAGTGGGAAATGGTCAAAATTTTGGATGCGTCTTTAACTTGAACACCAGAATGATGAAACATGTATCATTTTTCTGTAAAGCCAAGTGCCAGATAGATCCATTGTAGGTATTATTATGCTATTATGCTTCCACAACTACGTTTTTATACCATTATTCATACTGAAATTAGTTTTCAAGGCGAAACTAAATACTACAAATATGTGATGCGTAATCATCAAGTCAATACCAATATCTCACCATAATTCATACTGTAAGCCGTATCTCACCTTAAACCAAATCATCAGTACCCATGTCATAGTGAAATTCATACTGAAAACAGTTTTTAATGCAAAACAAAACGCAAGTAAGACCGAAATTCATACTGAAAACTAATCCCACCTGAAATAAAATCATCAGTACCCCTTTAATAAAGACATTCATAGTGAAAAAAACAGTTTTTAAGGCGTAACCAAACGCAAGAAAGATTTGTTACGATATGTTCAAGTCAAGTTCTGCTGAAACCGAAATTCATACTGAACTGTTTCCCACGTAAAACAAAATAGTCAGTACCCCTTTAATAAAAAAAAATCATAGTGAACACAGTTTTTAAGACATAACAAAACGCAAGAAAGATTTGCTACGGTATATTCAAGTCAATATCCTGCTGAAATGGAAATTCATACTGAAAACATACACCCACCTAAGCCGAAAGCATCAAAGCACCGCGCGGCTGCTTGCAGCCCGCGCCACAACGCAACCTCTAGTTATAATATATATAGCTGGATTACCACTGACACACTGACTGACATGATTGTTCTCCCAGAAGGAGCCATTTTTTGATATGAAAATGTTTTAGGGAAATGTACAGGGTGCTCGGGTGAGTAGAGAAAAACCTCGACTTTTTAAAAAAAGTTGTAAAAAAAAAAAATTTTTTTTGTTCCTCTATTTTGGTGACCATACATTTTTTTATATTTTGAGGGTGTGTTTAGAATGCCTGACAGATTATAAAAAAAATATAAAAAAATAAAAAAACAAAATGGCGGCCGAGTTGTAGTTAAGCAAAGTTTAGGGCGTGTCAGACCCGACTTGAGGTGAATTGATCTCCCGGAAGGGGGGGAGGTGGGGGGATGCTGTTTTTTGTAAACGGTGGGGAACATGATGAAATTTAGGGGAAAATTCCAAAAAATTTATTTTTTTTTATTGCGGGGGGAGGGGAGATTTTTTTATAAAAACGTGTTTTTTCGGGGATTTTCAAAGCATTTTTTTATTGTGTTCGAGGCATTTGACAGGTTTGACTTGTATAGAGCGGTTGTGTAGTTTGACAAGTAGAGTTGCCATGTGAAAGAATTTTCCCCATTTTTAGGGTAAATTTGGAGATTTTTCCCAAAAACATGAAAAGTAGAAATAGCCACTTTTGATTTTAAAATTTGATGCAGTTTTGTCGGAAAGACCCGTACTAATGACATTTGACCATTTTTATTACTTTCGACTGGCAACCCTGCGCGATAGGCGAGATTATATTTTTTCGGACTTTTTTACGTCGACCCAACTTGAGGTGAATTGATCTCCCAGAAGGGAGGCAGGTGGGGTGATGATTTTTTTTGAACACGGTCTGTTGTATGGTGCAGTTTATGGTAAAATTCCGAAAAGTTGAAAAAACAAAATGGCGGACTGCTTTGGCGGCCATTTTGTAAAAGTGACTTTTTTTCACGATTTTTGATTGTAATTTTTACCTATTTAGAGTCGTTGGGGAGATTTGTCTTGTATAGCGCATTTGTGTAGTTTGTTAGGTAGACTATACCAGTTAAATAAAATTTCCCCATTTTTAGGGAAAATTTTGAGATTTTCCCCAAAAACATAAAAAATAGAAATAACCGTTTTGGATTTTAAAAAATGATGCAGTTTAGTCAGAAAGGCTCATACTAATGACATTTGACTATTTTTATTACTTTCGGCTGGCAACCCTGAGAAATACGGGAGGTTATATTTTTGAAAAAGTTCGACGTCGATTCAAGTTGAGGTGAATTGATCTCCCAGAAGGGGGGGAGGTGGGGTGATGTTTTTCTTTGTACATGGTTGGATATATGGTGAAATTCATGGGAAAATTCCGAAAACTGCAAAAATCAAAATGGCGGATGAAGTGGCAGCCATTTTGTAAAAGAGAAATTTTACATGTTATAAGGCTATTTCACCTGTATTGAGTGGTCTGACAGTTTTGACTTGTAGAACGTTTTTGTGTGTATCGGAACGCTTAATTTTTCTGTGAAATAAAAACTCCCCATTTTTAGGGTAAAAAACAAAATTTCCCTAAAAACATGGGAAAATTTACATAAATATGCAATTTTATCACTTTGAGATGGTCTGAGGGGTTTCAAATGTATAGCGTGTTTGTGTAGTTAAATGCAAACAATTTTAATTTAAAATAAAAACTCCCCACTTATGGGGAAATAAATCAAAATTTCCCTAAAAACGTAGAAAAAATTACCAACATTAGCAATTTTACGACTTTGAAGTGGTCAGACAGATTTGTGGTATATGGCGCATTTGTGTATTTAAATACAAACAATAATTATTTAAAATAAAAACTCCCCACTTGTAGGGAAAAAAAATCAAAATTTCCCCAAAGACGTAGAAAAAATTACCAACATTAGCAATTTCACCCCTTTGAAGTGGTCAGACAGATTTGTGCTATCTGGCGCATTTGTGTAGATAAATACAAGCAATAATTATTTTAAATAAAAACTCCCCACTTGTAGGGAAAAAAATCAAAACTTCCCTAAAAACGTACAAAAAATTACCAACATTAGCAATTTCACCTCTTTGAAGTGGTCAGACAGATTTATGGTATATGGCGTATTTGTGAAAATAAATTCAAACAATTATTATTTAAAATAAAAACTCCCCACTTTTAGGGGAAAAAATATTTTCCCTAAAAACATACAAAATGTTAATCAACTTTACCACAGTGTAAGTGCCGAGCGCAGCGAGGTCATAGTCCTCCTACAAGCTATACCAAAATAAAACCAGCCGAGCGCAGCGAGGCATCCGATCGACAAGAAACCCTGCCATAAAGAAAAGAAATCCGAGCGAAGCGAGGCAGTACGTATCATTATTATTATCCTAATCCTAACTAATATTATAAATGCGAAAGTAACTGTGTCTGTCTGTCTGTCTGTCTGTCTATTACTCTTTCACGCCAAAACTACTGAACGGATTTGAATGAAATTTGGTATACATATGGTCTAGACCCTGGGAAAGAACATAGGATACTTTTTATCCCGGAATTCCCACGGGAATACTTTTTAAGGCGAAGCGAAGCGCGCGGGAACAGCTATTATCAATAAAGAAAAACTACGGGAAAAGTCCCGGTTAAGAAGTGGAAAGCCGAGCGAAGCGAGGCAAAACAACCTAAACCATCAATTCAAAACCTAGAGAGCCGAGCGGAGCGAGGCAAAACTACTGAAATCAACATCCGGAAACCCGATGAGCCGAGCGAAGCGAGGCTTTAGCGCAATAAACAGCAAGTGCCTATGTAACTGCAAAGCCGAACGAAGCGAGGAAAAACAACCAAAATTATCATTCCGAGACCTAGAGAGGAGCCGAGCGAAGCGAGGCTAAACTACTTTAATCACCAACTGCCTGTTTGACTGGAGAGCCGAGCGCAGCGAGGCAAATCATTCCAAACCATCATACCTCAAACCAACTCCAACTCAACCAACGAGGCAACACAACTCAAACCTTCGTCAACACAACTACATAGCCGATTGTGACTAAGATATATCTTGAATAAATAAAAAAAAGACAAAGTGTATGTTTGGGCGTTTATGGATAATTATGGATTAAAATTGAAGTAAAACATACTTCTGTAAAAATAGTCTTAAACAGCAAACCCACGTAAGAAATTAATGAATAAAAAAAAACCTCTTTTCTATGAAAAAGTTTCTCTTCAGGACAGAGTAAACTAATAATCGAGATGCTAGAAAAACGCGCGAATGGGGGTGACTCAGACTTATGAGGTATTAAAAAAACCCAATATTTGTACACAAAACGATGTCGGCTCGATACTAGGTAAAGTTTAGGAAACCAATTTTTTTTCATATAGATTATTTTCTCTACCGTATTTGTGTGAGACAATCCGTAACAGGAACCAATTTTTTTGAGTACGAGTACGGGATGGAGTGTTGGGATATGGTCCGAATATTTGGATGCGTTTTTGACTTGAACACGAGAAAGATCCGCTACGTCATTGTAAAGTATACCTACCTGAATTTTCCTACTGGTATTTTTAAGGCGAAATGAATACCACTAAAGTAATTATAATAGCAACATTTCATAATAAGAAAATCATAAGCATAAAGGCATAAGTATTCTTCACTCAAATTTGAATACAAAGGAAAACGCCAGAAATTTGGTATATTATAAGTAAAGCCAGCTGACCGATTATTATACTTAAAAAACTGTTTTGAAAACAAAAACAAAAGCATCAATACCGACATGATATCGAAATTCATAATGAAAATAGTTTTTAAGGCCTTACAAAACGCAAGAAAGATTTGCTACAGTATGTTCAAGTCAAAACCCTGCTGAAACCAATATTCGTACTGAAAACGTATAACTACCTAAAACAAAATCATCAGTAGGTACCCCTTTAATATAGAAATACATAGTGAAAACAGTTTTGAAGGATGGAAGGAACGCAAGAAAGATTTGGTACGGTATGTTCAAGTCAATACCCTGCTGAAACTGAAATTCATACTGAAAACTGTTTCCCACGTCAAACAAAATCGTTAGTACCCCTTTAATTTAAAAAAATCATAGTGAACACAGTTTTTAAGGCGTAACAAAACGCAAGAAAGATTTGCTACGGTATATTCAAGCCAATTAATTAATTTTTAATTTAATTTTTTAATTATAGTCCTGTTACTCCCCTGTGGAGCTTAGGGCTACAGACATTCTTCGCCACGCTTCCCTATCTTGAGCCGCCTCCTTCACTTGGGCCCACGATAGACCTGCCCTCTTCATTTCCGCCTCCACGGACCTTCTCCAGCTCTGTACGGGTCTACCTGGTCTCCGTCTTCCACTAGGCTGCCACTCGAAAGCAACTTGAGCATGGTTACAGTCGTGTCTTCTCATTGTATGGCCGATCCATCTCCAGCGCCTCATTGCGATTTCTTTCCTCAGTGTGGTTTGGTTGCATTTTTTCCATAGGTCCACATTAGAAATCGTGTCCGGCCAGTATATGCGGAGAATCGAACGGAGGCACCTGTTGACGGTAACTTGGAGCTTGTGATGTAGCAGCTTTGTAGTCCTCCAAGTTTCACACCCATAGAGAAGGACCGACTTTACATTGCTTTCGAATATAGACAGCTTTAGACGAAGGGGCATTATGTGCGACTTCCAGACTGGGGCCAATACCCTGCTGAAATTTAAATTCATACTGAAAACAGACACCCACCTAAACCGAAAGCATCAAAGCACCGCGCGGCTGCTTGCAGCCCGCGCCACAACGCGACCTCTAGTTATAATATATAAAGCTGGATTACCACTGACTCACTGACTGACATAGTAGTTCTCCCAGAAGGAGCCATTTTTTGATATAACAATGTTTTAGGGAAATGTACAGGGTGCTCGGGTGAGTAGAGAAAAACCTCGACTTTTTAAAAAAAGTTGTAAAAAAAAAAATTTTTTTTCGCTCCTCTTTTTTGGTGACCATACATTTTTTTATATTTCGAGGGTGTATTAAGAATGTCTTACAGATTATAAAAAAAATATAAAAAAATAAAAAAACAAAATGGCGGCCGAGTTGAAGTGAAGCAAAGTTTAGGGCGTGTCAGACCCGACTTGAGGTGAATTGATCTCCCGGAAGGGGGGGAGGTGGGGGGATGGTGTTTTTTGCAAACGGTGGGGCACATGATGAAATTTAAGGGAAAATTCCAAAAAATGATTTTTTTTTAATTGCGGGGGGAGGGGAGATTTTTTTATAAAAACGTGTTTTTTCGGGGATTTTCAATGCATTTTTTTATTGTGTTCGAGGCATTTGACAAGTTTGACTTGTATCGAGCGGTTGTGTAGTTTGATGAGTAGAGTTGCCATGTGCAAAAATTTTCCCCATTTTTAGGGTAAATTTCGAGATTTTCCCCAAAAACATGAAAAGTAGAAGTAGCCACTTTTGATTTTTAAATTTGATGCAGTTTTGTCGGAAAGACTCGTACTAATGACATTTGACCATTTTTATTACTTTCGACTGGCAACCCTGAGCGATAGGCGAGATTTTATTTTTTCGGAATTTTTTACGTCGACCCAAATTGAGGTGAATTGATCTCCCAGAAGGGAGGCAGGTGGGGTGATGATTTTTTTTGTATACGGTCTGTTGTATGGTGCAATTTATGGGAAAATTCCGAAAAATTGAAAAATCAAAATGGCGGACTGCTTTGGCGGCCATTTTGTAAAAGTGACTTTTTTTCACGATTTTTGATTGGATTTTTTACCTATTTAGAGTGGTTGGGGTGATTCGTCTTGTATGGCGCATTTGTGTAGTTTGTTGAGTAGACTATACCTACTAAATAAAATTTCCCCATTTTTAGGGAAAATTTTGAGATTTTCCCCAAAAACATAAAAAATAGAAATAACCGTTTTGGATTTTAAAAAATGATGCAGTTTAGTCAGAAAGGCTCATACTAATGACATTTGACTATTTTTATCACTTTCGGCTGGCAACCCTGAGAAATACGGGAGATTATATTTTTGAAAAAGTTCGACGTCGATTCAAGTTGAGGTGAATTGATCTCCCAGAAGGGGGGAAGGTGGGGTGATGTTTTTCTTTGTACATGGTTGGATATATGGTGAAATTCATGGGAAAATTCCGAAAACTGCAAAAATCAAAATGGCGGATGAAGTGGCAGCCATTTTGTAAAAGAGAAATTTTAAATGTTTTTAGGCTATTTCACCTGTATTGAGTGGTCTGACAGTTTTGACTTGTAGAGCGCGTTTGTGTAGGTGGATGCATTTAGTTTGCTTATGAAATAAAAACTCCCCATTTTTAGGGAAAAAAACAAAATTTCCCTAAAAACATGGGAAATTTTACATAAATATGCAATTTTATCGTTTTGTGATGGTCTGAGGGGATTCGAATGTATGGCACGTTTGTGTAGTTAAATGCATAGATTTTTAATTAATAATAAAAACCCCTCACTTATAGGAAAAAAAAACAAAATTTCCCTAAAAACATGGGAAAATTTACATAAATATGCAATTTTATCGTTTTGTGATGGTCCGAGGGGATTCGAATGTATGGCACGTTTGTGTAGTTAAATGCATAGATTTTTAATTAATAATAAAAACTCCTCACTTATAGGAAAAAAAACAAAATTTCCCTAAAAACATGGGAAAATTTACATAAATATGCAATTTTATCGTTTTGTGATTGTCTGAGGAGATTCGAATGTATGGCGCGTTTGTGTAGTTAAATGCATAGATTTTTAATTAATAATAAAAACTCCCCACTTATAGAAAAAAAAACAAAATTTCCCTAAAAACATGGGAAAATTTACATTTTATCGTTTTGTGATGGTCTGAGGAGATTCGAATGTATAGCGCGTTTGTGTAACTACACTGCATTTAACTAAATGCATAGATTTTTAATTAATAATAAAAACTCCCAATTTATAGGAAAAAAAAACAAAATTTCCCTAAAAACATGGGAAAATTTACATAAATATGCAATTTTATCGTTTTGTGATGGTCTGAGGAGATTCGAATGTATAGCGCTTTTGTGTAGTTAAATGCATAGATTTTTAATTAATAATAAAAACTCTCAACATATAGGAAAAAAAAAACCCTAAAAACATGGGAAAATTTACATAAATATGCAATTTTATCCCTTTGAGATGGTATGAGGGGTTACGAATGTATAGCGCGTTTGTGAAGTATGAAGAGACTAATGAATGTGGAGGAAGCGAAAGTATGTCAGGATCGTGGCACATGGAGATCCATAGTCTCTGCCTACCCCTCTGGGAGACAGGCGTGAGTATATGTATGTATGTATGTAAACTATAACTATGCAGGTCATAGTGTAGTGGTTTTATTACCTACCTATAATAAAACAATGACTACCTCTATCTATTATTTTACTTATTATATAAACTGTGTCTAAATTATACCAAATTAGGGCTGATTTTTCAATAGCCAGATAAAAGTTATCAGGAGAATAATTCTCATACTGTCCTGTGTGAATGTTTGTATTAAACTGTGACACAGCTATTTTATTAGTCAGATAACATTTACCTGGCTATTGAAATATCAGCCCTAGGAAAGACATCAGACAGAACCCTTATTACATTCGAATAACTGTAGTTTTTGTTTGTATCAAATGTCTTTCCCCGTGGAATGGGATATAGTCACTAGATTATTGTATTGGATTAGAAATCAAACAATGATTAATTTCTTGATTAAGGATTTATTTAACTCATCAAATTATTATTATTGAACCCATTTTGACACCTACATAAAATTAATAATTTAATTACTCTTGATAATCCAATCAGTTTATTGTTACATAGACTGTTATAAAGCAACTTTGAATTATAATTAATTGTTTTTCTTTCCTCTGTACAAATTAACTTCATAAACACATTAGTGGGACTCCTTTCCAGAATTTGGCAACTACTTAACCATTAATGTTTCTCTTTAGTAGTAAGTATACTTTTGTAGAATTGCCCTTGATTGATTGTTCATTAGGTTCATAAAATAATAAATTAATCACTATTGGTAGGTAGGTAGTGTTGTGGCTGTGGCACGTCTTGGCTAAGTGTTCACTCACACTCTCTTTGTGATCTCATCTAATTTGTCAGGTAGGCTCTCATCTTTCAGCAGTTTTCGAAAATTGTATATTGTTCCTGTTGCAGGTAAACATCAAGTTGTACCTTATTTTATATTTTATCTTAGATTAATCTTTCAGTTTTCCAATCAGCAGGTAAGTAGTAGATAGGTAGATAGTTAGTGACACTCATTATTTTAATTACAGTCAAGATATATGCAAGATGTTAGTACCTTTACCTATTAAAAATGTATTAAATATTCCCACTTTCCCAGTTCCCAAAATCTACGTTTTTCGTTTTATTTATCAGTTTTATGTCTACAAAAAAGAATCTGTGGTATCCGTCGGAAATGGTCGGAAACGTCAGAAATCATCGGAAATCGATAACACAGATCATCCGATCTGTCATTCTTGCAGATAATTAAATTATCATCAGAATAAGGAGTTACAACTAAAAGGAAACCCAAAAACATGGTGGTAAATGAAGAACTTGCTCTACTGCTGTATTATTATTGTTGTTTAATTCACAATATCGAATGGTAATTTGAAATCGAAAAAAACTTAAAAAATCAAAAACCAACAGGGATCAAACAGCAGAATCGTAGTCGAGGCGACCGACACGGCACGGCACGTAGTGTTATTTTCTCTATGGGCACGGCGGCGGTGGCGACAACCAAGCCAACCTTCCCTATTTTTCTACATTCGAGTTCGTTTCGACACTCACTTAAGATGTCAGAAGCAGCATCTTATGCTGGCACCACACTTGGCTATTCGTATTTGTTTTGGATGTTTGATATATTTGCCAAATACCAAAAATATAGGCGAATTCGGCAATCATTTTGGGGAATATAACATGTATACTGACCACACACGATATGGTAGTGTTCGATAACAAGCAAATAAGAATAGCCAAGTGGAATGGAAATATTAGTTAGGTACACTTGTTTGCCAAAAGCTGCGTACAGACCGGCGGTTTCGTTGACCTTCGTTGCTGCAATCTGCCCTGTATTATGTATGATAAATATCCATCGCTGGGCGTTCGTTGGGCCGGTCTGTACGCAGCTTAAAGCAAACCACGCACAAAGCGAAACCAATACGATAAAATTATTCTTATTTAAAAGATAGCTCGTGGCAGATTCTTGCGCTTAGGATCGTATTTCATTACTAACTTTACTAACACGATATGAAAGATGCCTAAATAGTTCTTTTTAATAATAAATCTGTACAATGTTAGACGAGCGAGAGTCTGGAATGAACTTAAAAAGTATTTTTTTTAAATCATTGTCTATGGTTTTTGCATTAAAAAAATATAAGTGTTTCATGAACAACCACTGTTTTTTTACCTCAGACCTGCCCTGTATTATTATGTATGATAAATATCCATCGTTGGGCGTTCGTTGGGCCGGTCTGTACGCAGCTTAAAGCAAACCATGCACAAAGCGAAACCAATACGATAAAATTATTCTTATTTAAAAGATGGCTCGTGGGATTTCAAATTAGAATCGTATTTCATTACTAACTTTACTAACACGATATGAAAGATACCTAAATAGTTCTTTTTAATAATAAATCATGAAAATGTTAGACGAGAGTCTGGAATGAATTTAAAAAATCTTTCTTTTAAAACATTGTCTATGGTTTTTGCATAAAAAAAGTATAAGTGTTTCATGAACAACCACTGTTTTTTATCCTTTTTAACGAGGGCGCTGGTGTCTATGTCAAATAAAGAGTATCAAGTAATGTTGTCTTGTTATAGCCACCGCAGAAGGGCATTTTTTTAAGTTAATCTTTACAAGAAACAAAACTTTGCCGCCAATTTGTTAGAAAAAAAGTTAAAAGTGAAAAATTTGTTTGACACTTTTTGCTTTGAGTTTCAGGTGAGTGCATCAATATTTGTAAATTTTCTTAATATTCCATTAATGTTTCTTTAATTATGATTTAATCATATAGAAGTATCAAATATCAAAGTATCAATCCAATGTGCAATTAAAATATATATTTTTATTACTATTCACCTAAAATAGACATAGTGGGAACAGTGAAATTTCTTTAGATGTCAGGAACCTTTTCCGTTCCTAGATAAAGTGAAAATATGTACATTTTAACAAATTTACAACATTTATATGGAAGGTTTATTGTGCTAAATGTTAAGTAAGTACGTACTAACACTAATTTGAAAAAACCTAGGCTACTTATCTAAAATGGCGTCATGATGCTAACGACGCTAATGCGGTGAAAAGATTAGCTAGACAGATCAGCGTCAGATTAATCGTGTAGCACTTAAATTCAGACTCCTTTCGGGCACCTCAATATCCATAACTCCTTGCTAAAGTTGTCTGTTGGAAATAATATATACTTATTAAAGTTTTATTTTATTTTTTTAAATTGGAATACCAATAGCTTAAACAACTAACATTAAATTATGAGCAATAAACTAGGTATAACGATGTTGTAAAAGTTGTAGGCTTATCCTTGGAGTTCATCTGGTTGCCTGTAATACAAAATCTATTGTTTCTGGTTTACTAATGGTCATGTTTCTGGTTTACTTATGGGTCATCAATGAGTTACTAAGTGGGATATAAGTAGTTAACTCAAAAATTGGAAACCTCTTTGTGATCACTACACAAACCTTTTAAATTTATTAATACTTACATCTATTATTTTCTCTCTGTGCGGTGTCAGTGTCTGCATGTGACTAACTTGAATGTAATCTTTGTGCAATTATTATGCATATCTCCAAGTTAACTCCATTACTAACCATGGACCATTTCTCATCCTGTCAGGAATTAAATCCAAATCTCTGATGTGAGAGGCAGGCTAGCTACCACCTCTGATAACTTTCATTATAGTACTTTAAATAAGTTAATTACTAATTCGTCAATTAAAATAAGACATAAAATTCTAAATCCAGATAATCCCAACTTATTATTTCATTCATTCACTAACTGTGTTCATTCCTAATAACTGCCTCTGTGGTCTAGTGGTAGAAGCTTCGCTTCATGGCCCAGAGGTCCCGGGTTCGATTCCCGGGTGGGACCATCAATTTGTGTTTCTAAATTGTGGTTCTAAGTTTGGTTAGGACATATAAGGCTGATCACCTGATGTCCGAAACAGTGAAACGATCCATGCTGTCGGATGGGCATGTAAAGCAGTCGGTCCTGCGCCTAGCTCTCTCCAGTCGTGTCGGTCAATCCGTCCCATTGGGTTATGAGAGTGATGGAACAGAGAGTGCTCCTGTGTACTGCGCACACACTTGGGCACTATAATCTACTCCTGCGTAGATGGCTGATCTCAAACGAGATTGGCCGCCGTAGTCGAAATTCGGCTAGGAGGACATTATTATTATCATTCCTAATAATTTTCCTGTTAGAATGGAATATAGTTAATATTCCAAACTAAATATAGTAGAAGTACCTGAAATTTACTGAAATTTATTCATAAATGAATAGATTAAATAAATAAATTACTTATTTCATTAGCGGTGGTAGCTCAGTCGGGTGAGCGCCCGCTTCTTAATCAAGAGATGCGGGTTCGAATCCCGGCGCTGACATGTACCAATGAGTTCTTTTAACTTAAGTACAATGTATACCATAGCTCTTACGGTGAAGGAAAACATCGTGAGGAAACCTGCATATCTAGATCTAGCACATCTAGATATGTGAACCCACCAACCCGCAGTGGACCAGCGTGGTGGGAAATGGTCCAAGCTTAGGAAGGCAGTTAAGACCTTGGGGATATGCACAAAGGTTCCACTCGAGAGAGCCAGGTGCAGGTACTTACACCCCCACAGAGAATAGAATAGAATAGAATACAATACTTATTTAATTAAATATGTTGTGAAATGTTTTCAATTCATATAATGATTTTATACTTAAAATTCAATTTCTGGTGATATCATGAACCCGGGCCGATACTCATGTTTTATTTACAGTATGGTACCTACATTGAATAAAATTAAACAAAATTATTAACATGCAGAAACAGAATAGTTATAAAAAAATCATATAGTTCTACCATAAATTAATCAGCTGATAAATGAAAATGATAAATTTATTTAGCAATTTTTATTTTTCTTCATTTGAATACTGGTTGTTAATAATAAGAAACTATACTTAATCTTCACATTTTTAAATAGATTCCCAACAACACTCATAATCTTGACCTCAGGTTTATAGTCATCACATTAGTTCAAGGGAATCCCAGGAACACTCAATCTTGCTCTCAGGTTTTTAGTCATCACATTAGTTCATCAGACGTTCACCATTTGATGCAGGTTCTATGGTCCAACTGGTCTTATGTAGGTTGCTAAGTATTAAAATAAACATTGCCTTGATAGATGATTCTTCTTCTTCCTAGCCTTTTCCTTATTAGATGATTATCATGTCTTATCGGCAGAACAAAACCAATTATTTGAAACTGTTAGAAGATTTCACTTACTTTTACAATTAGATAAAAACAAAATATTTTTTATGTATTTGTATAAGCTAAACAAATTGAGATTATTTCACTTTGATAGAACAATGACAACTGACAGGTGACAAGTAGAACTTCTCTGACACACTCTGAGCTCTGACACAAATACATTCCGTTATACATATTTTTTCTAGGCAGATTTAACTGGCGTTCTCAAAGAACATAGCGGCCAAATAAATCAATCCCAGTAACACAGTCATAATTTATAAAATTGTTTTCTTAAGGGTGTAATTTATCAGTGAACTTCTTATGACTGGTTGATCTACCAATAGAAATAATTTCTAATTATTTTTACAATTGATTATTGTTTTTATTATCAACAATATTTCTTCTAAAATCTTCACCTAACTGGTTTTTCTCTTGGTAGATCAACCAGTCATAAGAAGTTCACTGATAAATTACACCCTTAAGAAAACAATTTTATAAATTATGACTGTGTTACTGGGATTGATTTATTATTTGTGTAGAATCAACACTTCAAAGCTAAAATTCTCACTGTCCTTACATTTGCTCTAATATTTTTTATGAAGGTATAATATAGAGTATTCTCAATTCCTCAACTAATAACTTCAACGTTTTTTATTTCATTTTTTATTATTAATCATTGTAGTGTTCATCATCATCATCATCATCAGCCAATAATCATCCACTGCTGGACATAGGCCTCTCCCAAGGAGCGCCACAACACTCGGTCCTCGGCCTTCCTCATCCAACCACTACCCGCCACCCGCCTAAGGTCGTCAGTCCAGCGGGCAGGAGGGCGTCCCACGCTGCGTTTGCCTGTTCGTGGTCTCCACTCGAGAACTCGTCTACCCCAACGGTTATCGGTTCTTCGGCAGATATGACCAGCCCACTGCCACTTCAGCTTGCATATTTTGACAGCTATGTCGGTAACCTTAGTCCTCTGACGGATAACCTCATTTCTGATACGATCCATCAGAGAAACCCCAAGCATAGCTCTCTCCATAGCACGCTGAGCGACTTTAAATCGGTGGACCAGTCCTACCGTCAGTGTCCACGTCTCTGCACCATACGTCATCACTGGCAGGACGCAGTGTAGTGTTATACATAATGTATTAAGTATATTATATATAAATATATATATACTACGTATAAACATGCCAAAAATAATAATTTCAGACTACGAACAAAATGCAACGCAGTGCGGGACGTCCCAAGAAGATTCGTCGCGGTCGTCGCAGCACGACGACGACGGCGCAGCCCACCTCGTCCAAGGTGGGAGAGAGCCTCGGCCCGGCCAGCGACGGCGGGATCGACGGGGTGAGCTGCGTGGCGGCGGCGTCTACGCACCAGGGCGGGCCGAGGTTTGCAGGTGAGGGTCAAGGAGCTCAATGTGTGGCCATGTCTACTTGTGCATCTGTAATATCCGTAATCAAAAAGCGACAAATATTCCAACAGACTGACATGGACAACATCCTTGATGCTGGACACGCTTTGTATCCAGTAGTACCTCGACCAGAGGGAGAAAGATTCATTTGCCCCGAAGATTTACCTACCCATATAAAGGTTCCAAATTTCGATGTAGACATATCTGTTACATATAGTTATAGTGCGTTGTATCCTTCCCAAATGTGCGATTTAGATCATTCTTTGCAAGAATTGAACAATTTTTTGATTCGCGATTTGTTTTGTAACGAATCAGAAGATGATACAACCAGCTATTTATTTACTGGGCAACATCAAACGGTATCGTTTTGGCGTTTTAGAAATGAATATTATTTATTTAATAGTCACGGTGTCGATCCCACAGGGCTGTACAATACGAACAACAACACTTTGAACGTCGCCCGGTTATTTAGATGTCACGATTCTCTGTCTCTCGCCAGATTATTATTAGGTAACTGTAGTTTTCAGGGAGTAAACCAGTATGACATTCATAAGTTAACCGTTATCAAGTATTTACCGCGTAATTTAAATCCGATTGTATTATTGACGAGATTACCCGAGATTAGTTTAAAGAGAAAAATCGATACCGTTGCGGTTGATCCTAAATTATCAATGAACCCAGTCGTTATTATAGAACGAACTGCCGCTGCCGTTGTAGAAGATAAATTAATAAACGTTCGTGGACGACCAAAAAAGATTTGTAAAGGCCCAAAAAAAACTGTATCGAATCCACATTTAGTAGCAGTTAATAAATATAGAGCATCTCATCCAGAAGTCCATAGAAAAGCAGCTGAGCGTTATAGTCGGGCGAATCCAACAGTTCACAGGGAAGCGGTAGAGCGTTATAGTCAGGCGAATCCGGAAGTTAATAGGGAAGCCGTCCTACGTTATTCACAGACGAATCCAGAAGTTAATAGGTTAGCTAGCCAACGGTACAACACAGTTCGGAACGTAGATGAAAGCTTACGGGTCTCTAAATCTTTGATTGCCGTTCGAAGCGGTGACGATCTCAACACTGTGCCATTATTTAGTTTGAAGAGGCAATCACTGAAGGAACATGATGCGTATCGGTGTTCACATTGCAATGCAACATTATTTTTTGAAGAAAAAGCCCGAACTCAATGGTGTTGTGGCAGTGGGAAGTATAACATTCAGAATTTCCCACCTTTGACCGAAAACTTTTATGATGGCCGGCCATTTAATGACAGACCGCGAGCATACAACAATTTATTTGCATTTAGTGCTCTAGGCGTGTCTCATAGTTTTCAAAACCCCGATAGTGGTTTAGCATTCGTCAAAATCCAAGGTCGGATCTACCACCGTGTATTTGATTTAGGATATAGAGACACGCAAAATCCTATCGGTCTATATATCGAAGATCATGAGGAACGCCAGAGAATAGCTAGCGGACAAAGACTCGACCGACAGACTGTGACTGAAATAAATAATTTTATGCATAGTGTCAACCCGTACATAGATTGCTTTAAACAACTCGCTCGTGAAACATCTGATGACGCGTACCTTAGATTTGAAGCCACGTCGCGTCGAACTCACGGTAACATCCTCGGAGATATGCCTTTAGGTAATGAAATCGCCGCGATCATTAGCACAGAAAGGGAAGAGTTTAGTCCGCGTTGTATAGCAATTTGGAAAATCGGAAACAGGAGACCTCATCAGGTAGATTATTTTAACCCATTATATGAATCATTTCAATACCCTCTGTTGTACCCTCACGGAACTCCCGGTTGGACCATTAACAAACAGACAAACGACGGATCAAAGCTTTCTCAAAATAAATACGTACGTTGCTTACTTTTGTCTGAAGCGCGTTTTGTTGATTACGGTAGATTATCAGAAGAATGGGTAGTAGATATGTATTGTCGTGTTGAAGAAGAACGACTTAGATATATATTAAATATTCAAAATAAAACCGACTTGCTAAGATCAGCCCCGTTTAATGAAATTAGGAACAATGAACGCGAATTTGTAGGCGATGAAACCGTACAGGGGGAGGGTGGTATCGTACCGGGACGTGTTTATCTCCCCAACACTTTTACTGGCGGGCCACGTTACATGAAAACCAAATATATGGACGCTATTGCAATTGTAAACCGGCTAGGCACACCATCATTCTTTTTAACAGTAACTTGTAACCCAAAATGGTCAGAAATTCAAAAATCTCTTGCACCAGGCCAAAAACCTTATCCAAGCTTGTGTGCGAGAGTATTTAACTTAAAATTAACACAGTTGTTGAGGGACATACGGTCCGGTACTTGGTTTGGTAAATGCACATACATCATACACGTCATTGAATTTCAAAAGCGTGGTCTGCCACATGCCCACATTTGTTTCCGCGTTGATGGTGGCGGACCAATTCAAAACACCGATATCGATAAATTTGTCAGGGCAGATATACCATCCGCGGACGAAGCCGAAGGTAGATTGCGACAGGCAGTTTTAAATCACATGATCCACGGGCCCTGTGGACCTCCTCACAGAACAGACCTACCTTGCTGGGATAATGAAAAAAGTAGATGCTCCAAGTTTTTCCCCAAAAATGCTACAGACGTAACATATACAGACGATAAAGGGTTTGTACGTCTTCGTAGAGATGCCAACAATAGCGGTACTATAAGGTTTCGTAACCGGCCAGTAGAAGTGAGTGATTTGTGGGTAGTACCTTACAACGCTGCCATCCTCCTCAAGTATGACTGTCATGCTAATTTAGAGGTCTCCTCCGCGCATAAAGTTATTAAGTATTTATTTAAATATATAACGAAGGGCAAAGATGAAACGCGCGTAGCTATGGTCACCGGTGATCAAAATGATGAGGTCGAGAATTACGTGACAAAACGGTACATAGGGTCTTGTGACGCGGCGTGGCGGATTTTCGAATTCGACATTACAGCTCGCGAGCCCACTGTCCAACAACTGACGGTTCACCTTGAAGGGGCGCATAACGTAGTTTTTAGAGCGAATGCTGCAAGTGACGCGGCCGACAATTCATGTTCCACGTTGATGCTATATTTCGCGCGTCCGACCGGTCCAGAATTCGACAATCTCACGTATCTAGACTTTTATGAACGGTATATTGTCCACACGCAAAGGCCAAAATCAAATAGGGTGGAAGTTCACCAAATCATGAATAAGTTTATTACTAAACGGCAGCGCGGAGAAAATGTAACGCGTTTGTTTTGGGTTGCACCAAATAGAGGTGAGCAGTTTTACCTGCGTATGCTTTTGGCTTTATACCCGTGTCGGGGATATAACGATTTGCTCAATTTTGGGGGTCCAGATTGTAAAACGTTCCAGGAAGTCGCAAAGAATGTAGGTATTGCCAACGATGAGCAGGAATACCAACGAGCCATACAAGAAGCTGCCACATTTTTTACCGGTCCCCGGTTACGCAGCTTTTTCGTGCTACTGGCCGTTAATGGAGCTCCTGCGGCTCTTTTGTGGGAAACATCGAAAAATCTTATTTGTGAAGATTTCATTGAACGATGCCCCAACGACACCGAAAGAGCTTACAAGTTAGCATTAGTACAAATCGATAGACTTTTGCGAAAACACGGCACCAATCTTGTGGCACAGGGACTTCCGGATGTTCCAGATGACACGACTGAATTAATTCGTGAACAGACGAGTGAATTCAGCACAGTTCAACTCAGTGCTTTCGTCGAACGTTGGTTGCCTGTCTTATCGCAAGATCAACGCGAAATATTCGATTACGTTGATCAACTGTTAAAAGACCCAGTCTATCATTCAACGAATAACAATGCGATTTTCGTTGATGGGCCTGCAGGAACAGGAAAGACCCTGTTATTAAACGTGGTCGCGTCTCATGTCCGTGGCTCATTAGGGGGCGTAGTGTTGTGTACCGCAACGTCCGGCATAGCGGCGCAAAATTACGTAGGCGGGACAACAGCACATAGCATGTTTAAATTTCCTTTAGACATTGTGGACGATTTAGGATATTGGAATATTACGAACGGCACTCAGAGAGCAGAGCTTATTTATCATGCGTCAGTAATAATCTACGACGAAGCCCCTATGGCACACAAATATCTCGTGCATTTATTAGATCGCTCTTTACGGGATTTAATGAAGTCTGATAGACTTTTCGGCGGGAAGGTCATTATTTTTGCGGGAGATTTCCGTCAGATCCCACCAGTAGTAACAAACGCTAGAAGTAACGCAGACGTAATTAATTGTTCATTAAAGTCCTCTCATATTTGGCCCCAGTTAAAATGTTTTGCCCTATCAACCGCTCAGCGGAGTAGAGATGACCCGGAATTTTCAGAATTTTTATTAAATATCGGATCTAATAATATTCAGTCAGAACCTATAGATTCAGGCCGCAACATCACCAATTTGATAAATGTCTCTAACGTAAATTATGTCACAGAAGTATATTTTTTTATTGATTCTGTATTCCCAACTGAATGCCTCAATGACCCAGATATCTGTTGTCAGCGAGCGATACTGTGTACACATAATAACGGCGTTAGAGAAATTAATAATATAGTACTAAATAGGGTTTCCGGAGAACTGCTGCATTTCTTTTCAGTCGATAAAACCGTTGCGGACAATGCCGACGAAATATTTTTAGGTACGGATACGTTGAACAAAGCGCAGCCCAAAGGAATACCGGAACATGACCTGCAATTAAAGATAGGTAGCGTTTGCATGGTCATGCGTAATTTAAGTTTTTCGGATCGTTTAGTGAACGGCACTAAAGTAATAGTAGTAGCTGCGTCTCCCCGTCTAATAACTGTGCGGAAACCTAATGAACATGAGTTATATTTTATTCCGCGAATTTCATTTAAAGCGCCTATCGCTACGAATAGCCCCATAGAAATGTTACGTCGTCAGTTTCCGTTGCAAGTTTGCTACGCCATGACTATACACAAGAGTCAAGGACAGACTATCAACCGTGTGGGGGTTGATCTTAGGTCGGACGTATTCAGCCACGGACAACTTTATGTCGCGCTAGGTCGTGTACGGAATCGAAACGATCTAACTATTCTTATTAACCGTGATCGTGTCGTTAATAATCACCCGTACGTTAACAATGTAGTATTCCCTGAGTTATTAGGTAGAATGTAATTAAGCGACTTCTCTCACCTCTATTTGGCGGGTAGTTAAATCAATTTTGTTCGTGAAATTATTATTATGTAAATAAAATCAATTTAAATCATGGTTGCATATTGTCTTTTTGACCCGTTTATTTAATGCTTTAGATTAAGATGTAAATCATGCCAAATATTTTTACACTCTACAAATACACTGCTCAATTATTTAAATTTATGCGGGCTTTTTTTTACAACGCTATGTATATAATTCGCACCCTTATTCCAACACCGTCAACATTTAGTAACTTTTGGTATAGTGACGATTTGGATTCGACGCGGAATCTAAATATTTGTATATTGCAGTAACTCATTAATTGTCTTGTAAATTTTGTATAATGACGGTATTGGAATATGGGTGCGAATTATATATTTTTTATTGATATTCTGTAAATAATAATATGTACACTTTCTGACCTACATTGAATGTACATTTTGTTCAAATTACTGCAGGGTGCTAATTTGAGTACAATTGGCTATACTAAAGCTCTCGGTGAAGAAATTATCATAATCCATTTTTTGAATCATTGCAATTCTCGATCTGTTAATGATTGCAATCATCGATTGACGATGTTCGGTATGCATGAACTTCGGAGACCCACTTTCCCTGTTGGGCCAGTCTGTGCAAGTGCTAATAGTCATTCATGACGATGAATCATAGTTCAGTGTCGGGTGTATCTGAGGATCGTGTGAGTTGGTTTTGATTCGTTGAGCTGTTCTGGGCCATCATTGTCAGAGACGCAAAGGTGTCGATACTGGGGTGCATAGGTCAAATGCATTTATTCACAGATATGGGCAGAGACGGGAGCGTGTGTTGGCTCACAATTGTTTGTGGTCATCGCAACGGCCGGCCAAGGAGCGGTGCCGGCATACCTACACCTGACGGTATCATGTACACCTACTATCTTCTGGGAACTTCGTGCACGAGTGTCCTGCGCTGAACAGGCGGTGGCGTGGCCCAGGCACCCACCACGCTAGCGGGTGGCGCGTGGTGTAGCTCAGGGGGGCTTGGCGTGTAACCGAGCGTCTATATACGCCAGTGTCTGTCCCTTAAACTGTCTAATCTACTATAAATATGATATAGTATTTTTCAATAACTGCGGTAGTTTATTTGTTTAGTTACATACATATATCATGTCGCTTCATGTTATTTTTAGTGCATTACTTCCTTGGCGAAACTTACATCTAACTGGAAGACATACTATCATTACCTTAGTTTATCGGTTTCGTAACCGGAATGGCAATTCTGTCTGTACATAATTATTTCACTACAAAACTACTATATTCCACAGTTATCAAAACAACATTTAAAAAGTATATAGGAACGTAGGTACTTATTTTGTTTCGCTCAAGTTCTGACCAGAGTATTGAGATTGAGATAATCCTTGGTAGGTGTCTACCTCCAGTGGACGTGTAGGTATTAGATAACATGTCAATATTGTAAATTAATTACTATTATTATTATACTTATGACTGTTTAAACTTATTAATATAATCATATAGTCATTCGGGGAAAATCGCATCACGGTGCACGTAACTATGAATATCAATCCAACTAGCCTCTTGTTATATCAGATGTCTTTTAATTTTCTTTTAGTAGCAAAATTATAAATGACTCTTTCTGATACTTTCTATGACCTCCGTCATCCATCCTTTTAAAAATAAAACACACATACAAGACTTATGACGATAACGCGTCGCAGACAAGCGCGCCCTTTCGATTAATTTTCTTACAAAATGTATAGAAGCGTCGTGTCTTCTCGCCCCGTTCGCGTCCGCGCCCCGTTCTTTCTGTTTGCGTTGATCACAACACTTCTATTCATTTTGTATGAAAAATAACCGAAATGCCGCGCCGCCCGCGACGTGTCCTCGTCTAACATATTTCAATAGGTATTGCGACTTAAATGACTCAGATGTCTTTTAACTTTCTTTAAATAGCAAAGTTATAAATGACTCTTTCTGAGTACATTTCAAGTCACAGTTTTTTTTTCGATAAACCACCGTTCATGCCTTTAAATTTCTCCAATGTCTCAACTTTCACTTAGTACTAATGCCATAAGCACTATTATTTTAAAATAAATTTGTAAAAAGTTTTCGGGAATTTCAATTTATCACTAAGAAGGTGAGACTCGACAAGCTCGCGCGGCACTATCACAACTTCCAGAAGACCGTACTGCTAATTCTGCGCCTGCAGTGTCGCCATACAAAAGAAGAAAAGATTGATCGCCGAGCCCGCCAGAATGCCCTACTCTTCTCAGGCATTAAAGGATGATAGTGAAGATCCATCCACGTTGAACCATAACATGATGGTCTCCAACTTTGATACAACATCCACTGCGTGAAGCTTGTTGTACGACACACATTCCACACGACCAATTTCGGAAATTTAAAGTCAAGCCATTTCATCATCAGGATGTTCATGACCTAGCCCAGGCAGCGCATCTTCCCTTCACACCCCAGACTCTTCAAGATCAGCAGTTTCTGGCGCATTCCTGTTGAAGTTGCCACTGAGGCAGTACTGGATGAGAACCCCACAGTCACTACAAGGGCCGAGGTGGCAGCCTAGGCTCACATGATCAAACCGACGACCAACCAGTACAAGGACACTTCAACCAGCAGTCACACTGCAGCTTCGGCGCCAGCACCAGAAGCAAGGCGGCAGGCTCGGCGGCATCCGAAGGCATCAATCATCGGTCGTGATATTAGCTATTGGGTCTCACCAAATCTGGCATAAAATTCTTCGGGATGGTTCACTGATTTTATTTTAAGTACTAATTAACGGTAGTGATTCTTAACAGAAACTAAGTTGCTCACATGGCATTATTAGGTAATGGTAGTAGATTTTTTTCACGACATTCTTTAACTTATTTGGAATGTGACCCCTTAATAAGGGGCCCTTAGGTTTGTATACAACTTTTGCAATCTATTTAAGTAAAATATGTTTTGTTTATGGTAGTGTCATGTAGGTTGGTACAATTTTATGTAAATAATGGTTTGTCTACAAAAAAATATAAAAAAACATAAAAAGAACAAAAATATACTGGCATAAAAAAGATAAAAAAATAAAAAAAAACTGTGAAAAACATAAAAAGACAAAAAAAATGAAAATACGAAATAATAAAAAAATACATAAAAAGGCAAATCATTATTAGAACATTATATAGGTACTTAACTATCGAAATAGGCACACCATACTATATTATTATTATCATCTCATCTTTCTTTTTCGTAGGTAACTTGTAAAATTAATTACTTTAATTAGTCTGAAATTATTATCTATGCCATGGCGCGATTGAGTGGCTCGGCCGAAAATATGAAAATAGAACAAAGTATTATTATTGTGTTGATACTAAAAATTTATACACGTTCGCTGTGTAAGTAGGCACCTCCCAAGAAGCGGACCTCATTTGACCTCAACTGTTCAGTGCTGCGATCACAATTTTGACACTTCTCGATGTTGAATACGCGATTCACCCTCTTTATTATTTTTAACTCTAAAACCCTATTTCGCCCCTTCAGTCTTTCAAGATAATCAAGATACTGGATTTAATAATAATGATACACGATAAATTTAATAACCTTAAAATGTAGTACTTATGTAGTGAACGATAGTATGTCATCCAGTTTTATGTAGTTTAATTAATGAACTTTAAATCATCAATTTAAAGCGGTGGTAGCTCACTCGGGTAAGCGCCCGCTTCCACTGTTGAGTTCTTTTAACTTAAGTACAATGTATACCATCGCTCTTACGATGAAGGAAAACATCGTGAGGAAACCTGCATATCTAGATTTAGCACATCTAGATATGTGAACCCACCAACCCGCAGTGGACCAACATAGTGGTAAATGGTCCAAGCTTAGAAAGGCAGTTTAGACCTTGGGGATATGCACAAGGGTTCTATCTCGAGAGAGCCAGGTGCAGGTACTTACACGACATAGGCTAAAATAGAATGATCAATTTACATTATATTAGCATTTCCCGCAAGCTTCCCTTCTAAAAGATATTCCCGTGGAAATTCTGCCAAAAAAATAAGCCTGTATGTTCTGATGATATTTAAGTTTTAACTTAAAGTTGTATAATAAACCATACAGCATATTATAACAACTTTCACGGAATATTTATCGTTATTTCACACTAAATGTTTTTTCTAAAACTCCCGTTCCCGTAGGAATTTCCTGTTGTAACCTTAAATTTACTAAGATACCTACCTACAATCTACATGCCAAATTTCAAGCTTCTAGCTTAAACGGTTTAGATTTTTCTTGAAAAAATCGGGAATACCTTTTTTTAGTGCACCTCCACCTCCACGGTACCTAAGCTACGTTTGTTCGAAATTCCAAAACCCTACTATTAAAACTTTAGAAATTTAATACAAACTTTGACACCCCTTTTTACCCCCGCTTTTTTTATTTTTGCGAAATAGGGATTGATTTTCGCAAAATCCCGTTTTAGTCAGCACCTAAGTCCTAAAAGGAACCCCCATGCAGTTTCTGAGATTTTGTAATGAGTCAGTGTATACGTGACAAATATGTGTGATGTACAAATAAATTACCTGAGTTATTGAAAAATACTATATCATATTAATAGTAGATTAGACAGTTTAAGGGACAGACACTGGCGTATATAGACGCTTGGTTACACGCCAAGCCCCCCTGAGCTACACCACGTGCCACCCGCTAGCGTGGTGGGTGCCTGGGCCACGCCACCGCCTGTTCAGCGCAGGATACTCGTGCACGAAGTTCCCAGAAGATAGTAGGTGTACATGATACCGTCAGGTGTAGGTATGCCGGCACCGCCTCTTGGCCGGCCGTTGCGATGAACACAAACAATTGTGAAAAAACCACGACCCCGCCATTGCCCATATCCGAGGATATTTGTGTTTGACCTGTGCGTCACAGTGTTGGCACCATTGAGGCTCCGATAAAGGTGGACCTAGAATCAGTTCTTCGATCAAATACTGACTACACGGTTCAAGGGTGCTCCCGATATCTGTTCTATCGATCCATTTTCATGCTTGGCTGTTGGTGCTTCCACTCATTGGCACAACCGGGAAATGGTCTTCGGTTTTCTTGTATACTGTTACGTCATTAATCATTATTGCAACCGTTCTCATATCAGGAACGGCAATAGTATTCAGAAAATGGTTGTGTTAATTTCTTCTACCGATCGAGCTGCTTGTATACCCAATTAAACTTAATGACGTCCCCAGTCAGTACATTTAAATAAAATGTACGTTCACAAACACTCACTACATACGAATATTTTATTATTGCTTTTAAAATTTAATTCGTAATTTTGCTAATCTTTATTAGACTGTAATATAGTAAAAAAGCTTTATATGCCTTATTTATCATCAAGACACACACGTATTTTTATTGTAATCAAGTACTTTTATTTATTAAATTTGTTAATACAAATTATGTAGCTTTATAATTGAAAAAAGATGACTCTGGAGTTTCTTGCCCCCGTTCTTCTCCGTAAAGAACGATTTGCACTTAAATAAGTTGGAGCGAGTTTAGTTGTTTGACAGTTTAAATTATAAGTAGTTCATAGAAATTGCGCTACTGTACTTTTTAAAATGTAAATCGGGCTTTAGTAGAAGGGTCCTTTCCGAACGGGGAGTAGATTATTTACTATGGCATAGAATAGTAAGTAGAAGTAGTTAGATGGGAGGATTTAGTCCTACGTCCGCAGGCAAGACCACTGAAACCTGACATAGAGCCTTTAATTATTCATGGTCATTAGTGCTGGTTCGTACCAATAAAGACTATTCGATTAAGAAATTTGAGTACACCTAAAGTCAGTTTTTTAATCTCAGATACTAAATTAACTGATTCTGAACGGTTCATCAACAGTCGATTGTCCCGCGATTAAGTGACGTATCGGTCTATTTGAGGAAGAAACATATTTGCTTACGCATACAGGACTTAGAAATCAATTATCTATATTCTATCTAATTATATATTTCATTTCCAAGTCCTGTATTTAAAAAAAAATGTTTCCTTATCTCAGAAGTCTCAGAACATAATATTATTATTAATTATGTATAGGTATAACTAACTACAATCTATGTCAGACTTCAGTTACTCTGCACGTTCCTTCCGGGTGGTGCTAAAGGACTTATAAAATTAAATATGTAATGTGTTTTCGTGTTAAAAAAATAGTATTGCCAGTACTTTATATATCTCATATGATGTTAATACTTTTCAGAAAGCTGATTCTCAAATACGCCTCGAAAAACAAAAACCAGTTGGGCTGAATCTTCAAAGAACCAAAATTAAGAAAATACGAAATAATATTTTTTCAGGTGTGTAACTATTTCGTTATTGTATCCAATCGTTTATCTTAGAATATTCAGGCACAAAATAATTACCCCTCTAAATACATAGGGATAAAGTTAGCAAGCCCCTTCTATGACAGCATTACACCTTCATAAATAATAAAAAAAACAACCAATTGCCACTCGGAGTCGCGCACTAAGGGTTCCATACCATTACCTATTAAATAGTTGTTGTGACCCATAGGCTATTCTAAACAACGACGAAGGGTAATCCCTTTCGGCTTTTAAAACATCTGGTAGAGTTTACATTGTAATTACGTAATTTATTTATTGATGATAACGAAACTTTTTTTCAATTTTCAGACCAAAGAGTTACTGTAACGCCCCCCACATCGCATAGCCACCAAAAGTGCATTCCTGCAGCGTGCATCGCCTCAACCTGAATGATGAAGAATCTTCTAAAGCCACTGACGAGCAATGTAAGTTCCAGTGAGAAAAGCACAAAATTACTCCTAAACGGAAAAATCATAATAAGGCACCATGATATTACCAACTAAAAACATAAATATTTGGTTAAAATCTTTTTATGTGTCAAAATCCTATGATAGTAACTGACAGTAAGCTTATTATGGACCAACTGCACTTAAGGAAACCTGTCCGATGTCTTTCCAATTTACATTACTATCACTTTCTTAAACACAAAATATAAAATAATCTTCACAACCATAATTATTAAGTATATACAGGTATTGAAAAAACGGTCCTGTAAGACGAAAATGGGTATCCCTTTCGGCTTTTAAAACATCTGGTAGAGTTTACATTGTAATTATGTAATTTATTTATTGATGATAACGAAACTTTTTTTCAATTTTCAGACCAAAGAGTTACTGTAACGCCCCCCACATCGCATAGCCGCCAAAAGTGCATTCCTGCAGCGTGCATCGCCTCAACCTGAATGATGAAGAATCTTCTAAAGCCACTGACGGACAATGTAAGTTCCAGTGAGAAAAGCACAAAATTACTCCTAAACGGAAAAATCATAATAAGGCATCATGATGTCACGAAAATGGGTAACCCAGGGGCATCATATTAAAACTTGTTAGACGTAATTTATTTTTAGTCTTAATCAATGTCATATAGTAAGTTTTCCTATAAATATAAAATAAAAATCATTCTGACCCTCCTTGTAGGCCATTGTTGATTCTTTATGATGTACTCAATGATTTATATTGTGGTACCAAATACCTGAAAAAATACTTACTAATTGTGCTATTTATATTTGCAATTCTATTAATGCTGATAACCGGTTACACCTAAGTACAGCATAGCTCATTCGTTTTTCCACTGTGGTAGAAACTCGTATAATATTATCAAGTTATTCTCACAGTTAGTTATATTATTTTCCTATTGAATTTGAATTAGTAGATTAAACGAATTTATTTTATTTTCAGGTAAACTCATGAAATATCACACCTACAACAAGTTACAAAAGCATAATGAAGCACAATCCAGAAAAAAGTTAAAATGTCTTAAATAAATACTATTTAATGCTCAAAAAATTGTTTTCATTGCACATACAACTTGTAGCCTAATTATGGATCTTGCATCTACTCAGAGTTGCTCAAGCATTCGTTAGCTTATTTAAAGTTATAAAAAACAACAATCTTAAATCCATACCTACTCGAAGAAGAATTAGGTACTTTAAAAAACTAATGAATGATTAAGCGACTCGACGTAGAGAAGAAATAGGATAGGGGCAACCTGGTGTTAAGTAAAATTATATACTTATTGTTATAATACAGCATATTATATATAAATACAGCTATATCGCAAAAAGGGTATACTAAGCCGAAAGGAAACCTTTTCCATACAAAATGTGTTGGTCAGGTGACTTTTTACTACAGGTGTTGCAAAAAGGAGGGTATGTATACTAAGCCAAACAAAACAACGAACTTTGATGACTAAGCCGAAAGAGGGTGACTCAGGGGGCTATTCTGAACAACTTTTGTTCTATGAGTTTTGGAAATTCACCCAATTAGGCTTACCCTTCAGGGAACAAATATTTATTTCGTAAATTTTGCAAAACTTTTTGAACTAAACTTGTTTAGAATGACCTCCTGAGTCACCCTGAGTTTCGGCTTAGTATATCCTTTTTGCAACACCCCTGCATATATGCTACACATTTACAATCAAACAAAATGATTATATACTTATAAATCCGATAGCTTATGGTAAAGTCTATACCCGTTTTAATACTGAAGTTCATTCCTAATAAATTTTGAAAACGAAATCAGACTGACGATAGGCCCTTATACCACTTTCACTCTGCTTAATGTTCCAATGCATAATGCAACACTCACGTGATACCAATAATCACAATGCAAACTCTTTTTTTATGCAAAACAAGACTTCAAAAAGATTCGCTACGGCATGTTCAAGTCAATACCCATATCACACCAAATCCATACTAAAACCGTAAGTACCACACCTGAAACCAATTATCAGTACCCCTGTCATAACGAAAATCGAACTGAAAACAGTTTCTAAAGCAATACCAAACGCATGAAAGATTTGCTACGATATGGTCAAGTCAATACCCTGCTGAAACCGAAATTCATCCTGAAAACTGTATCTCACCTGAAACAAAATCATCGTACCCCTTTAATGAAGAAGTTCATAGTAAAAACAGTTTAGAAGGCATAACATAACGCAAGAAAGATTTGCTACGATATGTTCAAGTCAATACCCTGCTGAAACCAAAATTCAAAATGAAAACAATCCCAACTAAACCAATAGCATCAAAGCCCCGCGCGGCTGCTTGCAGCCCGCGCCACAACGCAACCTCTAGTTATTATACTATATAAAGCTGGATTACCACTGACTGACTGACATAGTAGTTCTCCCAGAAGGAGCCATTTTTTGATATAAAAATGTTTTAGGGAAATGTACAGGGTGCTCTGGTGAGTAGAGAAAAACCTCGACTTTTTAAAAAAAGATGTAAAAAAAAAAAATTTTTTTTGCTCCTCTTTTTTGGTGACCATACATTTTTTTATATTTTGAGGGTGTATTTAGAGTGTCTGACAGATTATAAAAAAAATATAAAAAAATAAAAAAACAAAATGGCGGCCGAGTTGCAGTGAAGCAAAGTTTAGGGCGTGTCAGACCCGACTTGAGGTGAATTGATCTCCCGGAAGGGGGGGAGGTGGGGGGATGCTGTTTTTTGTAAACGGTGGGGCACATGATGAAATTTAAGGGAAAATTCCAAAAAATGATTTTTTTTTTATTTCGGGGGGAGAGGAGATTTTTTTATAAAAACGTGTTTTTTCGGGGATTTTCAAAGCATTTTTTTATTGTGTTCGAGGCATTTCACAGGTTTGACTTGTATGGAGCGGTTGTGTAGTTTGACGAGTAGAGTTGCCATGTGTAAAATAATTCCCCATTTTTAGGGTAAATTTCGAGATTTTCCCCAAAAACATGAAAAGTAGAAATAGCCGTTTTGGATTTTAAAAAATGATGCAGTTTTGTCGGCAAGACCCGTACTAATGACATTTGACCATTTTTATCACTTTCGACTGGCAACCCTGAGCGATAGCGGAGATTATATTTTTTCGGAATTTTTTACGTCGACCCAACTTGAGGTGAATTGATCTCCCAGAACGGAGGCAGGCGGGGTGATGATTTTTTTTGGACATGGTCTGTTGTATGGTGCAGTTTATGGGAAAATTCCGAAAAGTTGAAAAAACAAAATGGCGGACTGCTTTGGCGGCCATTTTGTAAAAGTGTCTTTTTTTCACGATTTTTGAATGGATTTTTCACATGTTTAGAGTGGTTGGGGAGATTTGTCGTGTATCGCGCATTTGTGTAGTTTGTTGGGTAGACTATACCAGTTAAATAAAAATTCCCCATTTTTAGGGTAAATTTTGAGATTTTCCCCAAAAACATAAAAAATAGAAATAACCGTTTTGGATTTTAAAAAATGATGCAGTTTAATCAGAAAGGCTCATACTAATGACATTTGACTATTTTTATCACTTTCGGCTGGCAACCCTGAGAAATACGGGAGATTATTTTTTGAAAAAGTTCGACGTCGATTCAAGTTGAGGTGAATTGATCTCCCAGAAGGGGGGGAGGTGGGGTGATGTTTTTCTTTGTACATAATTGGATATATGGTGAAATTCATGGGAAAATTCCGAAAACTGCAAAAATCAAAATGGCGGATGAAGTGGCAGCCATTTTGTAAAAGAGAAATTTTACATGTTTTAAGGCTATTTCACCTGTATTGAGTGGTCTGACAGTTTTGACTTGCAAAGCGCGTTTGTGTAGGTGGATGCATTTAGTGTGCTTATGAAATAAAAACTCCCCATTTTTAGGGAAAAAACAAAATTTCCCTAAAAACATGGGAAATTTTACATAAATATGCAATTTTATCGTTTTGTGATGGTCTGAGGGGATTCGAATGTATGGCGCGTTTGTGTAGTTAAATGCATAGATTTTTAATTAATAATAAAAACTCCCCACTAAAAGGAAAAAAAAACAAAATTTCCCTAAAAACATGGGAAAATTTACATAAATATGCAATTTTATCACTTTGAGATGGTCTGAGCGGTTTCGAATGTATAGCGTGTTTGTGTAGTTAAATGCATACAATTTAAATTTAAAATAAAAACTCCCCACATATATGAAAAAAAAAACAGTATTTCCCTAAAAACGTAGAAAAAATTACCAACATTAGCAATTTTACCCCTTTGAAGTGGTGTAGGTAAATGTAAACAATTAATATTTAAAATAAAAACTCCCCACTTGTAAGGGGAAAACAAAAATTTCATAAAAACTTGTAAAAAACTACCAACATTGCCAATTTTACCCTTTGAAGTGGCCGGACAGATTTTTTAAGGTATATGGCGCATTTCGGCTGTCCCATTTCAAAACACAGTAACCGCCAACTTTAAAAAAAAACGGGTCTTTGATTTATACATTATTTTAGGCGATTCCGCACAAAACTGCATTGTCAGAATATCAAAAAACCGCTTAGAAACGAAAATAAAATTTCTAAAAACCTAGTAACTCCACCCTGCGAAATCAAAAATGCCACGAAAACCATTTCAAAACATAGTAAGAGCCACCAACCATTTTAAAACACAGTAAGTGAAAATGACTTACTAGGTTTTAAAATGGTCAATGGCGCTTACTAGGTTTTGAAATGGTCAGCAAAGGACAATTTTCGTCCGTTAATTTTAGTAAGTCACAAATGGCATACATTATTACTAACACTTTTTTCGAACAAAATATCAGACATTTCAGAACCTGTATCTTTGCACCAATGAAACCTAGAGAGTTGAATTAAAAGTAGAACATAAGTAAATTTTGTCTTCTTTATAAAAGCTATAGAGACCTTTCTCGTTAGAACCTTTCTACTAGCCCTATTTTGCATAAACAAAAAAAAAACAAGTTATAAAACTGATTTTTAGATAGAAATTTAGGAAATATTGTCTAATTGAAGGCAGCCATAAATAATTTTCATGTTAGAGCCTTCTGAATATGGCTATTTAATTCATTTACATAAAACAAAAAAACAAACATAAAAATATGCCCGTATTTCAGCTATTACTTATAGTGCCGTCGTGTAAAAGTGCTGCAAAATTGGATTTATAATATGTGAAGGATCCCAAACATATAAAAAATGAAATTATTACGCAATTATTGCAATTTCAATATACTTAACTTGTCTTAAATGGCACAATAATGGCCCTTACTAGGTTATGAAATGGTCAGTGAGGGCGGTTTTAGGGTGAGAAAACCATATAAAACCTAGTAAGTGTTTTCTTTTGTGCATTACAGCAACAATTTTAGTCATATTTAAATGAAATAGTATTGTATATAAAGCCTAGGTTCTGCCGCTTCTTTTAAGCTTACATTTGTTCAGATATCTATCATAGTTTTACCAGGGCATTGAAATGAAGGTACAAAAACGTTTTTTGGCTCTCCTGAACATTTTGTCTCATGGCTGTTACTGTGTTTTAAAATGGGACAGCCGATTTGTGTAGATGAATGCATGTTTTTTTAATAAAAATTAAAACTCTGCACTTTTGGGGAGTAAATAAATTTCTCTAAAAACATGGAAAAAAAATATCAATTTTATCTTAATATGCCTTCAAATGATAGGTATGCCAAATCCATGATATAATTGATCCAATCTTTGTTAATTACAATGATCATAACATTCAAGGTAGATTTTAGTTAGACATAGACACCCATCTTATTACTTATTCAATATTCATCCCTGGATATAATGTACATACCTACTTCAAGGTTTACTAACTGATTTGGTCTTAACAACAATTACCTTAGTAGGTAGATAAATGTTTTAAATATTCTCCACACAAAGAGACATACTATGTAAGTATAATTTTACCCCCTTATTCATAGAGAAGTTACAGAACGTTTTAACTAATAAACTGTTTTGTCCCTCTCCGACAAAGAACAATTTGTTCATTGACAGAGAGGGACAAAACAGTTTATTAGTTAAAACGTATTGTAACTTTTCTATGAATAAGGGGGTTAGTCTATAACTATGCAAGTCATAGTGTAGTAGTTTTTTTACCTACCTATAATAAAACTATGACTTCCTCATAATCTAATCTATAATATAAACTGTGTCTAAATTAAACCAAATTAGGGCTGATTTTTCAATAGCCAGATAAAAGTTATCAGGAGAATAATTCTCATACTGTCCTGTGTGAATGTTTGTATTAAACTGTGACACAGCTATTTTATTAGTCAGATAACATCTATCTGGCTATTGAAATATCAGCCCTAGGAAAGACATCAGACAGAACCCTTATTACATTCGAATAACTGTAGTTTTTGTTTGTATCAAATGTCTTTCCCCGTGGAATGGGATATAGTCACTAGATTATTGTATTGGATTAGAAATCAAACAATGATTAATTTCTTGATTAAGGATTTATTTAACTCATCAAATTATTATTATTGAACCCATTTTGACAGCTACACAAAATTAACAATTTAATTATTCTTGATAATCCAATCAGTTTATTGTTATATAGGCTGTTATAAAGTAAGATTGAATTATAATGAATTGTTTTTGTTTCCTCTGTACAAGTTAACTTCATAAACACATTAGTGGGACTCCTTTCCAGAATTTGGCAACTACTTAACCAAATTAACGTTTCTCTTTAGTAGTAAGTATACTTTTGTAGAATTGCCCTTGATTGATTGTTCATTAGGTTCATAAAATAATAAATTAATCACTATTGGCAGGTAGGTAGTGTTGTGGCTGTGGCACTTCTTGGCTAAGTGTTCACTCACACTCTCTTTGTGATCTCATCGAATTTGTCAGGTAGACTCTCATCTTTCGGAAGTTTTCGAAAATTGTATATTGTTCCTGTTGCAGGTAAACATCAAGTTCTACCTTATTTTATATTTTATCTTAGATTAATCTTTCAGTTTTCCCATCAGCAGGTAAGTAGTAGATAGGTAGATAGTTAGTGACACTCATTATTTTAATTACAGTCAAGATATATGCAAGATGTTAGTACTTTTACCTATTAAAAATGTATTAAATATTCCCACTTTCCCAGTTCCCAAAATCTACGTTTTTCGTTTTATCCACTGAGCAAATAAACTACGTTAGTTTTATCAGTTTTATGTCTACAAAAAAGAATCTGTGGTATCCGTCGGAAATGGTCGGAAACGTCAGAAATCATCGGAAATCGATACCACAGATCATCCGATCTGTCATTCTTACAGATAATTAAATTATCATCAGAATAAGGAGTTACAACTAAAAGGAAACCCAAAAACATGGTGGTAAACATTGAAGAACTCGCTCTACTGCTGTAATTATTATTGTTGTTTAATTCACAATATCGAATGGTAATTTGAAATCGAAAAAAACTTAAAAAATCAAAAACCAACAGGAATCAAACAGCAGAATCGTAGTCGAGGCGACCGACACGGCACGGCACGTAGTGTTATTTCCACGGCGGCGGTGGCGACAACCAAGCCAACCTTCCCTATTTTTCTACATTCGAGTTCGTTTCGACACTCACTTAAGACGTCAGAAGCAGCATCTTATGCTGGCACCACACTTGGCTATTCGCATTTGTTTTGGATGTTTGATGTATTTGCTAAATACCAAAAATATAGGCGAATTCGGCAATCATTTTGAGGAATATAACATGTATACTGACCACACACGATATGGTAGTTTTTGATAACAAGCAAATAAGAATAGCCAAGTGGCATAGTAATATTAGTTAGGTACACTTGTTTGCCAAAAGCTGCGTACAGACCGGCGGTTTCGTTGACCTTCGGTGCTGCAATCTGCCCTGTATTATGTATGATAAATATCCATCGTTGGGCGTTCATTGGGCCGGTCTGTACGCAGCTTAAAGCAAACCACGCACTAAGCGAAACCAATACGATAAAATTATTCTTATTTAAAAGATAGCTCGTGGCAGATTCTTGCGCTTCTTTAAGGATTTAAAATTAGGATCGTATTTCATTAACTACTTACTTTACTAACACGATATGAAAGATGCCTAAATAGTTCTTTTTAATAATAAATCATTATAATGTTAGACGAGCGAGAGTCTGGAATGAATGAACTTAAAAAGTATTTCTTTTAAATCATTGTCTATGGTTTTTGCATTAAAAAATATAAGTGTTTCATGAACAACCACTGTTTTTTACCCCAGACCTGCCCTGTATTATTATGTATGATAAATATCCATCGTTGGGCGTTCGTTGGGCCGGTTTGTATGCAGCTTAAAGCACACCATGCACAAAGCGAAACCAATACGATAAAATTATTCTTATTTAAAAGATAGCTCGTGGAATTTCAAATTAGAATCGTATTTCATTACTAACTTTACTAACACGATATGAAAGATACCTAAATAGTTCTTTTTAATAATGTTAGACGAGAGTCTGGAATGAATTTAAAAAAATCTTTCTTTTAAAACATTGTCTATGGTTTTTGTATAAAAAAAATATAAGTGTTTCCTGAACAACCACTGTTTTTTTACCCAGTTTAACGAGGGCGCTGGTGTCTATGTCAAATAAAGAGTGTCAAGTAATGTTGTCTTGTTATAGCCACCGCAGAAGGGCATTTTTTTAAGTTAATCTTTACAAGAAACAAAACTTTGCCGCCAATTTATTAGAAAAGAGCAAGAAAAAAGTTAAAGTGAAAAATTTTGTTGTCACTTTTTGCTTAAGTTTCAGAGGTGAGTGCATGTGAATATTTGTAAATTTTCTTGAAAGTCCCTTAATGTTTATTTAATTATGATTTAATGATATAGAAGTATCAATTGAGTCTAATGGGCAATAAAAATATATATTTATGTTACTATTTACCTAAAATAGACATAGTGGGAACAGTGAAATTTCTCTACATCTCATCAACTCCAGGAACCTTTTCCGTTCCTAGATAAAGTGCAAATATGTACATTTTAACAAATTTACAACATTTATATGGAAGGTTTATTGTGCTTAATGTTAAGTAAGTACGTATTTATAACTCTAATTTGAAAAAATCTAGGTAGTCTAGGTACTTATCTAAAATGGCGTCATGATGCTAACGACGCTAATGCTGTGAAAAGATTAGCTAGACAGATCAGCGTCAGATTAATCGTGTAGCACTTAAATTCAGACTCCTTTCGGGCACCTCAATATCCATAACTCCTTGCTGAAGTTGTCTGTTGGAAATAATATATATTAAAGTTTTATTTTACAACTAACATTAAATTATGAGCAATAAACTTGGTATAACGATGTTGTAAAAGTTGTAAGCTTATCCTGGTTGCCTGTAATACAAAATCTATTGTTTCTGGTTTACTAATGGTCATGTTTCTGGTTTACTTATGGGTCACCAATGAGTTACTAAGTGGGATATGTGTAGTTAACTCAAAAATTGGAAACCTCTTTGTGATCACTACAAAAATCTTTTAAATTTATTAATACTTATATCTATTATTTTCTCTCTGTGCGGTGTCAGTGTCTGCATGTGACTAACTTGAATGTAATCTTTGTGCAATTATTATGCATATCTCCAAGTTATCTCCATTACTAACCATGGACCATTTCTCATCCTGTCAGGAATTAAATCCAAATCTCTGACGTGAGAGGCAGGCTAGCTACCACCTCTGATAACTTTAATTATAGTACTTTAAATAAGTTAATTACTAATTCGTCAATTAAAATAAGACATAAAATTCTAAATCCAGATAATCCCAACTTATTATATCATTCATTCACTAACTGTGTTCATTCATTATTAATTTTCCTGTTAGAATGGAATATAGTTAGTATTCCAAACTAAATATAGTAGAAGTACCTGAAATTAACTGAATTTTTTTCATAAATGAATAGATTAAATAAATAAATTACTTATTTCATTAAATATGTTGTGAAATGTTTTCAATTCATATAATGATTTTATACTTAAAATTCAATTTCTGATGATATCATGAACCCGAGCCGTTACTCATGTTTTGTTTACAGTATGGTACCTACATTGAATAAAATCAAAATAATTAACAATTATTTATTGGCAACATTTAAAACGAACCAAACTAGAAATGAGTATTTACAAAAAACTTTAAATTTATTGAATGATTAAAAATCAAAATACCTAAATTCTGAAAAAATGAAAAAATATTTATTTAAACTAAAGATTATGAAAGTTACAAAAAATATAGGTTGCAGTGTTTGGTAAAAATTTGAATAGGTGATATAAGAAGGGCTACCACACTGGGCTAGGCCTGTGTCGTGTTCTAAACCTCCCATCCATTTAGCGTGCACTTCCCAATGATATGTTTAACTTCCCATGTAACTTTTGTATAATAAGTCCATGTTTATTGTGAAGTTAATAACAAATACTTAGCTTATTATGCAGAAACAGAATAGTTGTAAAAAAATCATTTCTACCATAAATTATTCAGCTGATTAATGAAAATGATAAATTTATTTAGCAATTATTACTTTTCTTCGTTTGAATACTGGTTGTTAAGTAATTATTAATAAGAAACTATACTTAATCTTCACATTTTTAAAGAAAATTCCCAACAACACTCATAATTTTGACCTCAGGTTTATAATCATCACATTAGTTCAAGGGATTCCCAGAAACACTCAATCTTGGTCTCAGGTTTTTAGTCATCACATTAGTTCATCAGACGTTCACCATTGGATGCAGGTTCTATGGTCCAACTGGTCTTATGTAGGTTGCTAAGTATTAAAATAAACATTGCCTTGATAGATGATTCTTCTTCTTCCTAACCTTTTCCTTATTAGATGATTATCATGTCTTATCGGCAGCACAAAACCAATTATTTAAAACTGTTTGAAGATTTCACTTACTTTTACAATTAGATGAAAACAAAATATTTTTTATGTACTTATTTGTATTAGCTAAACAAATTGAGATTATTTCACTTTGAACATATGTCAATATAGAACAATGACAACTGACAGGTGACAAGTAGAACTTCTCTGACACACTCTGAGCTCTGACACAAATGCATTCCGTTATACATATTTTTTTAACGGTGTAATTTATCAGTGAACTTCATATGACTGGTTCTATCAGGAGAAAAACAGAGGAAGATAATTATTTTAGAAAAAATATTGTCGATTATTCCTAATTATTTTTTATTTTATAGTTTATAAATGTAGAATCTACAAGATTTCAAAGCTAAAAAATTACCACTGTATCCCGTCTTACCCAAATGGCCTAAAGAATACTCATGAATAATACACATGCATTTTTTTTACAATATAAAATCGTACTTATGTACAGAAACTATATGTATAAGTATTGAGAATATTATTATAAAAAATACATATATAATTCACACTGTCTTGCCTTACATTTGTTCTAATAGTTTTTTGTAGGTATGAAGCATTCTCAATTCCTCAACTTCAACTTTTTATTATTCATTGCAGTGTTAAACATTATATAGGTATGTATTATATATGTATATTAGATAGTAAGCTTTTAAAAAAATCATATTTATCTAAGTATTTTATAAATTTATATTACATACATATGTATACTATGTATAAACATGCCAAAAATAATAATTTCAGACTACAAACAAAATGCAACGCAGTGCGGGACGTCCCAAGAAGATTCGTCGCGGTCGTCGCAGCACGACGACGACGGCGCAGCCCACCTCGTCCAAGGTGGGAGAGAGCCTCGGCCCGGCCAGCGACGGCGGGATCGACGGGGTGAGCTGCGTGGCGGCGGCGTCTACGCACCAGGGCGGGCCGAGGTTTGCAGGTGAGGGTCAAGGAGCTCAATGTGTGGCCATGTCTACTTGTGCATCCATAATATCCGTCATCAAAAAGCGACAAATATTCCAACAGACTGACATGGACAACATCCTTGATGCTGGACACGCTTTGTATCCAGTAGTACCTCGACCAGAGGGAGAGAGATTTATTTGCCCCGAAGATTTACCTACCCATATAAAGGTTCCAAATTTCGATGTAGACATATCTGTTACATATAGTCATAGTGCGTTGTATCCTTCCCAAATGTGCGATTTGAATAATTCGTTGCAAGAATTGAGCAATTTGATTCACAATTTGATGTGTAACGAACAAGATGATACAACCAGCTATTTATTTACTGGACAACATCAAACGGTATCGTTTTGGCGTTTTAGGAATGAATATTATTTATTTAATAGTCACGGTGTCGATCCCACAGGGCTGTACAATACGAACGACAACACTTTGAACGTCGCCCGGTTATTTAGATGTCACGATTCTCTGTCTCTCGCCAGATTATTATTAGGTAACTGTAGTTTTCAGGGAGTAAATCAGTATGACATTCATAAGTTAACCGTTATCAAGTATTTACCGCGTAATTTAAATCCGATTGTATTATTAACGAGATTACCCGAGATTAATTTAAAGAGAAAAATCGATACCGTTGCGGTTGATCCTAAATTATCAATGAACCCAGTCGTTATTATAGAACGAACTGCCGCTGCCGTTGTAGAAGATAAATTGGACGTAGTTACGCAGAAAGGACTCAACCCACACAAACCTAGTTCTGAGATATAGACGTTTTAAGTTCTAATCGGTATTCTTCAGCAATGAAAAGCATCTTATATGTGGAAATTATCTTAAATTATGCATATTTATTGTTATTTTACTATTGCAAATCATGGTGTAGCTATAACGAATATTTATTGAGTTATTAATGAAAATATGCACTTGGATCCTTTCTCCTAAATTGCTTTTTCTATGCAAGCAGGGAAATTCAACGTTTCGCAGAAAGGATCCAACCAAATATTTATTTTTATAAAATATTTTTTTAAATAACAATATGGTTTTTAAAGTAAAATATTTATATTGTAGACACAAGACATTACTTTTTTACACAAAATAAAAATTATATATCAAAAGTAAACCTATTATTAAATAATTTATATTGAAATGTAATCGGAAACAACATTTCACATCTATATAAAAATCTAACCGGAACTGTATTCCCAAGCCCAAAACTCTGGATCAACTTAACGGATTTTGATATTTTTTTTACAAAATAGAAGCCTACGTTTTTAGTGAGTATCTACGACCCGTTTGTATCCCATAATTTTCAGGATAAGGCATTTTGACGGAAAGCAAACCACATAGAAAAAAGTTGGGCATGAATAAAATTCTAACCGGAAATGTGTTCCCAAGAGCAAAACTCTGGATCAACTTAACCGATTTTGATATATTTTTTACGATATGGAAGCCCACTTTTTTAGTAAGTGTCTACGACCCGTATTTATCCCATAATTTTCAGGATAAAGCAATATGGACATAAGCAAACCTCAAAGGATAAAGTTGGACATAAATAAAATTCTCTTTTACTCTAACTTCACTTCATCATCCTCGGTATATTGCAACTATCCTCCTTTTTATGCCTCCGTAGGATATCCGTCGTTCCCTGTGCTTACCCGTGTGAAATCCCACTTTTCAGCGATCATATGGTCCGTATCACTTCGACTTTACTTTGCGGTTGGATATTAAAATTTATGTCAAGATGCAGAATAATTATAAATTTCATAATCATTAACCATCATCACGACCCGTCACATCTCCACTGCCGCGGCATGGGTCTCCTTCCAATGAAGGAAGGGGTTAGGCCTAGTCCACTACTCTGTCCCAGTGTGGGTTAGTGGACCCCAACACAAGCAAGCTTGTGCTGACAGAGTTGACGGGTAATTGGGCAACCCGACTGTCAGATGTTTTCAAGCCGCCCGAAGGTCTCTGAGTAGGCTTAACGACTGCTATCGATTTTATTATAATCATAATGATTACGATTATGCTTCTTGACATACATCAAGATCTGGATATACAAGATGCTCCTGGTTTATTGAATCTGCATCCAACTCCTCAGATGCAGACTGGTTTAGATCTTTAAAAACTTCGGCAATGTGGTCATACCATCTTACAAGTCGGTCATCCATAGTAACAAGGAGATATCCTGGGGTTTGTTGCAAAGTTTATCTGATTCTTTCTATAGATCCTTCTTGGCAGCCGCTATTTGTTTTCTCCAAGATATAGAATCAGGCTAACAGCGTTGGTCCTTTTTTAAATTACGTTTGATATTTTGTTCACAAAGAAAATACTCGTACGCAACTCGTGCTTCTTTAGAATGGTAGTCTAGTTCGATGTTAAGTCTTCCTTGGAGAGTTGATCATATGCCATGTTCCTTTAGACATCCATTTTTTCTTTAAGTGTTCCTTGTGCCTTATTATTTCTTCGCAACTTTTTTAAAACATGTCTTTAATGCCAGTGCAGTTATCTTTGATTGAGGCGGGTCGCCCACACTTAGTAGGTTGATGGTATTTGTTGTGGATCTGGATACTAAGTTATCTTCTAACTTCTGGGTCCTGCAGCTTATTTACAGCGACATCTTTGGCAGATCTTGTGGCCTGCTTCTGAGTTCTCGCTATCGTCAAGCAGATTTTTCCAACGACTAAGTGGTGATCACTCTGGACTTTAGCAACCCTTCTTAAGTATTTCTAACATCTAGAAGTGAATGTCTTCATTTTCGAATAATTAAAATGTGGTCGATTTGGTTCCCGGTCCGACAGTCGTGTGAGAACTAAGTCACCTTGTGACATTCCTTTGGAGTTATCACCACCGAAAATTTGCCATTAACAATCCTTAGGCATCGTCGCTCGCCTATCAAATCGGGCGTAACTTGTATGAATCTGATAGATGTTTGAGAGTCGAGCGACGCTGCTTATGGATTGTTAATTGCTAATGTGACTTGCCCACACTAACATACGGTGCCACATGGACGATGACCAACGAAACTGTGCACCGAATCAGAGTTCCACAAAGAGCTATAGAGCGAGCCATGTTAAGTATTTCGCTTAGACGTATTCCCAACGTGGTGATCCGTCAAAAGAGGAAAGTGTTCAACGTCGGTATGCGGGTCGCCGAACTGAAATGGGAGTGGCAGGATACTTGGCTCGTGGCGGGATGGAAGGTGGAAAAATGCGGTGACAGAATAGTGGCCAAGAGACGGAAAAACAGTTTGAATCCTTTCTGCCAAATAAAATTTGAACTGTTTTATTAAAAACTTATATTCTATGAAACAACTCAGACAGTTTGAGTCCTTTCTGCTAAATACAAATTGACTTCTTTCAATCAATAAATATTTCGCTAAAACGACTCAAGACGGTTTGAGTCCTTTCTGCTAAATACAAATTGTCTATTTTCAATGAATAAGTATTTCTCTAAAACGACTCAGACGGGTTGAGTCCTTTCTGCTAAATACAAATTGTCTTTTTTTAATGAATACGTATTTCTCTAAAACGACTCAGAGCGCTTGAGTCTTTTATGAAAATTAAATTTTTCATGGTTTCATAGGAAATGCGTTTCTGTAAAAGGACTCAAACAGCTTGAGTCCTTTATGTGAAACTAAAAAATGTGTGTTTCATACAATGTGGGTTGGTCCCCCACATCAAAAAAGTATGTTGTAGTTGGTTTTTTACTGTGTTTGTTTTCTTGACAGGTAGACCCTACATTAAATAGCATGTTCTAGTATATAACTCAATTTTGACGAAGTTGTGGATTGAGGCCTTTCTGCGTAACTACGTCCAATTAATAAACGTTGGTGGGCGACCAAAAAAAATATGTAAAGGCCCAAAAAAAACTGTATCGAATCCACATTTAGTAGCGGTGAATAAGTACGTAGCATCTCATCCAGAAGTCCATAGAAAATCGGTTCAACGTTATAATCGTGCGAATCCAACAGTTCACAGGGAAGCGGTAGAGCGTTATAGTCAGGCGAATCCGGAAGTTAACAGGTTAGCTAGCCAACGTTACAACACAGTTCGAAATGTAGATGAACGCTTACGGGTTTCTGATTCCTTGATTGCGGTTCGAAGCGGTAATAATCTCAACACCGTGCCATTATTTAGTTTGAAGAGGCAATCACTGAAGGAACATGATGCGTATCGGTGTTCACATTGCAATGCAACATTATTTTTTGAAGAAAAAGCCCGAACTCAATGGTGTTGTGGCAGTGGGAAGTATAACGTTCAGAATTTCCCACCTTTGACCGAAAACTTTTATGATGGCCGGCCATTTAATGACAGACCGCGAGCATACAACAATTTATTTGCATTTAGTGCTCTAGGCGTGTCTCATGGTTTTCAAAACCCCGATAGTGGTTTAGCATTCGTCAAAATCCAAGGTCGGATCTACCACCGTGTATTTGATTTAGGATATAGAGACACGCAAAATCCTATCGGTCTATACATCGAAGATCATGAGGAACGTCAGAGAATAGCTAGCGGACAAAGACTCGACCGACAGACTGTGACTGAAATAAATAATTTTATGCATAGTGTCAACCCGTACATAGATTGCTTTAAACAACTCGCTCGTGAAACATCTGATGACGCGTACCTTAGATTTGAAGCCACGTCGCGTCGAACTCACGGTAACATCCTCGGAGATATGCCTTTAGGTAATGAAATCGCCGCGATCATTAGCACAGAAAGGGAAGAGTTTAGTCCGCGTTGTATAGCAATTTGGAAAATCGGAAACAGGAGACCTCATCAGGTAGATTATTTTAACCCGTTATATGAATCTTTTCAATACCCGCTGTTGTACCCTCACGGAACTCCCGGTTGGACCATTAACAAACAGACTAACGACGGATCAAAGCTTTCTCAAAATAAATACGTACGTTGCTTACTTTTGTCTGAAGCGCGTTTTGTTGATTACGGTAGATTATCAGAAGAATGGGTAGTCGATATGTATTGTCGTGTTGAAGAAGAACGGCTTAGATATATATTAAATATTCAAAATAAAACCGACTTGCTAAGATCAGCCCCGTTTAATGAAATTAGGAACAATGAACGCGAATTTGTAGGCGATGAAACCGTACAGGGGGAGGGTGGTATCGTACCGGGACGTGTTTATCTACCCAACAGTTTTACTGGCGGGCCACGTTACATGAAAACCAAATATATGGACGCTATTGCAATTGTAAACCGGCTAGGCACACCATCATTCTTTTTAACAGTAACTTGTAACCCAAAATGGTCAGAAATTCAAAAATCTCTTGCACCAGGCCAAAAACCTTATCCAAGCTTGTGTGCGAGAGTATTTAACTTAAAATTAACACAGTTGTTGAGGGACATACGGTCCGGTACTTGGTTTGGCAAATGCACATACATCATACACGTCATTGAATTTCAAAAGCGTGGTCTGCCACATGCCCACATTTGTTTCCGCGTTGATGGTGGCGGACCAATTCAAAACACCGATATCGATAAATTTGTCAGGGCAGATATACCATCCGCGGACGAAGCCGAAGGTAGATTACGACAGGCAGTTTTAAATCACATGATCCACGGGCCCTGTGGACCTCCTCACAGAACAGACCTACCTTGCTGGGATAATGAAAAAAGTAGATGCTCCAAGTTTTTCCCCAAAAATGCTACAGACGTAACATATACAGACGATAAAGGGTTTGTACGTCTTCGTAGAGATGCCAACAATAGCGGTACTATAAGGTTTCGTAACCGGCCAGTAGAAGTGAGTGATTTGTGGGTAGTACCTTACAACGCTGCCATCCTCCTCAAGTATGACTGTCATGCTAATTTAGAGGTCTCCTCCGCGCATAAAGTTATTAAGTATTTATTTAAATATATAACGAAGGGCAAAGATGAAACGCGCGTAGCTATGGTCACCGGTGATCAAAATGATGAGGTCGAGAATTACGTGACAAAACGGTACATAGGGTCTTGTGACGCGGCGTGGCGGATTTTCGAATTCGACATTACAGCTCGCGAGCCCACTGTCCAACAACTGACGGTTCACCTTGAAGGGGCGCATAACGTAGTTTTTAGAGCGAATGCTGCAAGTGACGCGGCCGACAATTCATGTTCCACGTTGATGCTATATTTCGCGCGTCCGACCGGTCCAGAATTCGACAATCTCACGTATCTAGACTTTTATGAACGGTATATTGTCCACACGCAAAGGCCAAAATCAAATAGGGTGGAAGTTCACCAAATCATGAATAAGTTTATTACTAAACGGCAGCGCGGAGAAAATGTAACGCGTTTGTTTTGGGTTGCACCAAATAGAGGTGAGCAGTTTTACCTGCGTATGCTTTTGGCTTTATACCCGTGTCGGGGATATAACGATTTGCTCAATTTTGGGGGTCCAGATTGTAAAACGTTCCAGGAAGTCGCAAAGAATGTAGGTATTGCCAACGATGAGCAGGAATACCAACGAGCCATACAAGAAGCTGCCACATTTTTTACCGGTCCCCGGTTACGCAGCTTTTTCGTGCTACTGGCCGTTAATGGAGCTCCTGCGGCTCTTTTGTGGGAAACATCGAAAAATCTTATTTGTGAAGATTTCATTGAACGATGCCCCAACGACACCGAAAGAGCTTACAAGTTAGCATTAGTACAAATTGATAGACTTTTGCGAAAACACGGCACCAATCTTGTGGCACAGGGACTCCCGGATGTTCCAGATGACACGACTGAATTAATTCGTGAACAGATGAGTGAATTCAGCACAGTTCAACTCCATGCTTTCGTCGAACGTTGGTTGCCTGTCTTATCGCAAGATCAACGCGAAATATTCGATTACGTTGATCAACTGTTAAAAGACCCAGTCTATCATTCAACGAATAACAATGCGATTTTCGTTGATGGGCCTGCAGGAACAGGAAAGACCCTGTTATTAAACGTGGTCGCGTCTCATGTCCGTGGCTCATTAGGGGGCGTAGTGTTGTGTACCGCAACGTCCGGCATAGCGGCGCAAAATTACGTAGGCGGGACAACAGCACATAGCATGTTTAAATTTCCTTTAGACATTGTGGACGATTTAGGATATTGGAATATTACGAACGGCACTCAGAGAGCGGAGCTTATTTATCATGCGTCAGTAATAATCTACGACGAAGCCCCTATGGCACACAAATATCTCGTGCATTTATTAGATCGCTCTTTACGGGATTTAATGAAGTCTGATAGACTTTTCGGCGGGAAGGTCATTATTTTTGCGGGAGATTTCCGTCAGATCCCACCAGTAGTAACAAACGCTAGAAGTAACGCAGACGTAATTAATTGTTCATTAAAGTCCTCTCATATTTGGCCCCAGTTAAAATGTTTTGCCCTATCAACCGCTCAGCGGAGTAGAGATGACCCGGAATTTTCAGAATTTTTATTAAATATCGGATCTAATAATATTCAGTCAGAACCTATAGATTCAGGCCGCAACATCACCAATTTGATAAATGTCTCTAACGTAAATTATGTCACAGAAGTATATTTTTTTATTGATTCTGTATTCCCAACTGAATGCCTCAATGACCCAGATATCTGTTGTCAGCGAGCGATACTGTGTACACATAATAACGGCGTTAGAGAAATTAATAATATAGTACTAAATAGGGTTTCCGGAGAACTGCTGCATTTCTTTTCAGTCGATAAAACCGTTGCGGACAATGCCGACGAAATATTTTTAGGTACGGATACGTTGAACAAAGCGCAGCCCAAAGGAATACCGGAACATGACCTGCAATTAAAGATAGGTAGCGTTTGCATGGTCATGCGTAATTTAAGTTTTTCGGATCGTTTAGTGAACGGCACTAAAGTAATAGTAGTAGCTGCGTCTCCCCGTCTAATAACTGTGCGGAAACCTAATGAACATGAGTTATATTTTATTCCGCGAATTTCATTTAAAGCGCCTATCGCTACGAATAGCCCCATAGAAATGTTACGTCGTCAGTTTCCGTTGCAAGTTTGCTACGCCATGACTATACACAAGAGTCAAGGACAGACTATCAACCGTGTGGGAGTTGATCTTAGGTCGGACGTATTCAGCCACGGACAACTTTATGTCGCGCTAGGTCGTGTACGGAATCGAAACGATCTAACTATTCTTATTAACCGTGATCGTGTCGTTAATAATCACCCGTACGTTTACAATGTAGTATTCCCTGAGTTATTAGGTAGAATGTAATTAAGCGACTTCTCTCACCTCTATTTGGCGGGTAGTTAAATCAATTTTGTTCGTGAAATTATTATTATGTAAATAAAATCAATTTAAATCATGGTTGCATATTGTCTTTTTGACCCGTTTATTTATTGCTTTAGATTAAGATGTAAATCATGCCAAATATTTTTACACTCTACAAATACACTGCTCAATTATTTAAATTTATGCGGGCTTTTTTTTACAACGCTATGTAGGTATATAATTTGCACCCTTATTCCAACACCGTCAACATTTAGTAACTTTTGGTATAGTGACGATTTGGATTCGACGCGGAATCTAAATATTTTTATATTGCAGTAACTCATAAATTTTATTGAAAATTTTGTATAATGACGGTATTGGAATATGGGTGCGAATTATATATTTTTTATTGATATTCTGTAAATAATAATATGTACACATACTTACCTACATTGAATGTACATTTTGTTTAAATTACTGCAGGGTGCTAATTTGAGTATAATTGGCTATACTAAAGCTCTCGGTGAAGAAATTTTCATAATCCATTTTTTGAATCATTGCACTTCTCGATATGGTAATGATTGCAATCATCGATTGACGATGTTCGGTATGCATGAACTTCGGAGACCCAATTTCCCTGTTGGGCCAGTCTGTGCAAGTGCTAATAGTCATTCATGACGATGAATCATAGTTCAGTGTCGGGTGTATCTGAGGATCGTGTGAGTTGGTTTTGATTCGTTGAGCTGTTCTGGGCCATCATTGTCAGAGACGCAAAGGTGTCGATACTGGGGTGCATAGGTCAAATGCATTTATTCACAGATATGGGCAGAGACGGGAGCGTGTGTTGGCTCACAATTGTTTGTGGTCATCGCAACGGCCGGCCAAGGGGCGGTGCCGGCATACCTACACCTGACGGTATCATGTACACCTACTATCTTCTGGGAACTTCGTGCACGAGTGTCCTGCGCTGAACAGGCGGTGGCGTGGCCCAGGCACCCACCTCGCTAGCGGGTGGCGCGTGGTGTAGCTCAGGGGGGCTTGGCGTGTAATCGAGCGTCTATATACGCCAGTGTCTGTCCCTTAAACTGTCTAATCTACTATAAATATGATATAGTATTTTTCAGGTAATTTATTTGTATAGTTACATACATATATCATGTCGCTTCATGTTATTTTTAGTGCATTACTTCTTTGGCGAAACTTACATCTAACTGGAAGACATACTATCATTACCTTAGTTTGTCGGTTTCGTAACCGGAATGGCAATTCTGTCTGTACATAATTATTTCACTACACAACTACTATATTCCACAGTTATCAAAACAACATTTAAAAAGTATATAGGAACGTACTTATTTTGTTTCGCTCAAGTTCTGACCAGAGTATTGAGATTGAGATAATCCTTGGTAGGTGTCTACCTCCAGTGGACGTGTATTAGATAACATGTCAATATTGTAAATTAATTATTATTATTATACTTAAGACTGTTTTAACTTATTAATATAATCATATAGTCATTCGGGGAAAAATCGCATCACCGGTGCACGTAACTATGAGTATCAATCCAACTATAGCCTCCTGTTATATCAGATGTCTTTTAATTTTCTTTTAGTAGCAAAATTATAAATGACTCTTTCTGATACTTTCTATGACCTCCGTCATCCATCCTTTTAAAAATAAAACACACATACAAGACTTATGACGATAACGCGTCGCAGACAAGCGCGCCCTTTCGATTAATTTCCTTACAAAATGTATAGAAGCGTCGTGTCTTCTCACCCCGTTCGCGTTCGCGCCCCGTTCTTTCTGTTTGCGTTGACTCGCAATACTTCTATTCATTTTGTATGAAAAATAACCGAAATGCCGCGCCGTTCGCGACGTGTCCTCGTCTAACATATTTCAATAGGTATTGCGACTTAAATGACTCAGATGTCTTTTAACTTTCTTTAAATAGCAAAGTTATAAATGACTCTTTCTGAGTACATTTCAAGTCACAGTTTTTTTCGATAAACCACCGTTCATGCCTTTAAATTTCTCCAATGTCTCAACTTTCACTTAGTACTTATGCCATAAGCACTATTATTTTAAAATAAATTTGTAAAAAGTTTTCGGGAATTTCAATTTATCACTAAGAAGGTGAGACTCGAGAAGCTCGCGCGGCACTATCACAACTTCCAGAAGACCGTACTGCTAATTCTGCGCCTGCAGTGTCGCCATACAAAAGAAGAAAAGATGGATGCCGAGCCCGCCAGAATGCCTTACTCTTCTCAGGCATTAAAGGATGATGGTGAAGATCCATCCACGTTGAACCATAACATGATGGTCTCCAACTTTGATACAACATCCACTGCGTGAAGCTTGTTGTACGACACACATTCCACACGACCAATTTCGGAAATTTAAAGTCAAGCCATCATCAGTCATCATCAGGATGTTCATGACCTAGCCCAGGCAGCGCATCTTCCCTTCACACCCCTGACTCTTCAAGATCAGCAGTTTCTGGCGCATTCCTGTTGAAGTTGACACTGAGGCAGTACTGGATGAGAACCCCACAGTCACTACAAGGGCCGAGGTGGCAACCTAGGCTCACATGACCAAACCGACGACCAACCAGTACAAGGACACTTCAACCAGCAGTCACACTGAAGTTTCGGCGCCAGCACCAGAAGCAAGGCGGCAGGCTCGGCGGCATCCGAAGGCATCAATCATCGGTCGTGATATTAGCTATTGGGTCTCACCAAATCTGGCATAAAATTCTTCGGGATGGTTTCACTGATTTTATTTTAAGTACTAATTAACGGTAGTGATTCTTAACAGAAACTAAGTTGCTCACATGGCAGTATAGGTATAGGTAATGGTAGTAGATTTTTTTCACGACATTCTTAAACTTATTTGGAATGACCCCTTAGGTTTGTATACAACTTTTGCAATCTATTTAAGTAAAATATGTTTTGTTTATGGTATGGTCATGTAGGTTGGTACAATTTTATGTAAATAATGGTTTGTCTACAAAAAAATATAAAAAAACATAAAAAGAACAAAAATATACTGGCATAAAAAAGATAAAAAAAGAAAAAAAAACTGTGAAAAACATAAAAAGACAAAAAAAATGAAATACGAAATAATAAAAAAATACATAAAAAGGCAAATCATTATTAGAACATTATATAGGTACTTAACTATCGAAATAGGCATACCATAATACATTATTATTATCATCTCATCTTTCTTTTTCGTAGGTAACTTGTAAAATTAATCCTTACTTTAATTAGTCTGAAATTATTATCTATGCCATCGCGCGATTGAGTGGCTCGGCCGAAAATATGAAAATAGAACAAAGTATTATTATTGTGTAGATACTAAAAATTTATACACGTTCGCTGTGTAAGTAGGCACCTCCCAAGAAGCGGACCTCATTTGACCTCAACTGTTCAGTGCTGCGATCACAATTTTGACACTTCTCGATGTTGAATACGCGATTCACCCTCTTTATTATTTTTAACTCTAAAACCCTATTTCGCCCCTTCAGTCTTTCAAGATAATCAAGATACTGGATTTAATAATAATGATACACGATACATTTAATAACCTTAAAATGTAGTACTTATGTAGTGAACGATAGTATGTCATCCAGTTTTATGTAGTTTAATTAATGAACTTTAAATCATCAATTTAAAGCGGTGGTAGCTCACTCGGGTAAGCGCCCGCTTCCACTGTTGAGTTCTTTTAACTTAAGTACAATGTATACCATCGCTCTTACGATGAAGGAAAACATCGTGAGGAAACCTGCATATCTAGATTTAGCACATCTAGATATGTGAACCCACCAACCCGCAGTGGACCAACATAGTGGTAAATGGTCCAAGCTTAGGAAGGCAGTTTAGACCTTGGGGATATGCACAAGGGTTCTATCTCGAGAGAGCCAGGTGCAGGTACTTACACGACAAAGAATAAAATAGAATGATCAATTTACATTATATTAGCATTTCCCGCAAGCTTCCCTTCTTCTAAAAGATATTCCCGTGGAAATTCTGCGAAAAAAATAAGCCTGTATGTTCTGATGATATTTCATGATATGCTTTGAGTTTTATCAAAACCGTTTAGTTTTGGCTTAAAGTTGTATAATAAACCATACAGCTTACTAACAACTTTCACGGAATATTTATCGTTATTTCACACTAAATGTTTTTTCTAAAACTCCCGTTCCCGTAGGAATTTCCTGTTGTAACTTTAAATTTACTAAGATACCTACCTACAATCTACATGCCAAATTTCAAGCTTCTAGCGTAAACGGTTTAGATTTTTCTTAAAAAAAATCGGGAATACCTTTTTTTAGTGCACCTCCACCTCCACGGTACCTAAGCTACGTTTGTTCGAAATTCCAAAACCCTACTATTAAAACTTTAGAAATTTCATACAAACTTTGACACCCCTTTTTACCCCCGCTTTTTTATTTTTGCGAAATAGGGATTGATTTTCGCAAAATCCCGTTTTAGTCAGCACCTAAATCCTAAAAGGAACCCCATGCAGTTTCTGAGATTTTTTAATGAGTCAGTGTATACGTGACAAATATGTGTGATGTACAAATAAATTACCTGAGTTATTGAAAAATACTATATCATATTTATAGTAGATTAGACAGTTTAAGGGACAGACACTGGCGTATATAGACGCTCGGTTACACGGCAAGCCCCCCTGAGCTACACCACGCGCCACCCGCTAGCGTGGTGGGTGCCTGGGCCACGCCACCGCCTGTTCAGCGCAGGATACTCGTGCACGAAGTTCCCAGAAGATAGTAGGTGTACATGATACCGTCTGGTGTAGGTATGCCGGCACCGCCTCTTGGCCGGCCGTTGCGATGAACACAAACAATTGTGAAAAAACCACGACCCCGCCATTGCCCATATCCGAGGATATTTGTGTTTGACCTGTGCGTCACAGTGTTGGCACCATTGTGGCTCCGATAAAGGTGGACCTAGAATCAGTTCTTCGATCAAATACTGACTACACGGTTCAAGGGTGCTCCCGATATCTGTTCTATCGATCCATTTTCATGCTTGGCTGTTGGTGCTTCCACTCATTGGCACAACCGGGAAATGGTCTTCGGTTTTCTTGTATACTGTTACGTCATTAATCATTATTGCATTCGTTCTCATATCAGGAACGGCAATAGTATTCAGAAAATGGTTGTGTTAATTTCTTCTACCGATCGAGCTGCTTGTATACCCAATTAAACTTAATGACGTCCCCAGTCAGTACATTTAAATAAAATGTACGTTCACAAACACTCACTACATACTTACACAAATATTTTATTATTGCTTTTAAAATTTAATTCGTAATTTTGCTAATCTTTATTAGACTGTAATATAGTAAAAAAGCTTTATATGCCTTATTTATCATCAAGACACACACGTATTTTTATTATAATCATGTACTATTATTTATTAAATTTGTTAATACAAATTATGTAGCTTTATAATTGAAAAAAGATGACTCTGGAGTTTCTTGCCCCCGTTCTTCTCCGTAAAGAACGATTTGCACTTAAATAAGTTGGAGCGAGTTTAGTTGTTTGACAGTTTAAATTATAAGTAGTTCATAGAAATTACGCTACTGTACTTGTTAAAATGTAAATCGGGCTTTAGTAGAAGGGTCCTTTCCGAACGGGGAGTACATTATTTACTATGGCATAGAATAGTAAGTAGAAGTAGTTAGATGGGAGGATTTTGTCCTACGTCCGCAGGCAAGACCACTGAAACCTGACATAGAGCCTTTAATTATTCATGGTCATTAGTGCTGGTTGGTACCAATAAAGACTATTCGATTAAGAAATTTGAGTACACCTAAAGTCAGTTTTTTAATCTCAGATACTAAATTAACTGATTCTGAACGGTTCATCAACAGTCGATTGTCCCGCGATTAAGTGACGTATCGTTCTATTTGAGGAAGAAACATATTTGCTTACGCATACAGGACTTAGCAATCAATTATTAAATAATTACAAATAAAATCATTATTTCATTTCCAAGTCCTATATTTTTAAACAAATGTTTCTTTATCTCAGAACATAGTATTATTATTAATTATGTATAGGTATAACTAACTACAATCTATGTCAGACTTCAGTTACCCTGCACGTTCCTTCCGGGTGGTGCTAAAGGACTTATAAAATTAAATATGTAATGTGTTTTCGTGTTAAAAAAAATAGTACCTATTGCCAGTACTTTATATATCTCATATGAAGTTAATACTTTTCAGAAAGCTGATTCTCAAATACGCGTCGAAAAACAAAAACCAGTTGGGCTAAATCTTCAAAGAACCAAAATTAAGAAAACACGAAATAATATTTTTCAGGTGTGTAACTATTTCGTTATTGTATCAAATCCTTTACCTTAGAATATTCAGACACAAAATAATTAATATGTATAATGTCTTAGTTAGGTAATCGATCATTAATGAAAACTATATTACAAATGTACTTACCCCTCTAAGTACTCCATAGGGATAAAGTTAGCTAGCCCCTTCTATGACAGCATTACACCTTCATAAATAATTACTAAAAAACAACCAATTGCCACTCGGACTCGCGCACTAAGGGTTCCATACCATTACCTATTAAATAGTTGTTGTGACCCATAGACTATTCTAAACAACGACGAAGGGTAATCCCTTTCGGCTTTTAAAACATCTGGTAGAGTTTACATTGTAATTATGTAATTTATTTATTGATGATAACGAAACTTTTTTTTAATTTTCAGACCAAAGAGTTACTGTAACGCCCCCCACATCGCATAGCCGCCAAAAGTGCATTCCTGCAGCGTGCATCGCCTCAACCTGAATGATGAAGAATCTTCTAAAACCACGAGCAATGTAAGTTCCAGTGAGAAAAGCACAAAATTACTCCTAAACGGAAAAATCATAATGGGGCATCATGATATTGCCAACTAAAAACATAAATATTTGGTTAAAATCTTTTTATGTGTCAAAATCCTATGATAGTAGACTGACAGTAAGCTTATTATGGACCAACTGCACTTAAGGAAACCTGTCCGATGTCTTTCCAATTTACATTACTGTCACTTTCTTAAACACAAAATATAAAATAATCTTCACAACTACTTATAATTATTAAGTATATACAGGTATTGAAAAAACGGTACTGTAAGACGAAAATGGGCATCCCTTTCGGCTTTTAAAACATCTGGTATAGTTTACATTGTAATTATGTAATTTATTTATTGATGATAACGAAGCTTCTTTTCAATTTTCAGACCAGAGAGTTACTGTAACGCCCCCCACAGCGCATAGCCGCCAAAAGTGCATTCCTGCGCAGCGTGCATCGCCTCAACCTGAATGATGAAGAATCTTCTAAAGCCACTGACGGACAATGTAAGTTCCAGTGAGAAAAGCACAAAATTCCTCCTGAACGGAAAAATCATAATAGGGCATCATGATATTACCAACTAAAAACATAAATATTTGGTTAAAATATTTTTATGTGTCAAAATCCTATGATAGTAACTGGCAGTAAGCTTATTATGGACCAACTGCACTTAAGGAAACCTCTCCGATGTCTTTCCAATTTACATTACTGTTACTTTCTTAAACACAAAATATAAATTCTACACAACTATAATTATTAAGTATATACAGGTATTGAAAAATAGTACTGTAAGACGAAAATAGGTAATCATATTAAAACTTGTTAGACGTAATTTATTTTTAGTCTTAATCAATGTCATATAGTAAGTTTTTCCTATAAATATAAAATAAAAATCATTCTGACCCTCTCTGTAGGCCATTTTCGGGTTTTTATGCCATATTTTCATTACAAGTATCTTCGATTCATTATAATGTACTCAAAGATTTATATTGTGGTACCAAATACCTGAAAAAATACTTCCTAATTGTGCTATTTATATTTGCAATTCTATTAATGCTGATAACCGGTTACACCTAAGTACAGCATAGCTCATTCGTTTTTCCACTGTGGTAGAAACTCGTATAATATTATCAAGTTATTCTCACAGTTAGATAGTTATATTATTTTCCTATTGAATTTGAATTGTAGATTAAAGAATTTATTTTATTTTCAGGTAAACTCATGAAATATCACACCTACAACAAGTTAGAAAAGCATAATGAAGCACAATCCAGAAAAAAGTTAAAATGTCTAATAAATAACTATTTAATGCTCAAAAAAATTGTTTTCCTTGTATAAATATATAACATGGATCTACTCAGAGTTGCTCAATCATTCGTTAGCTTATGAAAAGTTATAAAGAACAACAATCTTAAATCCATACCTACTCGAAGAAGAATTACTTTAAAAAACTAATGAATGATTAAGCGACTCGACGTAGAGAAGAAATAGGATAGGGGCAACCTGGTGTTAAGTAAAATTATATACTTATTGTTATAATACAGCATATTATATACAGCTATATCGCAAAAAGGGTATACTAAGCCGAAAGGAAACTTGTTGGTCAGGTGACTTTTTACTACAGGTGTTGCAAAAAGGGTATGTATACTAAGCCGAAAGAGGGTGACTCAGGGGGCTATTCTGAACAACTTTTATTCTACGAGTTTTGGAAATTCACCCAATTAGGCTTACCCTTTAGGGAACAAATAATTTTTTCGTAAATTTTCAAAACTTTTAGAACTAAACTTGTTTAGAATGACCTCCTGAGTCACCCTGAGTTTCGGCTTAGTATATCCTTTTTGCAACACCCCTACATACCTATATATGTAGCTACACATTTACAATCAAACAAAATGATTATCGTAGCAAATATACTTATAAATCCGATACTTATGGTAAAGTCTATACCCGTTTTAATACTGAAAAAGTTCATTCCTAATAAATTTTGAAAACGAAATCAGACTGACGATAGGCCCTTATACCACTTTCACTCTGCTTAATGTTCCAATGCATTATGCAACACTCACGTGATACCAATAATCACAATGCACACTCTTTTTTTATGCAAAACAAAACTTCAAAAAGATTCGCTACGGCATGTTCAAGTCAATACCCATATCACACCAAATCCATACTAAAACCGTAAGTACCACACCTGAAACCAATTATCAGTACCCCTGTCATAACGAAAATCGAACTGAAAACAGTTTCTAAAACAATACCAAACGCATGAAAGATTTGCTACGGTATGGTCAAGTCAATACCCTGCTGAAACCGAAATTCATACTGAAAACTGTATCTCACCTGAAACAAAATCATCGTACCCCTTTAATGAAGAAATTCATAGTAAAAACAGTTTTTAACCCACCAGTGGTGACGTGAATTTGACTTACATCGTTGGTGACGCCGGTCTCACGCACCGGGATTTTCAAACTTATTTTTTTTACTTAATTAACTACACATGCTACTTAAAATTAGTTTAATTTTAAAGATAAGTATTTGTTTGATCATAAAACAAAGCATTATCATAAATCACGGCTCGTTTATTAGTCCTTTTACCATGGTACTTAGAACACTTAATATTTACATAATTTTTCACCTATCATCTTAAAAATTAAAGAATACAACAATGATATAATTTTTTATAACTAAGTCCACCTTTTATAGTTTTATAACACTACGAACTTCATAAGAAAAAACAAAAATTTATATACTTCTACCAAAATAATAATAATAATAATACACTAAAAGTCATTGTTTCTCCACAGCCAAACAGTCTCTGCAAGACGGCACTTACATGGTCGTAACACATATATTTCTTACATTTTGTGACAAATATATTAATTTTTTCTGTTATTTTCGCTATCCACATTCATAACATTGACAATTTTTTGAAGGTCCAGCTATCTCCGTCGTCATTTTCAAGGACATGCTGAAACTAGCTGATATTAATGTAAAAACTTATTGAAATCTATTAAGTACTTATATTTGTATAAATACCTACAACTATCTATTAAAAATAGTTCAATCATGAAATTTACAATCACAAAACAAAAATACAGTCAAGAAAAATAAAAAAAATTATGAAAAATTTAAAAAAACATCTTTAAATTTGACTTACATAGTCGGTGACCCCGGTCTCACGCACCGGGTTGGCGCCAAAACTTCTAAACCTGCGCAGGAGTCACCGTCGCGGGGTGGACTGACGATGGGGGATGGGAAATGAGGCAGCTACCCGAAATCACAACAAAAATCGATGGCTAGTGAGAAAGTTATTCGACTTTTTCGAACCACCCGGTCTCACAGACATATGCGTCACCACTGGCGGGTTAAGGCATAACAAAACGCAAGAAAGATTTGCTACGATATGTTCAAGTCAATACCCTGCTGAATCCAAAATTGAAAATGAAAACAATCCCACCTAAACCAATAGCATCAAAGCCCCGCGCGGCTGCTTGCAGCCCGCGCCACAACGCGACCTCTAGTTATTATTATAATATATATAGCTGGATTACCACTGACTGACTGACTGACATGATTGTTCTCCGACGAAGACCCGTACTAATGACATTTGACCATTTTTATTACTTTCGACTGGCAACCCTGCGCGATAGGCGAGATTATATTTTTTCGGATTTTTATACGTCGACCCAACTTGAGGTGAATTGATCTCCCAGAAGGGAGGCAGGTGGGGTGATGATTTTTTTTTGACACGGTCTGTTGTATGGTGCAGTTTATGGAAAAATTCCGAAAAGTTGAAAAAACAAAATGGCGGACTGCTTTGGCGGCCATTTTGTAAAAGTGACTTTTTTTCACGATTTTTGATTGGTTTTTTCACATGTTTAGAGTGGTTGGGGAGATTTGTCTTGTATGGCGCATTTGTGTAGTTTGTTGGGTAGACTATACCAGGTAAATAAAAATTCCCCATTTTTAGGGTAAATTTTGAGATTTTTCCCAAAAACATAAAAAATAGAAATAACCGTTTCGGATTTTAAAAAATGATGCAGTTTAGTCAGAAAGGCTCATACTAATGACATTTGACTATTTTTATCACTTTCGGCTGGCAACCCTGAGAAATACGGGAGATTATATTTTTGAAAAAGTTCGACGTCGATTCAAGTTGAGGTGAATTGATCTCCCAGAAGGGGAGGAGGTGGGGTGATGTTTTTCTTTGTACATGGTTCGATATATGGTGAAATTCATGGGAAAATTCCGAAAACTGCAAAAATCAAAATGGCGGATGAAGTGGCAGCCATTTTGTAAAAGAGAAATTTTACATGTTTTAAGGCTATTTCACCTGTATTGAGTGGTCTGACAGTTTTGACTTGTATAGCGCGTTTGTGTAGGTGAATGCATTTAGTTATCTTATGAAATAAAAACTCCCCATTTTTAGGGAAAAAAACAAAATTTCCCTAAAAACATGGGAAATTTTACATAAATATGCAATTGTATCGTTTTGTGATAGTCTGAAGGAATTCAAATCTATGGCGCGTTTGTGTAGTTAAATGCATAGATTTTTAATTCATAATAAAAACTCCCCACTTATAGGGAAAAAAAACAAAATTTCCCTAAAAACAAGGGAAAATTTACATAAATATGCAATTTTGTCGTTTTGTGATGGTCTGAGGAGATTCAAATGTATGGCGCGTTTGTGTAGTAAAATGCATAGATTTTCAATTAATAATAAAAACTCCCCACTTATGGGGAAAAAATCAAAATTTCCCTAAAAACGTATAAAAAATTACCAACATTAGCAATTTCACCCCGTTGAAGTGGTCAGCCAGATTGATGGTATATGGCGCATTTGTGTAGATAAATACAAACAATAATTATTTAAAATAAAAACTCCCCACTTGTAGGGAAAAAAATCAAAATTTCCCTAATATAATGGGAAATTTAACATAAATATGCAATTGTATCCCTTTGAGATGGTCTGAGGGGTTTCAAATGTATAGCGCGTTTGTGCAGTTGAATGCATAGAAATTTAATTTAAAATATAAACTTCCCACTTTTAGGGAAAAAATCAAATTTTCCCTAATATAATGGGAAATTTAACATAAATATGCAATTGTATCCCTTTGAGATGGTCTGAGGGGTTTCGAATGTATAGCGCGTTTGTGCAGTTGAATGCATAGAATTGTAATTTAAAATAAAAACTTCCCACTTTTAGGGAAAAAATCAAATTTTCCCTAAAAACGTAGAAAAAATTACCAACATTAGCAATATCACCCTTTTGAAGTGGTCAGACAGATTTATGGTATATAGCGCATCTGTGTAGATAAATACAAAGAATTACTATTTAAAATAAAAACTCCCCACTTTTAGGGGAAAAAATATTTTTCCCTTAAAACATACAAAATGTAAATCTACTTTACCACAGTTTAAGTGCCGAGCGCAGCGAGGCCTTAGTCCTTCTACAAGCTATACCAAAATTAAACCAGCCGAGCGCAGAGAGGCATCCGACATGTAACCCTGCCATAAAGAAAAGAAATCCGAGCGAAGCGAGGCATTACGTATCATAATTATTAATATCAATAAAGAAAAACTACGGGAAAAGTCCCGTTTAAGAAGTGGAAAGCCGAGCCAAGCGAGGCAAAACAACCTAAACCATCAATCCAAAACCTAGAGAGCCGAGCGGAGCGAGGCTATACTACTGAAATCAACATCCGAAAACCTGAAGAGCCGAGCGAAGCGAGGCAAAACAACCGAAACTACCATTCCGAGACCTGGAGAGGAGCCGAGCGAAGCGAGGCTAAACTACTTTAATCACCAACTGCCTGTTTAACTGGAGAGCCGAGCGCAGCGAGGCAAAACAATCAAAACCATCATACCTTAAACTTTGGAGAGCCGAGCGCAGCGAGGCTAAACATTTCAAAACATCATACCACAACCACTGAAGAGCCGAGCGCAGCGAGGCAATACAACTTAAGTAATATAACCTAACCGTAAAAGAGGAGCCGAGCGAAGCGAGGCAAAACAATGCGAACCACCATACTTCAAACCCTGGAGAGCCGAGCGAAGCGAGGCAACACTACTCAAACCCTCGTCAACACAACTATATAACCTGAGGGCCGATTGTGGATAAGAAATAACTTGAATGAATAAAATGAAAGCCAAAGTGTAAGTTTGGGCGCGTCTATAGTTCCATACGTGTGCAACCATATAGTGTATTAAATTTAAGTAAAGCATAGTTCTATAATGTTAAAAAACGCACTTTATTTTACTTACTTAAACAGCAAACCCACATAAGAAATTAATGTATCAAAAAAAGCCTGTAAATTTCGTTGCTATGAAAAAGTTTCTCTTCAGGACAAAGTAAACTTATTATCGAGAAGCTAGAAAAATGCGCGAATAGAGGTGAGTCCGATTTTTAATGAGGTGTTAAAGAACCCAATATTTGTACACAAAACTATGTCGGCTTGATAAGTTAACGAAAGTAAGTAAGAAAAGTTTACGAAACCATAAAATGACCATATAGGATCAGTTTCTTTACCGTATTTGTGCGAAGACTATCCGTAATTCACAATGAAAAAGGTTTTCAAGGCAAATATTAACATTCCTGTGGAGTTTTTTCTTAAATATAAACCCTAATGCCAGAAATATCCGTTGTATTATGGCAAAGTCAATACCCATCTGTTACCAAATTTCATACTGAAATCATTTTTCAGCTACGTTAAATGCTTCCCTATCTACATTATACCTATATTAATACTGAAATTAGATTTCCAGAGAAAATTTAACCCAATGAAAATGGTCAAGTTATCTCACCAAAATTCATACTGAGAACCGTAGCCCACCTAAAACAAAATTATCAGTACCCTGTCATAACGAAAAGAACGATCGAACTGAAAACAGTTTTTAAAGCAATACAAAACGGATGAATGATTTGCTACGATATGGTCATGGTCAAGTCAAAGCCCTGCTGAAACCGAAATTCATACTGAAAACAGTATCTCACCTGAAACAAAATCATCAGTACCCCTTTTATAATGAAATTCATACTGAAAACAGTTTTTAAGGCGTAACAAAACGCAAGAAAGATTTGCTACGATATGTTGAAGTCAATACCCTGCTGAAACCGAAATTCATACTGCAAACTGTTTCCCACGTCAAACAAAATCGTCAGTAACCCTATAATTAAAAAAATCATAGTGAACACAGTTTTTAAGGCATAACAAAACGCAAGAAGGATTTGCTACGGTATGTTCAAGTCAATATCCTGCTGAAACCGAAATTCATACTGAAAACTGTACCCCCCCCTGAAACAAAATCATCAGTACCCCTTTTATAACGAAATTCTTACTGAACACAGTTTTTAATCCAAAACCAAATACGCCAAAGACTTGCTGCGGTTTTTTTTTAATCAATACCCTGCTGTAACCGAACCAAAAGCATCAAAGCACCGCGCGGCTGCTTGCAGCCCGCGCCACAACGCAACCTCTAGTTATTATAATATATAAAGCTGGATTACCACTGACTGACTGACTGACATGATTGTTCTCCCAGAAGGAGCCATTTTTTGATATGAAAATGTTTTAGGGAAATGTACAGGGTGCTCGGGTGAGTAGAGAAAAACCTCGACTTTTTTAAAAAAGTTGTAAAAAAAAAAAATTTTTTTTGTTCCTCCATTTTGGTGACCATACATTTTTTTATATTTCGAGGGTGTATTAAGAATGTCTGACAGATTATAAAAAAAATATAAAAAAATAAAAAAACAAAATGGCGGCCGAGTTGCAGTGAAGCAAAGTTTAGGGCGTGTCAGACCCGACTTGAGGTGAATTGATCTCCCGGAAGGGGGGGAGGTGGGGGGATGGTGTTTTTTGTAAACGGTGGGGAACATGATGAAATTTAGGGGAAAATTCCAAAAAATTGTTTTTTTTTTACTGCAGGGGGAGGGGAGATTTTTTTATAAAAACGTGTTTTTTCGGGGATTTTCAAAGCATTTTTTTATTGTGTTGGGGGCATTTGACAAGTTTGACTTGTATGGAGCGGTTATGCAGTTTGACAAGTAAAGTTGCCATGCGAAAGAATTTTCCCCATTTTTAGGGTAAATTTCAAGATTTTTCCCAAAAACATGAAAAGTAGAAATAGCCAGTTTTAATTTTAAAATTTGATGCAGTTTTGTCGGAAAGACCCGTACTAATGACATTTGACCATTTTTATTACTTTCGACTGGCAACCCTGCGCGATAGGCGAGATTATATTTTTTCGGATTTTTATACGTCGACCCAACTTGAGGTGAATTGATCTCCCAGAAGGGAGGCAGGTGGGGTGATGATTTTTTTTTGACACGGTCTGTTGTATGGTGCAGTTTATGGAAAAATTCCGAAAAGTTGAAAAAACAAAATGGCGGACTGCTTTGGCGGCCATTTTGTAAAAGTGACTTTTTTTCACGATTTTTGATTGGTTTTTTCACATGTTTAGAGTGGTTGGGGAGATTTGTCTTGTATGGCGCATTTGTGTAGTTTGTTGGGTAGACTATACCAGGTAAATAAAAATTCCCCATTTTTAGGGTAAATTTTGAGATTTTTCCCAAAAACATAAAAAATAGAAATAACCGTTTCGGATTTTAAAAAATGATGCAGTTTAGTCAGAAAGGCTCATACTAATGACATTTGACTATTTTTATCACTTTCGGCTGGCAACCCTGAGAAATACGGGAGATTATATTTTTGAAAAAGTTCGACGTCGATTCAAGTTGAGGTGAATTGATCTCCCAGAAGGGGAGGAGGTGGGGTGATGTTTTTCTTTGTACATGGTTCGATATATGGTGAAATTCATGGGAAAATTCCGAAAACTGCAAAAATCAAAATGGCGGATGAAGTGGCAGCCATTTTGTAAAAGAGAAATTTTACATGTTTTAAGGCTATTTCACCTGTATTGAGTGGTCTGACAGTTTTGACTTGTATAGCGCGTTTGTGTAGGTGAATGCATTTAGTTATCTTATGAAATAAAAACTCCCCATTTTTAGGGAAAAAAACAAAATTTCCCTAAAAACATGGGAAATTTTACATAAATATGCAATTGTATCGTTTTGTGATAGTCTGAAGGAATTCAAATCTATGGCGCGTTTGTGTAGTTAAATGCATAGATTTTTAATTCATAATAAAAACTCCCCACTTATAGGGAAAAAAAACAAAATTTCCCTAAAAACAAGGGAAAATTTACATAAATATGCAATTTTGTCGTTTTGTGATGGTCTGAGGAGATTCAAATGTATGGCGCGTTTGTGTAGTAAAATGCATAGATTTTCAATTAATAATAAAAACTCCCCACTTATGGGGAAAAAATCAAAATTTCCCTAAAAACGTATAAAAAATTACCAACATTAGCAATTTCACCCCGTTGAAGTGGTCAGCCAGATTGATGGTATATGGCGCATTTGTGTAGATAAATACAAACAATAATTATTTAAAATAAAAACTCCCCACTTGTAGGGAAAAAAATCAAAATTTCCCTAATATAATGGGAAATTTAACATAAATATGCAATTGTATCCCTTTGAGATGGTCTGAGGGGTTTCAAATGTATAGCGCGTTTGTGCAGTTGAATGCATAGAAATTTAATTTAAAATATAAACTTCCCACTTTTAGGGAAAAAATCAAATTTTCCCTAATATAATGGGAAATTTAACATAAATATGCAATTGTATCCCTTTGAGATGGTCTGAGGGGTTTCGAATGTATAGCGCGTTTGTGCAGTTGAATGCATAGAATTGTAATTTAAAATAAAAACTTCCCACTTTTAGGGAAAAAATCAAATTTTCCCTAAAAACGTAGAAAAAATTACCAACATTAGCAATATCACCCTTTTGAAGTGGTCAGACAGATTTATGGTATATAGCGCATCTGTGTAGATAAATACAAAGAATTACTATTTAAAATAAAAACTCCCCACTTTTAGGGGAAAAAATATTTTTCCCTTAAAACATACAAAATGTAAATCTACTTTACCACAGTTTAAGTGCCGAGCGCAGCGAGGCCTTAGTCCTTCTACAAGCTATACCAAAATTAAACCAGCCGAGCGCAGAGAGGCATCCGACATGTAACCCTGCCATAAAGAAAAGAAATCCGAGCGAAGCGAGGCATTACGTATCATAATTATTAATATCAATAAAGAAAAACTACGGGAAAAGTCCCGTTTAAGAAGTGGAAAGCCGAGCCAAGCGAGGCAAAACAACCTAAACCATCAATCCAAAACCTAGAGAGCCGAGCGGAGCGAGGCTATACTACTGAAATCAACATCCGAAAACCTGAAGAGCCGAGCGAAGCGAGGCAAAACAACCGAAACTACCATTCCGAGACCTGGAGAGGAGCCGAGCGAAGCGAGGCTAAACTACTTTAATCACCAACTGCCTGTTTAACTGGAGAGCCGAGCGCAGCGAGGCAAAACAATCAAAACCATCATACCTTAAACTTTGGAGAGCCGAGCGCAGCGAGGCTAAACATTTCAAAACATCATACCACAACCACTGAAGAGCCGAGCGCAGCGAGGCAATACAACTTAAGTAATATAACCTAACCGTAAAAGAGGAGCCGAGCGAAGCGAGGCAAAACAATGCGAACCACCATACTTCAAACCCTGGAGAGCCGAGCGAAGCGAGGCAACACTACTCAAACCCTCGTCAACACAACTATATAACCTGAGGGCCGATTGTGGATAAGAAATAACTTGAATGAATAAAATGAAAGCCAAAGTGTAAGTTTGGGCGCGTCTATAGTTCCATACGTGTGCAACCATATAGTGTATTAAATTTAAGTAAAGCATAGTTCTATAATGTTAAAAAACGCACTTTATTTTACTTACTTAAACAGCAAACCCACATAAGAAATTAATGTATCAAAAAAAGCCTGTAAATTTCGTTGCTATGAAAAAGTTTCTCTTCAGGACAAAGTAAACTTATTATCGAGAAGCTAGAAAAATGCGCGAATAGAGGTGAGTCCGATTTTTAATGAGGTGTTAAAGAACCCAATATTTGTACACAAAACTATGTCGGCTTGATAAGTTAACGAAAGTAAGTAAGAAAAGTTTACGAAACCATAAAATGACCATATAGGATCAGTTTCTTTACCGTATTTGTGCGAAGACTATCCGTAATTCACAATGAAAAAGGTTTTCAAGGCAAATATTAACATTCCTGTGGAGTTTTTTCTTAAATATAAACCCTAATGCCAGAAATATCCGTTGTATTATGGCAAAGTCAATACCCATCTGTTACCAAATTTCATACTGAAATCATTTTTCAGCTACGTTAAATGCTTCCCTATCTACATTATACCTATATTAATACTGAAATTAGATTTCCAGAGAAAATTTAACCCAATGAAAATGGTCAAGTTATCTCACCAAAATTCATACTGAGAACCGTAGCCCACCTAAAACAAAATTATCAGTACCCTGTCATAACGAAAAGAACGATCGAACTGAAAACAGTTTTTAAAGCAATACAAAACGGATGAATGATTTGCTACGATATGGTCATGGTCAAGTCAAAGCCCTGCTGAAACCGAAATTCATACTGAAAACAGTATCTCACCTGAAACAAAATCATCAGTACCCCTTTTATAATGAAATTCATACTGAAAACAGTTTTTAAGGCGTAACAAAACGCAAGAAAGATTTGCTACGATATGTTGAAGTCAATACCCTGCTGAAACCGAAATTCATACTGCAAACTGTTTCCCACGTCAAACAAAATCGTCAGTAACCCTATAATTAAAAAAATCATAGTGAACACAGTTTTTAAGGCATAACAAAACGCAAGAAGGATTTGCTACGGTATGTTCAAGTCAATATCCTGCTGAAACCGAAATTCATACTGAAAACTGTACCCCCCCCTGAAACAAAATCATCAGTACCCCTTTTATAACGAAATTCATACTGAACACAGTTTTTAATCCAAAACCAAATACGCCAAAGACTTGCTGCGGTTTTTTTTTAATCAATACCCTGCTGTAACCGAACCAAAAGCATCAAAGCACCGCGCGGCTGCTTGCAGCCCGCGCCACAACGCAACCTCTAGTTATAATATATAAAGCTGGATTACCACTGACTGACTGACTGACATGATTGTTCTCCCAGAAGGAGCCATTTTTTGATATGAAAATGTTTTAGGGAAATGTACAGGGTGCTCGGGTGAGTAGAGAAAAACCTCGACTTTTTTAAAAAAGTTGTAAAAAAAAAAAATTTTTTTTGTTCCTCCATTTTGGTGACCATACATTTTTTTATATTTCGAGGGTGTTTTCGGAATGTCTGACAGATTATAAAAAAAATATAAAAAAATAAAAAAACAAAATGGCGGCCGAGTTGCAGTGAAGCAAAGTTTAGGGCGTGTCAGACCCGACTTGAGGTGAATTGATCTCCCGGAAGGGGGGGAGGTGGGGGGATGGTGTTTTTTGTAAACGGTGGGGCACATAATGAAATTTATGAGAAAATTCCAAAAAAAATTTTTTTTCTAATTGCGGGGGGAGGGGAGATTTTTTTATAAAAACGTGTTTTTTCGGGGATTTTCAAAGCATTTTTTTATTGTGTTCGAGGCATTTGACAGGTTTGACTTGTATGGAGCGGTTGTGTAGTTTGACGAGTAGAGTTGCCATGTGAAATAATTTTCCCCATTTTTAGGGTAAATTTCGAGATTTTCCCCAAAAACATGAAAAGTAGAAATGGCCACTTTTGATTTTAAAATTTGATGCAGTTTTGTCGGAAAGACCCGCACTAATGACATTTAACCATTTTAATTACTTTCGACTGGCAACCCTGCGCGATAGGCGAGATTATATTATTTCGGATTTTTTTACCTCGACCCAACTTGAGGTGAATTGATCTCCCAGAAGGGAGGCAGGTGGGGTGATGATTTTTTTTGTACACGGTCTGATGTATGGTGCAGTTTATGGGAAAATTCCGAAAAGTTGAAAAAACAAAATGGCGGACTGCTTTGGCGGCCATTTTGTAAAAGTGACTTTTTTTCACGATTTTTGATTGGTTTTTTCACATGTTTAGAGTGGTTGGGGAGATTTGTCTTGTATGGCGCATTTGTGTAGTTTGTTGGGTAGACTATACCAGTAAAATAAAATTTCCCCATTTTTAGGGAAAATTTTGAGATTTTCCCCAAAAACCTGAAAAATAGAAATAACCGTTTTTGATTTTTAAAAATGATGCAGTTTAGTCAGAAAAGCTCATACTAATGACATTTGACTATTTTTATCACTTTCGGCTGGCAACCCTGAGAAATACGGGAGATTATATTTTTGAAAAAGTTCGACGTCGATTCAAGTTGAGGTGAATTGATCTCCCAGAAGGGGGGGAGGTGGGGTGATGTTTTTCTTTGTAAATGGTTGGATATATGGTGAAATTAATGGGAAAATTCCGAAAACTGCAAAAATCAAAATGGCGGATGAAGTGGTAGCCATTTTGTAAAAGAGAAATTTTACATGTTTTAAGGCTATTTCACCTGTATTGAGTGGTCTGACAGTTTTGACTTGTAGAGCGCGTTTGCGTAGGTGGATGCATTTAGTTTTCTTATGAAATAAAAACTCCCCATTTTTAGGGAAAAAAACAAAATTTCCCTAAAAACATGAGAAATTATACATAAATATGCAATTTTATCGTTTTGTGATGGTCTGAGGAGATTCGAATGTATGGCGCGTTTGTGTAGTTAAATGCATAGATTTTTAATTAATAATAAAAAACTCCCCACTTATAGAAAAAAAAACAAAATTTCCCTAAAAACGTAGAAAAATTACCAACATTAGCAATTTCACCCCGTTGAAGTGGTCGGACAGATTTATGGTATACGGCGTATTTGTGTAGATAAATACAAACAATAATTATTTAAAATAAAAACTCCCCACTTGTAGGAAAAAAATCAAAATTTCCCTAAAAACGTTGAAAAAATTAGCAATTTCACCCCGTTGAAGTGGTCAGACAGATTTATAGTATATGGCGCATTTTTGTATATAAATACAAACAATAATTATTTAAAATAAAAACTCTCCACTTGTAGGGAAAAAATCAAAATTTCCCTAAAAACGTTGAAAAAATTACCTACATTAGCAATTTAACCCCTTTGAAGTGGTCAGACAGATTTGTGGTATATGGCGCATTTGTGTAGATAAATACAAACAATAATTATTAAAATAAAAACTCCCCACTTGTAGGGAAAAAAAACAAAATTTCCCTAAAAACATTGGAAAATTTACATAAATATGCATTTTGTCGTTTTGTGATGGTCTGAGGAGATTCGAATGTATGGCGTGTTTGTGTAGTTAAATGTACACAATTTAAATTTAAAATAAAAACTACCCACTTATGGGGGAAAAAATCAAAATTTCCCTAAAAACGTATAAAAAATTACCAACATTAGCAATTTCACCCCGTTGAAGTGGTCAGACAGATTTATGGTATATGGCGCATTTGTGTAGATAAATACAAACAATAATGATTAAAATAAAAACTCCCCACTTGTAGGGAAAAAAATCAAAATTTCCCTAAAAACGTATAAAAAATTATCAACATTAGCAATTTCACCCCGTTGAAGTGGTCAGACAGATTTATGGTGTATGGCGTATTTGTGTAGATAAATACAAAGAATTATTTTTTTAAATAAAACTCCACACTTTTCGAGTAGAAAATATTTTCCCTAAAAATATACAAAATGTAAATCAACTTTACCACAGTGTAAGTGCCGACTGCCGAGCGCAGCGAGGCCATAGTCCTTCTACAAGCTATACCAAAATAAAACCAGCCGAGCGCAGCGAGGCATCCGACAAGTTAAGTAAACCATAAAGGAAAGAAATCCGAGCGAAGCGAGGCATAACGTATCATAATTATTAATATCAATAAAGAAAAACTACGGGAAAAGTCCAGTTTAAGAAGTGGAAAGCCGAGCGAAGCGAGGCATTACGTATTATAATTATAAATATTAATAAAGAAAAACTTCGGGAAAAGTCCCGTTTATGAAGTGGAAAGCCGAGCGAAGCGAGGCAAAACAACCTAAACCATCAATCCAAAACCTAGAGAGCCGAGCGGAGCGAGGCAAAACTACTGAAACCAACATCCGAAAACCCGAAGAGCCGAGCGAAGCGAGGCTAAAGCACAATAAACAGCAAGTGCCTATGTAACTGCAGAGCCGAGCGAAGCGAGGCAAAACAACCGTGACTACCATTCCGAGACCTGGAGGGGAGCCGAGCGAAGCGAGGCTAATGTACTTTAATCACCAACTACCTGTTTAACTGGAGAGCCGAGCGCAGCGAGGCAAAACATTTCAAAACGTTATACCACAAACACTGAAGAGCCGAGCGCAGCGAGGCAAAACAATGCAAACCACCATACCGCAAACTCTGGAACGCCGAGCGAAGCGAGGCAACACTACTAAAACCCTCGTCAACACAACTACCTATACAGGGTGTTACAAAAAGGGTATACTAAGCCGAAACCTACATATGCAGCATGGTATATCTAAGCCCGAAAAAGAAATCAGAATTTAAAAATTCGCGAAAAATTTTTATCAATTTCCATAGAAACTATGTTGGTCACGTGACTTTTTACTATGGAAAATGACTTTTTAACCTGAGAGCCGATTGTGGCAAAGAAATACCTGGAATGAATAAAAAAGAAAGTCAAAGTGTTGGTTTGGGTGCGTTTATACTCGTAGTTCGAATTATGGATTAAATTGAAGTATTAAAACATAGTTCTGTAAAAAATTGTCTTAAACAGCAAACCTCCATAAGAAATTAATGAATAAAAAAGCCTGTAAATTTCATTGCTATGAAAAAGTTTCTCTTGAGGACAGATTAAACTAATAATCGAGATGCTAGAAAAACGCGCGAATGGAGGTGAGTCAGATTTATGAGGTGTTAAAGAACCCAATATTTGTACATAAAACTATGTCGCCTCAATACTAGGTAAAGTTTACGAAACCAAAAATTGTCCACAAAACAAAGGCAAAAGCTTCAATACCCACATGCTGATATCGAAATTCATAATGAAAATAGTTTTTAAGGCAAACATAAACATTCCTGTGGAGTTTTTTGTAAAGCCTGAAATATCCGTTGAATTATGGGAAAGTCAATTCCGATTTGTTAACAAATTTCATACTGAAATCATTTTTCAGCTACGTTAAATGCTTCCATATAGATGTTATACCTATATTCAGACTGAAATTAGATTTCAAGGGAAAACGAAACCCCTTAAATGTTCGATACGTTAAGGTTAAGTTAATAACCGTATCTTACCAAAATTCATACTGAAAACTTTATCCCACCTGAAACAAAATCATCAGGTACCCCTTTGATAAAGAAATTCATAGTGAAAACAGTTGTAAGGCCTTAGAAAATGCAAGAAAGATTTGCTACGGTATGGTCAAGTCAATACCCTGCTGAAACCGAAATTCATCCTGAAAACTGTATCTCACCTGAAACAAAATCATCGTACCCCTTTAATGAAGAAATTCATAGTAAAAACAGATTTTAAGGCATAACATAACGCAAGAAATATTTGCTACGGTATATTCAAGTCAATACCCTGCTGAAACCGAAATTCATACTAAAAACTGTTTCCCACGTCAAACAAAATCGTCAGTACCCCTTCAATAAAAAAAAAAACATAGTGAACACAGTTTTTAAGGCATAACAAAACGCAAGAAAGATTTGCTACGGTATATTCAAGTCAATACCCTGCTGAAATGGAAATTCAAACTGAAAACAGACACCCACCTAAACCGAAAGCATCAAAGCCCCGCGCGGCTGCTTGCAGCCCGCGCCACAACGCGACCTCTAGTTATAATATATAAAGCTGGATTACCACTCACTCACTGACTGACATGATTGTTCTCCCAGAAGGAGCCATTTTTTGATATAAAAATGTTTTAGGGAAATGTACAGGGTGCTCCGGTGAGTAGAGAAAAACCTCGACTTTTTAAAAAAAGTTGTAAAAAAAAAAAATTTTTTTTGTTCCTCGTTTTTGGTGACCATACATTTTTTTATATTTCGAGGGTGTGTTAAGAATGCCTGACAGATTATAAAAAAAATATAAAAAAATAAAAAAACAAAATGGCGGCCGAGTTGCAGTGAAGCAAAGTTTAGGGCGTGGCAGACCCGACTTGAGGTGAATTGATCTCCCGGAAGGGGGGGAGGTGGGGGGATGCTGTTTTTTGTAAACGGTGGGGCACATGATGAAATTTAAGGGAAAATTCCAAAAAATGATTTTTTTTTTATTGCGGCGGGAGGGGAGATTTTTTTATAAAAACGTGTTTTTTCGGGGATTTTCAAAGCATTTTTTAATCGTGTTCGAGGCATTTGACAGGTTTGACTTGTATGGAGCGGTTGTGTAGCTTGATGAGTAGAGTTGCCATGTGAAAAAAATTCCCCATTTTTAGGGTAAATTTCGAGATTTTCCCCAAAAACATGAAAAGTAGAAATGGCCACTTTAGATTTTAAAATTTGATGCAGTTTTGTCGGAAAGACCCGTACTAATGACATTTGACCATTTTTATTACTTTCGACTGGCAACCCTGGGCGGTAGGCGAGATTATATTTTTTCGGATTTTTTTACGTCGACCTAACTTGAGGTGAATTGATCTCCCAGAAGGGAGGCAGGTGGGGTGATGATTTTTTTTGTACACGGTCTGTTGTATGGTGCAATTTATGGGAAAATTCCGAAAAGTTGAAAAAACAAAATAGCGGACTGCTTTGGCGGCCATTTTGTAAAAGTGACTTTTTTTCACGATTTTTGATTGGATTTTTTACCTATTTAGAGTGGTTGGGGAGATTTGTCTTGTATAGCGCATTTGTGTAGTTTGTTGGGTAGACTATACCAGTTAAATAAAATTTCCCCATTTTTAGGGAAAATTTTGAGATTTTCCCCAAAAACCTGAAAAATAGAAATAACCGTTTTGGATTTAAAAAAATGATGCAGTTTAGTCAGAAAGGCTCACACTAATGACATTTGACTATTTTTATTACTTTCGGCTGGCAACCCTGAGAAATACGGGAGATTATATTTTTGAAAAAGTTCGACGTCGATTCAAGTTGAGGTGAATTGATCTCCCAGAAGGGGGGGAGGTGGGGTGATGTTTTTCTTTGAACATGGTTGGATATATGGTGAAATTCATGGGAAAATTCCGAAAACTGCAACAATCAAAATGGCAGATGAAGTGGCAGCCATTTTGTAAAAGAGTAATTTTACATGTTTTAAGGCTATTTCACCTGTATTGAGTGGTCTGACAGTTTTGACTTGTATGGCGCATTTGTGTGTTTAGGTACGCTTAATTTTTCTATCAAATAAAAACTCCCCATTTTTAGGAAAAAAATCAAAATTTCCCTAAAAACATGGGAAATTTTACATAAATATGCAATTTTATCCCTTTGCGATGGTCTGAGGGGTTATGAATGTATAGCGCGTTTGTGTAGTTAAATGCATAGATTTTTAATTAATAATAAAAAACTCCCCACTTATAGAAAAAAAAACAAAATTTCTCTAAAAACATGGGAAAATTTACATAAATATGCAATTTTGTCGTTTTGTGATGGTCTGAGGAGATTCGAATGTATGGCGCGTTTGTGTAGTTAAATGCATAGATTTTTAATTAATAAGAAAAAACTCCCCACTTATAGAAAAAAAAAACAAAATTTCTCTAAAAACATGGGAAAATTTACATAAATATGCAATTTTGTCGTTTTGTGATGGTCTGAGGAGATTCGAATGTATGGCGCGTTTGTGTAGTTAAATGCATAGATTTTTAATTAATAATAAAAAACTCCCCACTTATAGAAAAAAAAACAAAATTTCCCTAAAAACATGGGATATTTTACATAGATATGCAATTTTATCCCTTTGAGATGGTCTGAGGGGTTATGAATGTATAGCGTGATTGTGTAGTTAAATGTATAGAATTTTAATTAAAAATAAAAACTCCCCACTTGTAGGGAAAAAAAACAAAATTTCCCTAAAAACATGGGAAATTTTACATTAATATGCAATTTTATCCCTTTGAGATGGTCTGAGGGGTTATGAATGTATAGCGTGATTGTGTAGTTAAATGTATAGAATTTTAATTAAAAATAAAAACTCCCCACTTGTAGGGAAAAAAACAAAATTTCCCTAAAAACATGGGAAATTTTACATAAATATGCAATTTTATCCCTTTGAGATGGTCTGAGGGGTTATGAATGTATAGCGCGAGTGTGTAGTTAAAAGTAAAGAATTTTAAAATAAAATAAAAACTCCCCACTTGTAGGGAAATAAAACAAATTTTCCCTAAAAACATGGGAAATTTTACATAAATATGCAATTTTATCCCTTTGAGATGATCTAAGGGGTTATGAATCTATAGCGCGATTGTGTAGTTAAATGCATACTATTTTAATTTAAAATAAAAACTCCCCATTTATAGGGAAAAAAAACAAAATTTTCCTAACAACGTAGAAAAAATTACCAACATTAGCAATTTCACCCCTTTGAAGTGGTCAGACAGATTTATGGTATATGACGCATTTGTGTAGATAAATACAGACAATTATTATTTAAAATAAAAACTCCCCACTTTTAGGGGAAAAAATATTTTCCCTAAAAACATACAAAATGTAAGTCAACTTTACCACAGTTTAAGTGCCGAGCGCAGCGAGGCCATAGTCCTTCTACAAGCTATGCCAAAATAAAACCAGCCGAGCGCAGCGAGGCATCCGACAAGTAACCCTGCCATAATGAAAAGAAATCCGAGCAAAGCGAGGCATTGCGTATCATAATTATTAAAATCAATTAAGAAAAACTACGGGAAAGTACCGTTTAAGAAGTGGAAAGCCGAGCGAAGCGAGGCAAAACAACCTAAAACATCAATCTAAAACCTAGAGAGCCGAGCGGAGCGAGGCAAATCTACTGAAATTAACATCCGAAAACCCGAAGAGCCGAGCGAAGCGAGGCAAAACAACCGAAACTATCATTCCGAGACTGGAGAGGAGCCGAACGAAGCGAGGCTATACTACTTTAATCACCAACTGCCTGTTTAACGAGAGAGCCGAGCGCAGCGAGGTAAAACAATCCAAACCATCATACCACAAACATTGGAGAGCCGAGCGCAGCGAGGCAAAACATTTCCAAACATCATACCACAACCACTGAAGAGCCGAGCGAAGCGAGGCAATACAGCTAAAGTATAACCTAACAGTAAAAGAGGAGCCGAGCGAAGCGAGGCAAATCAATGCCAACCACCATACTGCAAACCCTGGAGAGCCTAGCGAAGCGAGGCAACACCAATGAAACCCTCGTCAACACAACTATATAACCTGAGAGCCGATTGTGGCTAAGAAATAACTTGAATGAATATAAAAGAAAGACAAAGTGTTAGTTTGGCCGCGTTTATAGTTCCATATACGTGTGCAACCAATTATGAATTAAATTTAAGAAAAGCATAGTTCTATAATGTTAAAAAACGCACTTTATCCTACTTACTTTTTCTTAAACAGCAAACCCATATAAGAAATTAATGAATAAAAAAAGCCTGTAAATTTCGTTTCTATGAAAAAGTTTCTTTTCAGGACAGAGTAAACTAATAATTGAGACGCTAGAAAAACGCGCGAATGGAGGTGACTCAGATTTATGAGGTGTTAAAGAACCCAATATTTGTAGACAAAATGATGTCGGCTCGCTACTAGGTAAAGTTTACGAAACCAAAAAATGACCATATAGATCAGTTTCTCTACCGTATTTGTGTGAGACAATCCGTAATTCATAATGAAAATAGTTTTCACGGCAAATATTAACATTCCTGTGGAGTTTTTTTATGTAAAGCTAAATTCAAGAAATATCCGTTGTACAATCCGGGCAATGAATAAGTTCCACTCACAAAATGCCGTCCCCATACGACCCCAATTTTTACAAAGATTTAATTTAAAATTGGAACAAAATATTACCGTTTTAAGTTGGTAATATCCTGACGCTCTGGTAAATGTACGTGAATGTTGCAGAAGACGGCACTAAGCTAGATTTTTCCGTTTAGCTTTTGTCAGTGGAACCTTTTCAATGCCCGGGAGTGTACAACGGATATTTCTTAAATTTGTAAGTTTGAGTCTATTATGGCAAAGTCTCCATCCATCTGTTACCAAATTTCAGTATGAAATTGGATTTCAAGGGACAAATGGACCCCATAAAATATTCGATACGTTATAGTCAAGTGAATAACCGTATCTCACCAAAATTCACACTGAAAACCGTATCCCACCTAAAACAAAATCATCCCTATTATAAAGAAATTCATGAACACAGTTTTTAAGGCATAACAAAACGCAAGAAGTATTTGCTACGGTATGGTCAAGTCAATACCCTGCTGAAACCGAAATTCATATTGAAAACTGTATCCCCCCCTCAAACAAAATCATCAGTACCCCTTTTATAACGAAAACAGCTTTTAATCCAAAACAAAACACAACAAAGACTTGCTACGTTTTGTTCAAGTCAATACCCTGCTGAAACTGAAATTCATACTGAAAACTGTCTCCCACCTAAACCGAAAGCATCAAAGCACCGCGCGGCTGCTTGCAGCCCGCGCCACAACGCGACCTCTAGTTTTATAATAAAGATAAAATAAACCTCCTTTAGTTCTGTCGCAAACGCGTATCTTTACAACTGAGCAGTAAACAACCACGAACACTGTAACACCGATTCAGCCGTTAAACTCCAAATCAAAACACTAATCTTTGAGTATTCTTGGGCTGATAAGGGTTGGAGCTACAATCTCTCAATTATCTTGAATTATTTGTAGTGAAACCCGTTTAATGGCTGTTCCTATCGGATCATGTTTTTTTAAACTACCTATTTAATGGCTCTGTGAAGTGAGATACAGCATCGATTGTCAACTGTTTTTTTAATCTAATAAAATTGAACCTGGCGTATTTGGAGACCCGGTGAAAGCCAGAACTTGTGTGATATCATTGGGTAATTGTGTTAGAACCAAGCTTAATTTTTCAGAAGGTAGAAAAAGTAGATAAACATCTAAATTTACACATACAAATTGGCGCCTTTAGCGGTAGCTATAATAAAACTTTTGACAGAAAATGTATGTTGACCCATGGCAGAAGATTCTATTCTGTTCTATTGTCTAATATCCGTTAAAGCATCGGTAGGTCATATTTCTCATATTATTATCAGCTGGTCCATAATAGTGGAGCATTTAAAGGTTTGTGTTGGGACCGGAGGGTGACCCGCGGCGTCGATAGATCTATCAAGATTAGCCGGAGTGGGGTCGGCTTCAACTGCCCTTTGTTAATCGCAAAAGAAACATTACTATAACGTTTACATAACGATTTGAATTATTAGCTGTAAAGTTTATGCTGTGAGATCTTAGAATAATAACGTCTACAAGTTTAGTATTTTTGGATAGAAAAGTAGTGAGTATAGACCACAACAAGGAAGGTAAAGTGGAAAATTATGGGAATGATGTCATGCAGACTGAGAGTCAGTTTAGCTCACACTCGTGTGCTTTTATGAATTACTAATTTAACTCTCGGTCAAAAAGCATTACTATCACACATACATAATACTTAAAACTTATAAATCCTATCTTTTGCTCTCGGCGTTAAGTTAACATGACAATAAATACTTCAAAAGGTCTAGCGTAAAATTGGGGGCAACTCCCTAACTATTAGAAGAAAAAGTAAAGTTTTTCTTCTGTAATTGATGCCAGATATAAGTCATCAGTTCGACAAAAGCCTAGTGTCCTTTTGAAAAAGGAAAATGCTCGTTGTCGTTGGCACTCATATGGTTATTATATTATATTTAGGTAATATTTATTTGTGTATTAAGTATATATTGTGGATAATTTATGTTATTTCATTTCTGTCACTTTTATTTAGTTTTCCCAAAGGCAACAGGCAGCCTTTAGAGTGCCCCCAACTCGTAAAATGTTAAAAATGTATAATAATAATTATTATATAGTAAAGTTAATAAAATTTTAAAGTTTGTTAAATACCTAATTATTTTGCACGCTATCAAGATTTAGAGAGAGAAGTTGAGGAGAACTCCTTTACGTGATTCAGATCTGAAAAAGTTTTGGAGCGTGGTTGAAGTGAAAGTCGCATTTAGGCGCCGAAGTTTTATACTTTATTTTGTTTAATCGCGTATTTTTACGCTATAATTATCAGATAACATGATAAATACGATAACTTAGTGAACCGAATGGTAAAGTAAATAACTGGTGACTAAAGTAAGTATAACATTTGCAGATGCTGTTGGTCTATGTCAAGGAAGAGGTAGGTTTGTAGCGAGTAGCGAAGTGAAGTTCCCTTAAGATAATGTAGCACTTATTTTGCTTCCTCTTTTTGATGATGCTCCCTACAGTCACGTAGAGAAGCAATTATCATTTGCCCAGAATGTTGTAAAGATTGCCCCGGTAGTAAATAAGATGGATGTTTTATGTTTACGAGTGTACCAAAGTAATGGCTCGCCACTTTACACATACTGATGTGATGAATACGAAATAGTCGAGATATGCTGGATGGTATGAAATTCTAGAACAGTATAGTAACATTGAAGCGAGGTTAAGCAACACATGACACGGTCAGCCATTGGATGGGTGATCGATTTCAAATGATTCTTTTCTGGACACTTCCGTGCTTCGGACGGCACTTTAAGCAGTGGGTCCCGGTTGCTGCTTCGGCAGCAGTCATTAAGAGGCCTTAGGGCAGCTTGAAAATATCTGACAGTCGGGTGGGCCACCCACCACTTGCCCGACAACTCTCTCAGCACAAGCTTGCTCACATATCTCGCACAGTTACAGTCCTGAGCATAATAATATGTATGTAAGTATGGTATGGTATGGTAGCTTTTGATTATATTCCGAAGAAATAGTAAGTAATGAGTGAAATCCCTTCCCTTCCCAACTTGGCTTGCGTTCATTTCACTGGTACCCCCGGGACTTGCTCGAGTCGGGCTCGATTTGTCACGAACTTGCGCCGGTTTGTCACGCGCCGAGCGCCTGCTAACTGATCACTGTTTCTGTTTGGCAAGGTCGGGTGTAGACTAGGAGCTCATAGACTGGCCTCCACCCACCGTCGTCATGTGACTTCAAGACCTGGAGGGTAACTCTATATTGACCGAACGAGTGTAACGTGTTATAGGCACGTTTATTACAACGAGATAGAGTCGTGGCTCACGCAGCAGCGCTCCAAAACTTCGGTTTACGTCATATAGAGTAACCCCTCAACCACGGTGTTATAACAATGTAGTTACGATTAGATATTAAAGTAAACAATGGGAAGTCATTGAAAGTTTTCACTGATATATTATAACAACATGCAATTATATCATTTAAGTTAGTAATTAATTGGCATAATTTATAAGTAATGTAAGTGCCTAGTGTGCCTGCCTAAACTATTACATTTTGTCTTGTGTAGTGGATTGTGTGCAATAAGTAAACTATTGCGCTATCTATGTGCTATGTAAGTCTGTGGGCTAGTAGCCATTTGTTTTTATTTGGTATCTTTCAGAATCATCCTACCAACAGGTAGTTTTCAAGTTTACTGAAATTATTGAGCCATTTCTAGCCCGACTATCTATTTCAACTTATTTAGTTACTTACTGACTTTTACTACACTCAATAATCTTTGTTAGTGGGACAAAGAAAACCTAGATCTATAACTAGGACTACTAATTCTTTAAATTCCATGGTCACATTACATCTATAAGTAATTTGAAACGGCAATATTTTTACTTCTATAACTGAGACTATTTCTGTTTAAGAATCACACTTGTTTTGCCGAAATTATCTCCGGAAAGTTAAATTGTGATTAAGTACTTTATTTGGCTAACAGTAGTTGGTTTCCTTATAATTAAGACCTTTTTAATGCTTATATCTTTTAACAGTATGATAAGGAAACTCAACAAAGATAAGGAATGTTAATAACCTGATATCTAAAAAGTTTGATTTGATGTTAATGCGAATAAGAAACAATAATATAACAGAATTGGTGGTCGTTACGTAACTGAGAGTAGGACTGAGCATTACGGTGTCTCTTAATAAACTGTACCTAATTGTAATCTTAATACCTAACTGTTTTGAAAATGTTTGTTGAATAAGCTGCTGGTGTTCCAGTTGAAATAATAATAACTCCAAACGTAGGTATTTAAAATTGTAGGTAAATCATTTTTTTATTAATATATTTTGGCCTTCTGTCAGTCGTTCTACACGTGCAGCCTGTGGGTCAACTATACGCAGAAGGCTTACAGCGCCCTGCGAGTACAATATAATAATGCTTTCAGAATGATGTTGGGGCTGCCGCGGTTCTGCAGTGCTTCAGGAATGTTTGCTGATGCCAATACGGACGGCTTTCACGACATTATGCGTAAAAGAGTGGCTTCCCTGATGCACAGAGTCCAAGGGAGTACCAACATCTTCCTGAAAGATATAGCTGGCAAGTTCGACGGCCCTATCCTGACTCACTGGATGAGGCTGCACGTCATCAGCCGGTGAGGCGGGGTGTGGCGGTCGGATTTAACTACTCGTATTATTATTTCATTTATTAGTGTGTATGTGTGTCAGTGTATTGTTAGTGTATAGTTATTTGTAATGTGTGTTGTCAACATTAGATTAGATTAGATTAGTATTTATTAGTATTAAGTATTTACTGTATTTGTATGTTTGTATTTGTTTGTTTCATGTGTTACAATGTTTTATGGACGTGGTCTGAAATAAAATTTTATTCTATTCTATTCTATTCTATTCTGTACTGGCAGGCGTTTGACAGGTGACGTTTACCATTTGATAAAAGTCCACCCTAATCTAGTTAAAGCAAAGATAACTTCACTTCCTTAATATAAAATAACATTGATCCGATAAAAAGCTAAGTAGCTTTTGGTGGAATCCCAAACTTTGATATTACTAAGTCATCAAAAACTTATGTTTATACTTCTTACCTCCAAACTTTTACTGATCTAAAAGGTCATGGTTAATCTGAAAGAGAAAAAACTGAAACAAGACAGGGTGTAAATAAATTGCTCACATAAAAAAAAACAGTACATACCTTTAGGTATTAGGTATGTTATTTATGTAACTATTTAAACCGTTTATTTCATATCATCATTTAACTGTTAAAGCTATTAAGATGTAGGAAACTCTACAGAAGGCACAATAAGAAACTGTCTATTATAATTGTAGATGGTGGGTTTTCGTAATGCAAAGGGTCCAATATTTTATTGAATACCCTCACTCATTCATCAAATATTTCGAAATGTCTGTACCTCATTTCATAGTAGGTACCACATTTTATATCGCCGTATACTTGGCGAGTGGTTCCATCGAGGTAATTCCGTGCTCCCGCCGCGAGGGCTCGGACTTAGGCTCATTAAAACCTCCCAAAGCCTGCTTTACGGCACTAAAGCCCTTTTACGGGTCCCACGGATCCGTGCGTTTGGTAGAAAAAAAGAAAAAACGTGTAACTTTCCGCAAACCCCAATTTATTGACACGTTAAGGAATATTCTAATTTCGTATTATAATATTTTATCCCGGTTAATTCTGGGGAGGTAGGAAATATTCAACGAAATCTTTTTGCGTTTTTGTTTTTGATTGCGCGACTTTTGTAAGATCAGAGAAGGCGTAAGATAAAAATCTTACTGACGCGCCTATTTTTATTAAATATGCTTTAACTATTTTGATTATTTCCCCATACGCTGCAGATTGCAGATGTCATACAATATCAAGAAACTTAGTCTTGTTGCATTGCGTTGTGCCTCCCTGGATACTCTATCTAAATTCCTGGGCAAATATCACGTGAGCCATTTGGGTAAATCAATTAATTGCAGATTATATTCACTACATTAGACATTCCATTTCGTATTCATCATCATCAGCCCGTAGTCACACAGTAACACTCTGTCCTTGGCATCCAGCCACCACCGGCCACTCGTCTAAGGTCGTTGGTCCAGCAGGCCGGAGGGCGTCCCACTCAAGAACTCGTTTGCCCCGTTGTTGGTCATCGGTTCTTTGGCATTATAACAGCCGGCCCACTTTCACTTTAGCTTGCAGATATTTTTTATTATATTTTAAACTTATTATTTACTATTTAATAATGCATTCATTTTGCCACAACCTGTACTCTATAGTTCTGTGGAAAACCCACAAGCCACACTTGCAGGTGTTTACCTAATAATGAATTTCCATACAATTCGTGCCGCCAGGTGGCGCCACACGTCGCCACCGCCTCGGGCGGGGAGTTGGCAGCAGTTCTGGGTGAAGTCTGTTGGAACCGAAAGCTTTAAGGAGTCTACACACCAAACCCGCCGACACAGCCCGGCGGCTTGGTGTCGGCGACCCAAACCCGCCAACCCGCCAACATGTGTCATGGGGCTGTGTCGGTGAGTGTCGGCGGCAAGAAATCAGTACAAATTTTTTAGTACTTGCACGCGCGGGTACGAGTCGCCGACATGATTCTTGAAACAAAGTCGCTGACACCAAGCCGCCGGGCTGTGTCGGCGGGTCGGCGGGTTTGGTGTGTAGAGTCCTTTACCGGGAATGTCGACCAAAGTTATGTGACGATTTGTTCTACAACATATCCGGATCCAGGTCTAGTTTTTCAATAATAACGGCTTTGGCTTGCGCTTTGGGCATGGTGATAAAGCGGCAATTAACTATTCATACGCATTTAAGTTTGACGACGTTTATTCAGACAGTATGTTTCAGTCAATATCATCATCATGATAATCAACAACCTCAGCCACTGCCACTCATGGGCAATGCGTCCTAAGCTCGCGATGTTTATGAAGGTTGACCTTTTTTCAAGAGGAAACGGCCGAACCAATCTTAACGAAATGTAGGATCCTGGAAAAACACACTTACGCTACTTTTTCATCGTATTTTTAAGGCGAAATCAAACTATTGAGAATAGCTTTGTTTTATAATGTGTTGTAGCATTGTACCAGGGAGATAACATTACATAATAATATTTACCTTCAAGTGTGGTTAGCCGAGTGAGTCTTCCTGCACTCTGAAGACGGTAAACAACTTGCCTGCCAGTGACATGTCTGCTGCTACGACGCTACGATAAGCAAGCAAACAGTGTTTATTCAGTAGTATCAGGTACTTATTACATTACAACACCACGAAAGCAGTTTAGTAGTTGTAAGAAGCAAAAAACTGTAAGTATACTTTATGGATGCTAAACTAACTAATAAACCAGCAGGCGGTGGACATAGAAATTTAACACAGCCGTTTTCTTAAATCAGTTTAAATAACTATGTCTTGGATGTGGACTTGTTGTCTCCAAAATAACATTTTACATTACCTAAGGAAATAATGTATGAATTATTTGGTGTTTTAAAAGTAAAGCATTAGTGCTCACGCAACGGTGGTTGTTTCCGATGGAGAAATTATTTTATTACTCGGTAAAAACATTTATTATGTGCCGGAGAATGCACAAACTAAATGTAGAGGGAAAATGGAAATTTGTTAAATATTCTGGAAGTTTTGGCATTTGAAGTTGGCATTTTCATTCAAACAGTGATTTTTGTTTTATTTTATGTTAGTGTTGTTTTGATAAATGTTTTGCTTTATTGAAGTTACATATATGTATTAAGTATATCAGCGGTGAGTATTAATTAAAATCGGTTGAAATAGAATACACAGATTAATAACTAATGAAAAATCACGAGTTATAAAAACAGTTCATACATACATAATATCTCCTAATTACCTTAAAAGCGAAAAATCCTATAATATTTCTCAAATAATAGCTACTCTTTAGCCGTTTCAAAATGGCTCCCAAGATCACACACATCGTAGCGACGTCCCTCAGTAGAAGCTTTAAAACTTAATAAATTCTGTCGGCCGGCACTGTTCGCGTCGAGTATAAAGATTTAAAATCTTTAGTCTATCGCAAAAGATCCTAAACCAGATTTATACCAAAATACACAATTTTATGTTTAGATTTTTTATATAAAGATAATATAAATGCGAATTACCAAATTTTATTGTTTTTTTTTTTTTTTTTTTTGATTATAACTATGATTTATTTATTTTTATTTTATTTATACCAAACTTTGTGTAACATAGTAATTTTATTGAAGTTTACGTGCCATTAAACCTGAAGGGTTTGTCTTGACACTAAATACAATCGTGGTCGACAAATCAGTAACATGAATATAACAATAGGTATTAATTATACATAGGTATTAACATTACTTATTTAGATACTCATACAATTTTATTTCTAAGGTAACATACATAGGTTAACATTATTTGTGGACAGAGCGGATTACTAAAAGATGCTAAAAGTACATACTAGATGTCATACAGAACGCGTCATCTACGCGTTTCGTACAGAGGCTCGCTTGTCCATACAAGTAGGTATTGTCACGAAATAATAATTAGTTCGACAACATATCACCACACAGCACAGGCATCGCTCGCCGCGCCGGGCGGCCGCGAAACCGGTTCGCTCCCTACTCCCCGCAAAAAATATGCGACGCACTATACAGGATGTTTAATGTAGTGCTAATGAGTATGGTGATATGCATTTAGTTTTATTGCAACTTAAAGCTTTTACCGTAGAAAAATACCTATGGTTAGTTAGTGGTTGTTATTAAATAAAATATTTATAAATAAATAAGTATACTCATATGATATAATCGTAAATACATATATTGTAAATAATTGTTGTAGGTTGGTATTGAGTGGGTATACAATTTAGGTAAGTAGGTATATTATGTACCTAAGTATTATTTTGTTTTATTAATTTTGTTACGAAAGTATGATTTTAATGTATTTTTACAGTTCGTTATATTAAGGTTCTCACGTAGTGTAATTGGGATTGTATTATATAGTCTTGGAAAAATATAGTCTGTAGTTCTGCGTCCATAGTTGTTTGTGTAGCTAATTGTGTCTAGTTCTTGGTTTGTAATTTTACGCGTTTTAATTTTATGTTGTACGGGTTTAAGATGATCTAGCTTTCCCAGAAGCAGTTGTTCCACTAGTATATCTAAGTATACTTGTTCGTTTATAGGCAATATTTTGCAGTATTCGAACAAATTGTGATATTCGCCACGGTAGCTTTGCTTTACTTTAGTGGGTACAATTACTTTAAGCAGTCTTATTTGCAGTGTGTATATCTTTTCAAGGTGAGTCTTATATGTCCTACCGTAACTGGTGATGCCATATGAGATAATGGATGCCGCTAGAGCTTTGTACATGTTTAGAAGTATTCTGTAGGGAACTTTATATCTTATTATGTTGAATTTAGCCAATAATGCACGTAACTTGTCACATATTTTCTCAATATGTGGACCCCAGTTTAATCTGTTATCTATTATAAGACCTAGGTAGGTTGCTTGACGTACTTGTTCAATAGGCACGCAGTTAGTACAGTTATTAACTGGTGAGTGTAGGCACTGATGACAGTATGAAAGTAGGTTAACCGAAGCTGTGTCAGAAGTGTTGTGGCTAGATTTTATATGCATCATTACTGTTTTTTGGGCATTGAGAACTAATCCAGCATCGTGTGACCACTTGCATATTGCCGTAAAGTCTTTCTGCAGCTTTTTCATTGCATTCGATAAGTTGTTGTCAGCCACGATAAGGCAGGTATCGTCTGCGTATTGGTAAAGTGAACAGTGTTGAACAACATTTGTTACATCATTAACATATACCAAATAATGCAAAGGCCCAAGAACTGATCCTTGTGCAGTACCTATTGTAACGTTGACGTTGTCACTGTAAGAATTTCCTATTTTTACTTTGTAATTTCTTTTATGAAGGTAATCTTTGCACCACTTAAGCATAGGGCCTCTTATTCCAGAATCATTTAATTTTACTATAAGGTCATCATGTCTTAAGGTATCAAATGCCTTGCTGTAGTCGATGAGAACTAGTACTACGTGTTTTTTTTGGTCTAGATACATGTTTACCTCATCTGTAAACTCGGAAAGCAGCAGAGTTGTGCTTTTGTTGCGTCTAAAGCCAAATTGCCTATTTGTAAGTACATTGTTATTTTCAAAGAACTGATGTATTATTCCAGCTATATACTTTTCAAATATTTTATCAAGTATAGGCAGTATTGTTATGGGTCTATAATTTGAACAACAATCATATTTACCTTTTTTGTATATAGGCCGAACTACACCAATTTTTAATTCATTGGGGTATATCCCTGATGTGATACTTTTATTAATTAGATTAGTAATCGCAGTTACTAGTTTGCGACCCACATTTTTTATATCAACTGGCCTGATACAATCTTGACCTGGAGCTTTACGTTCACTAATGTTATTGACTATTTTTAAGATTTTTTCCTCTGAGGCTTTCTTATAGAACATAGATTTATTTATTGGTTTTTGTATATCGTTTTTGTTCAGAATAGTTATATTACAGTTTGGAACAATATTTTGTACATCACTTCCAAATTGAATGGCAAATTGGTTCGCTATTGATTTTTCATTGTGCTGATCTATATTGAAAGCTTTATTTAAAACTTCGTCTACCGATTTCACAATCCTACCTGACAAGTTGTTAAGGATTTGCCACAATTTCCTCGGATTATTTTTATTTTCATTTATTTAATTTTTATAGTAGGTATTTCTGGAGTTTTCTATAAGTTTGTTTGTTTTATTTCTATGTTTATGATATTTGTATCTTATTATTCTATTAGTAGGGTCTTTTTTTAATTGTATAAATAATAGGGCAAAACACCCAGTAACTGACCATGTGCCAGTAACTGACCACCTTCCTCTTAAACTCCAATAAATAAGAAATATAGCCAAGCAGGGCCATCTAGTGAACATCCAGTCTATTTTGTGGTTCATTGAGAGCATTACTGATACAAAAGATTTTGCCAGCCGTCAACAGATGGATAGTGAGCGATCGAAAAAGTTCAGTTGGCGCGCGAACCGAGTAAATTGCAGTTGTGACTAACGTATTTGTTAAGGTAAGTGAATTTTTGGATCGTAAAATTTACCATGAAAAGAATTAAAATCATTGAAAGTAAAAATTATACTATATAGATTTAATTATAAAGATTACGTTTTTGATAAGATTCAGCTTGTTATTTCCCGTTTGATGGTTTTTAATGGGGTGGACAGTTACTGGACGATAAAACAGCGATTTTCCAATAACTGACCACCTATGTCGGTTATTGGGATTTTTGGTTGAAGCTGAATTTAGGCAAAATAAGAACGTAATATTAAAGCTCATATGTGTCATTTTCTTGTGTCAAAATATGAGCATTCTATCTTCACTCCTTCCATTTACTGACATAGGTGGTCAGTTATTGGGTAAATTGGTGGTCAGTTACTGGTATTATTATATATGATATATTTTTACAGCTTTCAGCGAGATGAAGAAGCGCCAAGATAGCAAAAAAAGTATATAAAAGGCAATTCCACTTGTCTGAGACAAACTAGGATCAACAAGACATTCCAAAATAATTCAGGGTGACATGCAAGCACCTTTTAAAATATAGAGAATTAAAACACAAAGTCCAAGTTTGTTCCAGATTCGGTATTAGCTGATGAGGAAGATAAAAACGCTAGTGGAGCATACTATCAGCCTAGGATAATGTGGATTCTCCAGGATAAAGACAGATGTCACCATTTTTCCTGAAAGATAATCCTTGGAGCAGTCCCTTCAAGAATGCAAGACCAGGAGTCAAATGGCTTTCACCATCTCACTCTATGAAAAGATACTCAAATGCTATCTTCAGAACAGCTGAAGGCGTACCTAACCAATGCCAGCGCTTGTGAACCAGATGAAATTGGTTCCCCGAGCACAAAAGCACTTGGCGAACAAGACCTCAATGACGCTATTAATGACCCAACCCGAATATACGTTACCGACGAAACGCGCCTCCACATTTTTCCAAAGACAGGCAAAGACACTTCAGCAAAATAGGAAAAAGAAAGCATCACTACAATGCTAGCACCCTCAGCCGGTGCATCAACACGCCCTTCAATGGCATTATGAACGGCCAGCGGATTTCAAACAGAACGGTAAAATTGGCACACAAGAAATGGGGCATTCTTCTATAAGTTTTTACCACGACCAACACCCCAGCCATTTGGAACCGATACCACAACTATCCGGAATCCACTGGCAACGCTATACTATCATTGGCAGACACATTAGTCCAGCAGCGGAAAATGCAGAAAGTACAGCGGTGTTCTGCTTCAGTGACGCCTCTTCAACGAAGCAAAGATTCCCTGTCCCCCTTGCAGAAATGACTACTCCTGTCTTTGGCCAAATACTTACCTACGAAAGCACGTTTCAACAGCATCCTAAATATTCCAGTTAAATCCTCAACAAAGTCATTGAAATCCCGTTCGTCAAGGCATCCATCTTTGTATCCTGAAAAACTAACCCCCAATATCTGATTCGGTCATAATAACAATGGCTAGCCTCAATGACTCTTTTAGCCGCACTGAAAGTCTCTGGGTGGGGTTTCAGCAATAATGAAAACCATCTGTCTCTGGTCCTACATCCTTGAAAGGACCGGCGGGGAAAGGGCCTACTTTTCCGGCGGGGAATTTATGTTTTCCCAGGCCGACAATACAATCCGCCACGATTCCTCCTCCTCATCAGTTGATACCGAATATGGAAAGGACCGGCTTTAGCGCTTGGATTCGCTACTTTATATTTAAGAAAATGCTCGTTTCTGGCACCATGAATGCTTCATGGGCCTGTCCCACTGACCCTGGCTTGTTCCGGACAAACAAAATCGCCCTTTCTGTGACTTATCTGAAGGTACTACATTGGGGCCACTTAATCTCCCTGAAAGCTGTAAATTTAAAATGCGTGTTCACTATGTGCATGTGTGTTTATTCCTTTGTTTTTAGTATTTAACAAAAATGCATAAACTTGTGTTTTTAATAAATAAATGGTTGATTATTAGTATAAGATATGATTTAAATTATGCATTAATCTGATTAATAAATTTAATGCACTTTTCAGTTAAGAAACCTTGAGCAAAAGTGATGTGTCACACATTAAAAGAGACCAGAGGATCGGTACTATTACATGAAGTAATCAAATAAATAAATAATAATAAGATTTAATCATAATTCCATTTTTAAACTATTTTAAATTGGTGGTCAGTTACTGGCATCGAGTGTGGTCAGTTACTAGATTTTAGTGGTCAGTTACTGGGAAAATCACTACTTTTTGTTTGCAAAAATATATAAAAAAATGAGTAACTTCTACATGTTTGCTATTTACTCAGGAATGTAGCTCTGCTATTCTAGTTTCTAAAACAAAAATCGGATTTAATAAGTGATAAGAATTGAGCCCGCTACAGATAAATTACTGGAACAACTCCCTTAAGGTGGTCAGTTACTGGGTGTTTTGCCCTATATCTCTTTTTTCACATTCAGTATTTATTTTTCTATTTATCCATTTTTCTTTATTCCTTTTAGAATTTCCGATTTTTTTATTGTACATTGCCTGTTTATATGCAGTGTCAAAGCTATTTTTAATGAAATTATAGATTTGGTTTGGGCATTGAAATCCGTTAGTTATATCCCAATCGACCTCATTTAATTTATCGAGTAGTACTTTCTGATCAATTAAAGTTATAGTTTTGGGAACACTCTGTATCTGCGATGCTCCGACCGCCGTGAGCACAGTCATGCGGTGGTCGGCCAGAACTGTACCAAGCGCTGCGGAGTAGAGGTCCTCTGTGCAGTTACGGATAAATATATGGTCGATACAGGATTTAGAGATTATACCTTTTCTTTCTTCTATCCGTGTATAATCCGATATTCCGCATAGAAGGCCTCTTTCCGAGAGCATATCTACGTAGTGTTGTTTTAGAATGCTTTCAGATCGTAAGTCGATATTAATATCACCTAAAAGTATAATGTTTTTAGTAGTGCATTTGCTATCTATTAGTTGTGATAGTTCTTTTAGAAAAAAGTGTTTACTATTATCGGGCGGTCTGTATAGTGCACACAAAGTCGCGCAGTGATTTTTAGAGGTAGTCATTTTTCCTAATAAGGATTCTGAGTGTAGTGTGTTACATTTTAAAATTTCGAATTTATGTTTTTTGTGGACATAAACGATTATACCTCCACCTTTACGATTATTTCGCAGTTTTGTGTGCATTTCATATCCGTCTATGTTATATAGGTGACTTAGACATTCTCTGATGTTAGCTTCTGTTAGTACTATTACGTCTAATAGGGATTTATATCCGCCGATACACTGGAGTAGCTTTGAGAAGTTTTTTATAGTAGATCGAATATTAATTTGTACGAATGTTAGTTTGTTAGGTGTTTTAGGGATTTTAGATAGATAATTTTGAATATTAGGGCAGTCGAAAAATTCAGTTATATAATGTTGATTAGCCATTTTAGAGTATTTATTATTTATAGTAATTAGTTAAATGAGATATTATATTACCTTCATTTCAAAAGGTTTTTTATATCATCTTGGAACCGGATAGACAGAATTTTGCTGTTTTCACTTTTACGGGCCAATATTTTACCTTCATAATTACACCATATAAATTTGTATGCTTCCTTCAGTTCTTTCTTGGCTTGATACAGCAGTGTCTTGTTGTAAGGTGTAAGGGCCCGTCTGACGTAGATTCTAGATTTGCTTTCTTCTCCTGTGTAGGTAGGTAGCACATCGGACACCACCAGGTTCGCGGTACGCGCCGTCTGCGTCCAGGATGTTGCATCGCATTCTTCTTTCATTTCTATGTGAAGAATTCCTTCTGTGTTCTCTCCCTTACCTTTTATTCTTTTTACTGATTTTATCGTCGAGCTGTCCACGTTCAGTTTCGTAGCAATATTTTTAGTAATTAGTTGTAGGTTTTCTTCTTGTTTATAGGGTACTCCGGCTACTTCTATCTTGTTACTCAGGTTTTTCTGTTCCGTCTCATTGAATCTTTGCTCTAATGCCATTATCTTTGTCTCTAGGTGTTTATTTTCATTTATAAGGTTATCATTTTTCTTTTCCAATGATTTCATCCTCACCTTCATGCTCTCGACATCCTCGTCCACTTCATCCATCTTATCGGTGCAGAATTGCACAGCCTGCTGCAGCTCTCCAAGTTGTTTTTTAACCGTTTTTTCGACATTTCTTGCAATATCTTGAAGAAGTTTCTTGATATCGATAGATGCAGCGGTTTTCAAACGTTCTTTTGGGGTGCTATTTTCTTCTTCTCCTTCATCCAACTCTTCTTCTTCTTCCGGTATGATAAATGACTTCTTCCGTGGAGTAGTAAGATGGCATTCCTCACAGTTCCATTCCAGGCTGTCATTGGCACGTAGTGCAGCTATTTGCTTGGCCGATAGACCAGCGCATTGGTTGCTGGCGTGTACGATCAGATCGCACTTATTGCATTCCAGGCCTGGTGATTTCTTCGTGATTGCCTTCTTGCACTTATCACACTTGGGGAGTTTCGTTGGTGGCATTTTGAGGGTAGTTAGGAAATAACGATAGTTCGCGAGTATACAACTGTATCGTACTGTTGTCGACCGTCGTTCTATTGCTTATGGGGTTACGCGGCGACCTATACTGAGATACCATCCAATTCTATAGTCATATTGAACGAGTCTTACAGGGTGCTGTGAAAGGATGCTGCTCAGAAGAGGCCGTGGGATTTTTGACCTTTATCCAGTGAAAATTTAGTCGGTTATTTCCACTCTATAATAAATTTTTTTATTCATTTACACGAACATTATAGATTTTTCCATACCGTAGGATCTTATAAATTTTGTGATGACATTTTAAGAAAAGGCCATTTCAGTTATGGACATTTTGACTCTACAACCGTTGTAGAGCACAGTGCTGTGTGCCGGAATGGTCGCATTTTTCAATTTCACAACTGTAAAGTGAAATGTATATACGGCTACGCTTGCCTACTCTGCAGGGAGATTTCCATCTCTGTAGGTACATACATACCTAAAGCCCATTTATCAGCACTATACTGCTGGTTGTTTTTTGGGTTTAAACATAAAATAATGTGTCAGAAATAGTTGAGTTTCAGTTAAAGCATTATAGGGTTATACTTATATCGGCTTAAAATGCTATTCTCTACTAGCCATTTAAAGGAATATATCGACTTACCGATCACCTCGTATAGTCGAATGTTAATATAATTATTTTTTAAGGTGCTGTATCACGAAAGACAAAACGAAACCCTTAAAGGCATTGATTTATATTATTACTAGCGTAAGCACAGGCCCAACCGCTCAAAAAATGGCACCCTCTCACTGGCCCTAAAATATCATATATCTTTTTCTAGTCAAAATTTTCTGACGGGCGTATCCTTATTTTTGAAATCATATCTTATAGGCTTACTTTTTTGTCCGTTCGTCCGTCCGGCTATCTGTCTGTAAATGATGATCTGATAAAATAAACTTTCTATGTTAAAGAGACAGCCTCGAATAATTCAATAATTTGTACCTACATTCTTGAGATGCCAATAGCTTTCAATGCTTTTTTATACTGCATTTTTTATAATTCTATACAAGATAATATCTAAGGTATGATTCAACATAAAGTGTTCTCAGAAATTCCCGATACACGTGTGAACTTGAATCGGATTTATATGCCATTTCCGTTCAACAGAACTATAAAAGTACTCAATGGAAGCGACAAATCATCTGAAACAGTTGTATTATCCTAATAATAACATTCTGCTAGCTTTTCCCGCATGAGAAAAAGCCAAGAAGCTTTGAAGTACTTTATGATGCGTACCTATCGTGCAACCACTAGCTAACTCTTCTATTCTGTAATGCAACCAACTATCCACACTCGTATCACAACGTAATAAACTATGACTACAAACAACAATATACGTACAAATATACGCAATTACTTTTAACTCCCCAATTTTAAAGGTTAGGTACTTTCAACTCCCCAAAATATATTTAAAGCAAAGAAACTAAAAGATAAAGACACACAGGTGAACGTAGAGAGTCTCAACTCTCATTTAATTTAGTTAAAGGCCGTTGCGAAGAGGAATGGCCCATTCTGGAACATTCCTGCGCCGCCGCCGCCGCCGCCGCGGAGTTATGGCCCAATTGCTCTGAGATTGTATAGTCAGAGGTGTTCTTGCTTGTTCCGTTAAGTTTTTCCGAAAAAATTGTTTTAATCATACGATTGTTAGAGAACGCTTACATAATTAGGTATATTTTTATTATTACTTCATTCAATTTCCGGCGACCCTGAGCCCTTAACAGACGACATAGAATGCACTTATTTGAATTTCGCTCATACTCAGCTGAATTAAATATCTTTGGTAATGAAATATCTTTTGCTGAGTCAGGGGACTCATTTCCTGTTACATTCTTTTATGTAGCAATATTCATACAGTAGCTATACCTACATCACTTTTTTACGCATAATAAAATTAAATGGTTTCATGATAACAAGAAATCAATGAGTAAGTGGGTATTTATAATAAGTTAATAGTTAGCTAAAAAGAAATACTTGGATCAAGAAAACCAAAGCATTGAATGCAGTGAACACAGGACTCAGCATTCATTAGTATAATGTAAGTACGAGACTACTGGTGCCGCCTCGATACATTTATTCATGCTGGAGGCTGCAGTAACGACGACGAGCATCCTGAGCAATAACAAAACGATAACCTTTCTCCACCGCTCTCCGGTCAACTTTGATAAACAATACGAACCAGATGCAGTGTTACATAGAAAAGCAAAGCTAAATACGATCCGCGTTTACTGTCAAACTGAGATAAGACGAGAGTTTTAAGTTCAACCTAATGACAACCATTATTGTTCCAATGAATACTCACACATCTTGTAAGTAACCCAACTTATCTTATCTTCACGTGAGGAGTTATTTGTCAAGACGTCGTGTTTATGTATCACTGACACTCCATCTAGTTCGTATTGTTCATTAAAGCCGGTAATCTTTAACACAGCGACTTGGGACAGATGCCACGGTGGTAAAGAAAATGAAGAAAAGTGCCGATAAACGGGCAGACTACCTGTATTTTTTTATTTCATGACTACACTCTATTGAAATAACGACAGATATTGTAAGATGGACAAAGCTTTGGCAGATATAATGCATTCGACAATATTTTGCACTTTTATCAATGAATGAAGATAGGCTTTGTAAGTGGCCGCTAACTTACACAAAGCGGGTCAGATCTCCTTTTGATAATGGACTTCAATGAGCTTATTAAGTAAGTAATTAAACTTTAAAATCAGAAAGGAGCAAAGGAAAAATACTGTTGCATTAAAACATGCTAATGCTATGCATGAGGGAAGCCGTGGAGTTATACACTTTGAAATTTATGAAAAAAAAAACTACTTAATGGTATGTTAATTAAAAGTTCCTTGTTTGTTTTAAGCTTTTAAGTTGAACTTTATCGCGGCCTGCAAAACCGCATGTGACTTTAATGCGGGCTTTATTTTAGATTATTTTACAGCAAGAAAAGGCTATTTAATTCTATGTTGGTAGGTATGTATCTATAGGTAAGTTATATTGTATGCCCGTCCAATTTTAGGCGCCAGTGATCTGAGATGTCATGTTATTAATTCAATTTCGGCAACTTTCACTTCAGTAATTTGATATAATATTACACATTCGCTGTGTTTTGTACAGTAAAGCCTCCAGTAGATGACGGTCGAGGAGGCTCTGGTGTTGTAAGGTTATGTTGCTATGTCGAGTGCTGGATTGTGCGTGTTCTATTTGAAAATGGAAATACTTATAAGCAATGCTGGCCAATGGAGACCCACATTACATAAAATAAATCATAATCTTAAATTATTTTTATAATCATCGACGGCATACATAAGTTGCATAACCCACCAACCCGCAGTTGACCAGCGTGGTGGGAAACGGTCCAAGCTAAGGAAGGGAGTTGGAACTTGGGGATATGAACAAGATATCCTATTCGAGGTACTTACAACCCTTCAGATAATATAATAGTTGCATATATTTTTTATTGCACGTCTAGTTTCTGTAACAATTAAGTAGCTGAAAAGAGCTATTATTTTGGTCACACTGTACTTTATTCCTTATTTTCCTCTAATGTATTTTTGTATTAATAACATTATTTGCCACATCGTTGGATTCTAGTGCCAACAGAGCAATTTTTGTACTTACTTCATAGACATGCTGCAACCTGTATAATAAATATTACAGTAAATCTCTTTCAGCCAAAATCATTGAAACAACTAAAATCTAAGTGTGGACCAGTCGACCCGAAAAAGGTTCTATTCCTCATAAGTGCATCATAAATCTCAGTCTCCCGTATTGGTTGAAATCTTTCTGAATAATAACTGCAAAAAAAGGACTACTTAATAAATTAAATTATGTTTTATATTTCGGAATACCTCTGAGTATTTTTTGGTGATGCCTTATGGTTTCAGTGACAAATACAAGAGCTAGACTACGGTTTACCGGCGTCTCAGTCACTGACTGCCGGACATTTATTATAGCTGCCGCTGCATGGGTTCGTTATCGACGGAGATAAACGTCACTGTATCGCGATTTGCCATAAATACACACTTTAATTAGTGGATCATTAACCAAGTTAGTTATTTATGGTGAAAATATTATAAAGTAACACGAATTAGTGCGTCACGAATCTGACTTATTACTACTTCATGATTCATGATTATTATACAGAAAACTTCACGATACGAGTAAACTATTATTTACACAACACAAATAATGGTATTGTTATCTAATTTATTTACATAATGCTGAGCACATTGTCTGCGATGTGATAGCTTCAGTCATGGCTCGGAATTTCATATTATAATAACCTACTTAATAATTTAATTAAGGATTTTCCTATAAAAAACATTAAACATGAAAGACACTGATTATCGGCCCGTAGTACAAAAAAATGGACAGGGTAATGTAATAATTCTTGGTGCCACACAAATATAAAAAATCTTTAAATTAAAGACGGAAAAGTGTGGTGTTTTAAATACTGAGATGTGTTTGTGAATATGTGTATCTTTCGTTGTGTTTCCATATAAAAATATGTACCTTAAATTACGAACGACCGTTGATTGGTTTCTGACAGGGCTTTTGTGAATTATAAAATAACATTATAATAATCATTACTGTATTTTTCAGATTCCAAAACTAAGTATACCCCAAAGGGATTGGGTAAAAGGCACACACAGGCATTAATTGTATTCATGGCATGTTTTGTTGGTATCCTTCTTAGGGCCCATCTAAGTGTTTCCATAGTTGCTATGACGAGTCACAAAAATGTCGCACCTACAATTGTAGAAGATACTACGAACATAAATACATTCGTTAATAATAGTGATTTATATTATGATACTACCGAGAACATTGCCAACGTAGTTAATGCAACTGAAATGGAATCCCTTACAACTACAGAAACGACTCCTTCAGAAATAGATTATGCTATTAATGTAAACATTACTAAAAGTAATACTCAATGGGGTATTATTATGGTGAGTTATTTTTATTAAATGCGTAATATTCAAACGATTAATATAACTAACGATCCCTTCCAAGAACATAACGGCCTCAATAATCAAATGGCTAATTCCCATCGAGGTCTCAATGCTTTCGATACCGGGCTAAACTTTACATTAGATAAATCCTCTATAACTCTTCAATGACGATCTCAGATTTTCGTTTCACTGGCAGTTAACCCATTCCTTTAAATTCCAGACCTACGACTGGAACAAAGCGACGCAAGAGATGATAGTGTTCTCATTCTTCGTGAGCTACACGGCGACGATGATCCCGCTGGGCGTGGTGGTGCAGCGACTCGGGTGGAAGCTGCCTCTGTGTGCGGCGATGCTGGCTAATGGGGTGCTGTCAGTGGTGTCGCCGTGGGCCGTCATGTATGTAAGTAGATTTGACAAGACTTTGGAGTTGTTTGGGTGTATTTGGGGATAAATAACTTGACTGACCACAAATGCGATGAACCGACGATGTAAGGAAAACAGCTGGCAGCAAATGGATAGCCCAAGATCCGAATGAGTGGCATAGAATGAGGTTAAAAATGGCTAAGAAGAACTTGACTGATATTAATTTTTACCCTTGACAGGCTACTGACGCTAATAATTACCAATCCCTTATGAACAGTGACAAACCCTGGTCTAACTCTTGTATTTATGACCAACACGATAAGAAGTAGAAAATGAAATACCTAGTTAACTATGAATATTTTTTTCTTCAATTCCCAGGGAGGTTGGAAGTGTCTCTGCCTGGTCCGCATCCTGCAGGGCGCGACGCAGTCCATGCTGTTCCCGAGCGTGCAGACCATGCTCGCCAAGTGGGCCCCCTTCAGCGAGCGCGGCCGGCTCAGCACTTACGTCTACACTGGTTAGTTTTGCAGCTAGGCGACTCTGTAAAATATCATCAAAGCCTATGGGATACACGTGAATGACTTTATTTTTGTTATTTGTTTTGACATTCAGCAATAGAGCCTGCAGTGTTTTTTTATAAAACCGAGCTGATTGTTTAAGATTTTAATTAAGGGTATTGAGTAGGTAATACTTTTTCTATAATTTCGTAACTGCTTAACTAATGTATCCTTTTAAAATTTCAGGTTTACCTTTAGGGTCGACGATTGGATTCCAAGTATCAGGATTTTTGTCATCGAGCTCGTATTTCGGGTGGCCGGTGACATTTTGGTTCTGCGGAGTACTTAGTTTGATATGTTTCGGTTTGATTGCGGCCTTTGGAGTGGCCACTCCCTACGACCATCCCAGTATTAGTGAAGAGGAGTTCCTTTACATCACAGGATCTACTAGTTCAGATATTGTGCCCAAAGTAAGTAGGTAGTATACATAAAGAATTCGATTACGGTTACACTAGTGACTTCTGACGCTTGTAGGTACCTATACTTACGTGTCCTTCCTGTAGATTCATTTTGAGAGACTAGTCGTTGAAGACGCTACCAACATTTTCTTTAGAAAGTTAGATTTTTAACTATCGTCCTTGCTGACACAATCACTTTAATTTTATCATTCATACTGAGAAGGTTATATGACCTATGACCTACAACCTATGGTTTTTTTCAGAGACGCAGTACTCCGTGGAAGCATATTTTGACTAGTAAGCCCTTCTGGGCCATGGTGGTTGTACAGATTGGGAGCACTATGGGACATTTATTTGTTTTTACAGAAATCCCACAATACCTCAATAATGTCTTACACATAGACTTAAAGTATGTGAGTATTCCTTTATCAGATTCAGTATTTTCTTCTTAAATTTAAGAGCCTTGCTCTTGTCGGTGTAGTTCACTATCACTATAGGTGATAATAATTCTTATTTCTAACTTAGTGAACTTAAAACTTACTCATCTGTTTACAAATTTTATTTAAACATTTATTTAAGTGTATGGTTGAAGACTGGTATACTTAATATTATGTTTTAAATCATATATTATTTGGTAAGTAAGTATGTGTACTTACATGTTTCTTTGTTTCAGAATGGGTGGTTTTCGTCCCTGCCATTTGTTTGCATGTTATTTGCAGCGGTGCTGTATGGAAATCTCTCAGACTTTTTGGTGTCAAACAAATACTTGTCCCTAAGAAACGTGCGGCGAATCGGAAATACAATAGGTTCGCTTTTCTTTACTTCAAGAAATACTCTCTTTATTAGCTTCACTTTCAACAGTTTCAACTCTCCCTTGGCGAATAGGAATAGGCTAACAGTAAACATCTATTATATTTTTTACGAAATACGTAAATATTTCATCACTATTAAATTTTCAACAAATACCAAATAAAAGTTTTTTTACCATACTTACTAAAAAGATATTTCAACACCTAATGTCTGTGTCTATGCTGACCCTCTCTGTAATTATGTGTTAGATAATAATATCATGATTTTCATCACACAAACAACTTTTCCTACTATGTAATAAGAAAACAAAAACAAGTAATTATTCGCTTTCAAGGCCCACTTGCACCAAATTTCTAAACGAAATTAAATATATTCCTGTCCTTCTCAGTCAGTATACAGTCAAAGCGAGAAGCAATAGATACAATGTCTTTTAAACGTTTGGTGCAAGTCTTTCTGAGTACTAATCACAACATTATCCCCAGGGGTCCCGATGGCAGGCGCGTTCCTGCTATCATTCTCGTGCGTGAGCGACGCGCGCGCCGCCGGGGCGCTACTGGCCATGTACTCCGTGATGCACGCCGCCGTGTTCATCGGGTTCCATGTAAGACTCTACTGTCATCATCTTTCAGTTTATGTCTAGCCACTGCAGGGTATTGGCCTCCTCCATGTTACGCCAAGTTCCATGGTTTTGTTTCACACTCATGCAGTTTGGTCCAGCCACTTTCCTGATGTCATCGGACCAACGGGTCAGTGGTCTACCGACTTATCATCATCATTTGCCCGTAATCGTCCACTGCTGACAGAGCCTTCTCCCAAAGAGCACCCTAACACTCTGTCCTAGTCCTTCCTTATCCAGCCACTGTCGGCTGTCTGTCCGAGGAAGGCCTAGAACCTAGTTCATCATTGAAATACACTCACGACTCTCACGAGCAATAACTAGGGAATACAATCCCGGCCTTTATTTGGGATCCCGGGATTTCGGGACTGGATGAAGACAATCCTGGGATCCCGGGATAGTCCCGGGATTTGGGTCACAAACAAAAACACGTCTAACGAATCAAAGTTTTTAGGTTTATTGGAGACACAGTATTTATAATTTATCTTTGTCAGACCATACTTAATTGAACAAAAATATACTTCTTAAAAAAGATAAACAATAGGTTACTTGACTCTTTTTTAAAGTAGGTAGGTCTAATATGATTAATAATTGCTCTATTAGACCAAACAAAATACCTTATAATTTTTATGGACCTTGCAAATCGCAAAACTGTAACTTAAAAGTTCTACTTTTCATAAACAGGGGAAAACGGTGTCAGCCATATTTGTTTATAAATTATCACATCTGTGACGTCACACGGGTGGAAAACAATCATTTGATATTTAACTAATGACAACAAAGCTACGAGAATACCCTTACATACTAATTTACACTTTTTTGTCAATCCCGAAAATCCCGGGATTGACAAATTCTAATCCCAAAAATTTCGGGACTGGAAAATGACCGGGATCCCGGGATCCCGGGGAACGGGATCCCGGGCTTGTATTCCCTAGCAATAACATAGTTCCAGTGACATAATATATGGAACGTCAATCGCCGCCGCCGGTGGAACTTTTTCACTGCCTGTAGGTGTGATTTTATGCAGGTATTTAAGTTAAACGTTCACTTATTATTATAGATAAACCACGTGGACCTGGCCCCCAATTTCGCGGGTCCGCTGATGGCGGTGAGCAACATGCTGGCGCACCTGTCGGGCCTGCTGGTGCCGGTGATTGTATCCACCATCATACAGGACGACGTGGTGAGAAACATTGCTTCATCACTATGTTGCACCTACCGAGTAGAGTGGCGAGAAAGTACCCTCGGCTGAAACGGCTAGCATTTGAACGAGTGCTTGGCCGAGGATATTGTCTGGCCAGCCTACTCGGTAGGTGTAATCAGAGTGTTAATGACGCCTCGGCCGAACGTCGGACGTAGCTCGGTTGAACTACATAATTATATTATATTGTACCTAACCTACATTTTGTATGCAAGTTAATCGGCAACCGAGCAATGGCCGAATAGATACGGTTGACGCTCGGCTCGGACTTTTCTATTTTGCCAATTGTGTGAAAATTCGTGTTTGTTCGTTGAGTGATCCCCGTCACGGTATAGAGTGATCCATAGTTATACAGTAGGCATTATAAAGACGAACATTTTTTTTACTGTGCTTGAATAGGCTTTGAAATTACTGAATTGATTCGTAAGTAATTGTAAAGCTTCATTCTTCCTGACTTTTTGAAGATACTTTAGAACCATAAAACCCGCTTACGTGGAAAAGGAAATAACAATATGTTTTTAACCATTTCCAGTCAAATGCCAGTAAATGGCAGGTGGTGCTGGTGATCCTGTTCTCCATCCAGGTGGTGGCCAACGGAGTCTTCGTGGTGTTCGGCCGCGCCGAGGTGCAGCCCTGGAACTACTATGACGGAGACAAGTCGTATAGTAGTGGTAAGTATTCTGGCATTATCCTACTTCCTATTATGTAATTAATATCATAAAGTGAGTATGTGTGTATGTTTGTTACTTCTTCACGTCAAAACTGCTGATTTTTTTTAATGAAAATAGGTATGGAATTACGTGACACCCAAATTAACACATAAACTACTTACTTTTTATCGCGAAATTCCCACGAGAAAACTTTTTAAGCCGAAGCGAAGCTCGCGGGAACAGCTAGTTAGAACTAAAGTCACCGACATAGGTGGGCTCACCTCGCCGGACCTCTTCAATCTGTACATCGACGACCTGATTCGGGGTCTGCGGAGCACCAATGTCGGCTGTCATATTGGGGGCGTTTGTGTAAACAATCTCAGTTATGCGGACGACATGGTGCTCCTCAGCCCCTCGATCAGGGGTCTGCAGAAATTACTTTCGGTCTGTGAGCATTATGCAAATGCGCATGGACTGAAGTACAACGTGTCGAAGACCGAAATGCTGGTGTTCAGAGCGGGGAGGGGTCCGGAGAGGGTGCCCGAAGTCGTTCTGGATGGGGCACCGGTTCGGGTTGTGCAGCAGTTCAGATATCTCGGCCATATACTGACGAGTGACCTCAGGGATGACACTGACATAGAGCGTGAAAGACGGGCACTCTCGATCAGATGTAACATGCTTGCCCGAAGATTCCACAGATGCAGTGAGCAAGTTAAAATAACTTTATTTAGGGCATACTGCCAGAACAGCTACACCGGCCATCTGTGGATCAACTACACCCGGAAGGCGATGAGCACCATGAGAGTGCAGTATAATGACGCATACCGCACCCTCATGAGGCGGCCGCGGTACTGTAGCGCGTCGGGCATGTTCTATGAGGCGGGAGTGCCTGACTTCTTCGCAGTCCTGAGGTCACGTATAGCGACATTCTGGTCGGGGCTGCGCAGCACTGGGAATGCAATACTAGAAGTGGTAAGTGAGGATTTTAGAAATCCATTCTACAGACACTGGCTCTCTGTTCATCAAGACGCAAATCGAAAATAAAAATGACCTTACCTATGTAATAGGTATATGTATGTAACTGATAATAATTGTAATACTACAATTTAATTTATTTGTGTAAGTATGTTTGTGTTTTATATAATGGGTGTCTAGCCTGAAATAAATGACTATTTATTATTTTTATTTATTATAGGTCACTGAAGTAAGCTTAGCAGCATATTATACCTTTTGTAACCGGTACACCGGCATTCACGACACATGCCGAGCCTAGTGTGGAAGCCACCAAAACTCGTAAATTTGCTAAACTCACACACTTCCAATTTAATTACATTGTATTGTACTTACTTATTTAAATTATTCTAAGGTGTTTAAATTAATATTTTTTATTTTGATTTTGATTTGATATATATGCTGGCTGAGGATGAAGTATGGCATTATCGCATGCAGAGAGCGAGTTTAGAGCACAAATGTAGAGCTGTTGCCTTTTTCACGCTCTCTGGATGCTGTCCTGTTGTTTTATTATTTGTTTTATATCGTATTATTTTCTGTATTTAAGGTTGTAGTTGTGGGTGTGTTAAATAAATGTTTTTTTCTTTATTGAAAATTTGTATTGCCCGGGAGAGTCGCCACCTAGCGGTACACGCGCTGTCTCAACGTGTTGTGCCGAGGACAAAGTGTAGTGGTGCTACTTTGGAGAGGCCTGTGTCCAGTAGTGGACGATTACGGGATGATGATGGGAGTAGTTACGCTGAATTTTAGCTCTTTAGTAAGATTTGATATGTTTTGTAACAGATGCGTCATTTTGTTTTGTTAATTATTTAGTATAGTCTAAATATATTTTACTCCTACCTTGTACCTATTCAACTCGCTTTAGACTCGGTTACGGAGATATTATTATGTCGATATTGACGTCATACACTTAAGGCATATTTTTGCATCAGGATTTAATCATTACTATTTAGCTTTGATTATCTATTCAGGTACAAAAAAAAGTATACATTTTTTGGTGGTTTGTTGACGGTCGGGGGGCATGAAGTTAGCATCATTTTCCCTATAAAATTTAAATGGGCTGATTGTGTAGGTGCAGAAAACATTTCCTGAACGCAGATTTCTACATATAAATGATGTTTGGATTTAACTTCAATTTTTTTCGGTATTTAAAGTAGATAATTTATAATTATTAAAAATTTATTATTTTAAAATTGTCTCTTACATCCAAAGGTTGTCTGGTAGAGATTGCTTTAAGCAATAATAAAGACCGAATTTTTTGTACTATTTTATATATAAGTTGTGAAATTGTAATGTTTTACTTGGTGCAAAATAAAGAGCTATTCTATTCTATAAATCGCGTTACCTTCTACAAATAAATTATTATTTTTTCTTTACAGATCCTGCTGACGAGGATTTACACTTGAAGACCAAGGCATAGAGCGAGAGAAAGGGGGGATACAATAAATATTAAATGAACAAACGTTTTTCGTTTCTTTTCTCGTTAGATATACCTCTGCATAAATAAAAGTGACATGTCAGACAACAGCGCGGCACGTCCACACTCAAACACATAGAAATCAGTGACGTTGCGACTTGCGATTGCAAACACAATTCGGTATGTTAAGTAATTTTATGTTGATTATTTTTATAATTTTAAATTGAAGTATGTTGGAATTTGAGACACTAATTTGAATATTTTTTATTTTACTGCTCTCGTTAATTTAATAAAAAATAATTAAAGATCGGCTCTTCGACGATTTTTTGACGTCATTCGCTACCATGCAGCCGCTGACGTCATCAAGATCGTAACTCTGTGAATATTTACACTTTAGATTGACAGAAGTGACATTTAACAATTGAACATTTTTATTCTCTTTGGTTGAAACTTTAACCTTGCGCAGCGTCTTGAAGGACAAATTATATTTTCATTTTTGATAAAATAATCGGAATCCTTGAATATTTTATATTTTAAAGAATGAGATACTTATTAAGAAGATAATATCTCGAAACGGTTTTGGAATTAGCATAATTTTTTTTTACTTAACATACCGAATAGGTGCACGTCCGATGCCAAATGGCAACTTTAATCTGTAACTTATTACGTTTTTTCATTTTCCACATCTGGACAATTAAACTATTAGTTAAAGTACATTGTTACACTATAACTGAGTTTTTACTGAGCTATCCATAAATAATTTCATAATAATATGTGACGGTGCCATTGTATTTCATACCGTATTTGTGAAAACAATGCAATTGTAAACAAAGAGAGTTGGCAATCTAAAATTTACAAATTTTTCAATGATTGTACCGAAAGTGTAATGTATGACCGAAACAATAACAACATGGAAAAAAAAGTTGCAATACTAACGGTTTTTTTTACATGACCCATGTGAGTTGTGCGTAGACAGATAAGTCAGTCACCTCTTCCTACATTATCATGTCTTTGTTATCTTGTTTTATTGTTTATACACAAAGATCTTATCCTCTTATCTTCCAATAGAAATTTATCTTAGCAATAGATTTTAGATGGTAACCAGGGGCATTCTTATAACTGTTTTGAATGTAACTGACCTAAGGTGCGGAAAAATAGAAGCATTTTTCCTGAAATAAAAATGACATATTATGTATCTAGCCTGTCTGAAACCTATGTAAACATTGTGAGATAGGCATTTTGACTTTCTCTGCATTTTCGGCATCATAAGGGTCACATTTACAATAAAATATGCGCCATTTATTCTCTCCACCATTAATTGCAAGGTGCGGGTAAGCTATAAATAGCGTGCGACTGCCCGCGCGCCCTCAGTTGTAATATCACCATGCAGAAATGAATAGGTTTCAGACAGGCTAGATACATAATATGTCATTTTTATTTCAGGAAAAATGCTTCTATTATGTAGTCTGAGCCTGTCTGAAACCTATGTAAACATTGTGAGATGTGTTTATTATCGCATGGTGGAGAGAAAACCAACTGTGACCCTTATTGTTAGTGATAAGGATATACTAATTAGGATGTCCTACATACAGGTTGTTGTAATGAATAGAAAACAACATTTCTAAAGAAAAAATAATAATATTTCTTTATTCAAATTAGGTAGTTAGGTACATCAGAAATGATCAGAATGTGATGTGTAGGTAAATCAACTTTAAATCAACAATCATATGCAAGTATAATGCGTAAGTTTAATAAGTTATTAATTTGAAACAAAAAGTTCACATGGATTGGTATAATACAATCAATAAGTGTAGGTAATAAATCAAAATTTGGAATTATACAGGTTTGAAGCAATTAGTCATTGCAGATGCTGTATCACTAGTAGACCGGGCTAGCGGCCTTTTATAATATCTGAGCAGGGTGTTTTGAGAGGTCCAGTTACCACGAGCAAGGATGTCCTCAACTGGAAAATTTTGAACCCAACTCAAGGATGCAACAGCTGATCTAGTAGAGCCTGGTGCGTCGTGGATCCCAGCTTCACTTAGCACCGTGCGCACCCAGCCACCGATGACAGTGCGGCTCGCAGCCCGCGGGGCGCCGCACGTCGTCACGAAGAGGCTGGAGGTCTCCGCCTGAGCGCGGCGTGGGGCAGATAACTCTACCAGTCGGCGAAGCCATCGAACAAGGTCAATATTTGGATGAGGACCTGATGACAGTTCCCATCCAGACTGTCTGCGGGCGAGGCAGTCTGTCTTTGACCCGTAGTTGGGCCAGAATGTGATGCGGCCGTCGTGATCCTCCATGTGATCAGGGGCTACCGAGAGTAGCGTTAGGTCATGGACCCGCCTCCCGGAAGCTAGCAGTAACAGGATAGCACACCTTCTGGAAATATCAAATAAATTGTCCGAAATCGGATCATTATGAACTAGCCAGTCTATGACCAGCTGGGGATTCCAAATAGGAGGCTTATTTACTTTAGTCTTAGCACATGTTTCATTGGCTATACCTTTGAGTACTTGTCTAACTAATGTGTGTGAGCTTAAAATAGCAGTATCCTGCGGTCTACAAAAGTTAGTTACTACAGATTTATGTACAAGGATTGTTCTGTAGCTGAGATGAAGTGTCTTGTACAAATAAACTAAGTACTTGGCGATGCCACCAGGTCCAGGATCTTTCAGGTTAACGTTTGATGATCTACACCATGAACTCCATCTAAGCCAGCATTGTTTGTACGTTCTCAGAGTAGATGGTCTCCAGCTAGATTCTACTAGTGACCTTTGTGAAGGGGACCAGTCATGTAGCAGCTCGTCCCACCCCGAATCAGCCATGCCTCTAATACTAGGCGGTCTACCTGTGGAGGAGGTTGACCTGTGGTAGTGTCCTTCAACACTCTGTGCAGGTTGTGAATCGTGAAGGGTGGACATAGTGCCCTTGCTTTTAGGTCCGCCCTCCAAAACACATTCAGCCACCGAGGACAGATCACTATGTACTTGCCTTGCGCTTGGTTCATCGCGTACAACACCTGATGCATCAGGCACGGTGGCGGGAATATCCACGCCAGCTTGTAAGTCCAAGTTCTGCTGAAGGCATCGTGGAAGTCTGCTGCTGGATCTCTCAGGTCTCGCGTTACATATCGGGGAACTACGTGAGCGTTCTGTGAAGCAAATAGATCTATTATTGGTATTCCCCACTTGCGAAATATCAATCTGGTCGCTATTGGAAGAAGATGCCACTCTGGGAGTGCTTTGAACCTCGACAGACTGTCCGCTACAGAGTTGAGCGGGCCTGGAATGTAACTCGTCATCAGATGAATGCGATGGGTCATTAAGTGGGTGTAAGTGTTCCTTGCTATACTTAACAATGGCTCGGAGCGGGTGCCCCCCTGGTTGCGCAGATAGGCCAGCGCCGTCTGATTGTCGCTCTGAACCAGTATAGTTTTGTCTGCGAATACCTGGGCCATGTTCTGGAGAACAAATGATATGGCCAGCAATTCCTTCCTGTTGGCTCGGAACGAAGTTTCTTGTGCCAGCCATGGACCCTGCAGGTAATGGCCATCCACGTACGCTCCCCAACCGACGTCTGATGCGTCTGTCACTATGAAGTGCGTGGGAGGTTGAAGCTCACCTCTTTAAAGTTGTTCATCCACCACTGAAGGTCGACAACTGCCTGGGCAGTGGGGACCACTGAAATCCCTTCGCGGACCGCCCTCTGCATCAGTGTCAACAGGCTGCGGAAGTTGATTCTGCCGTACGGAACTATGAAACTGGCAAAGTTTAGCCAACCCACCAGCTTCTGCAGATCTAGCGGTGACCAAGCAGGTGCAACCAGAAACTTCTCTAGGCAACCCTGTAGCTTGAAGAGCTTCTCGCGTGGTAATGACTTGATGTTCTGTACCGTGCTCCATTCGATACCTAGAAATTCGATATTCTGAACTGGTTGTGCCGACGACTTCCCTTTGTTTATTACCCAGCCCAGCTCGTGTAGCAGGGCTTTGGCTTGATGAGCATGGTCCCGTAGCCGGCGGCGGGACTGGTTTACCAAAAGGAAGTCGTCCAGGTATACCAGAACCCTCATCCCTCTGAGCCTTAACTGCTGTGCCACCCAGTTCGAGAGAGTGGCGAAGGTTCTGGGTGCACTTGCTAGGCCAAACGGTAGGCTGGTCATTTGCCATACACAATGTTGGGGAGGATCCTCTGGACACCTGGAGGGATGTCCGCATGGTGCTACAAACCTCAGGAACCGGCGATGCGATTCTGCTACTGGCACGTGGAAGTATGCCTGGCTCAAGTCTATCTTCATCATCCAGTCGTTGGGTTGGAGAAAATATGGTACCTTGTACATGTTGACAAGCCGGAATTTCCCAGAAACCAGGAAATTGTTGAGTGCTTTTAGATTGAGCACAGGTCGATGGGAGCCGTCTGACTTCCTCACCAGAAACAGATGAGACTCGAAGCCGGGGCCCTGTGAAGCGCGTTCGATCACACCCTGCGCTGCCATCTTCTGCACCTCCATCTGCATTTCTGAAGAGCAGTCCAGAGGGAAGCTGCTTTGGTTGCTCAGTCTCCTCAGCGGAGGTTTTAATATAAATGGGATACGATATCCCTGAATTACCTTTAAAATATGAGGGGGAGCACGTCGTGCCGACCACGCTGCAAAATATCGGCGAAGTTGACCCCCTCGGAAGGAGTCATTGCCGGCGGCGGGAGCGGCCATCGTCACGGCGCCGCTGCTGGCGGTTGCGCTGACCGTCTGATCGTTTCCCAGCTTGGGGGGGTTTAGATCTCGGGGCCTGAGCAGCAGCCTGAGGGCGGGTGAAGGCAGCGACACTGGGCACACGAAAATTCGATGCCCCTCTCGGTTGAGCTCGATTAGGTGAAGGCGGCCTACCCTCAGCGGGTAGGTACGGCCGGCGGATCACCTTCGCGCCGCCACCAAGCTTCGAAAGGGCCTCAGAGAAGGCCGCCTTATCGAACAAGCAGTCGCTGCTCGGCGGGACACGTTTCAGGGTGACCTTGCTGTAGCTATCCCGCACGCCACTGAGCACCGCATCGCGACGCTGTTCAATGATACTGGCTCTTCTGCCGCACACAACCTGTAACAGATCTTTGGAGACCTCTGAGAAATCACTACCACTTGAGAATGCCTCGGAAAGTGTTGAACGTAATGAAGCGGGGGCGTTCTTAACCTCAAGAATATTTTTGATCGCAGCCTGCAAAGCCTCGCGCTGCGCTAAAAGCATGTTGGTCAAAGCAGCAAAAGTTTGGTCAAGCGATCTCAGAAGGAACGGCTTATTTTCAAATTGACCCAATTCTTCATTTATTTCTAAATGTGTAAAAGCGGGGGTAGCCAAATATTTTTTCTGTGTCTCCATATAGCGGATATTTGCCCAGTTAGGATCGTTAAAATGTTGCAATTTTATGACAGCCTCAACACGTGTATCCTCTGCCTTTTTCGTGGTCTCGGCCAAGGTGGTCTCTAACGCTTCTAGCTCAGGCGCCAAAGGTGGGGCCGGAGGCATGAGGTCGGACAGAGCTTCGTTAAGCCTCGGACCCGGTAGCGTGGGAGAAATCCCAAGCGCCGAAGCACTACGGTTGGGAGGTTGACCTTGGGAAATCATTATTTTAATTGAATTTAACTCACGGTTTAGTAGTTCAAACCTCCGTTCAACTGAGTTGTTCGATGACACGTGGCTGATACCGGCCGGATCCTCGCCACGTGCAGCCTGCGAAGCATTTTGCACGCGGCTTGACGCGGGCGTCAGCAGCAGCGGCGGGATATCCAGCTCCACGGCGCCACGCGTTGAAGATGCCGCCCTCTGCTCCGCATCGCGCCGCGGCGCTTTGGGCGGCGGCGTAGACTCGTCCAAA